>NW_025333842.1:0-425287 GCF_019186645.2 Phyllostomus hastatus
TTGTCCAGTATCTAAGCCCCAGCAGAGCTTTCAAATCCCTCCCTGAGGCTGACTCTGTGAAGGTCTTTGAGTAGAATCAAATGTAAGCATTTACATTTATCAACTTGGAATTGGAAGGCTTAGACCTGACAACATAAAAATAAAAACATGCCTGGTAATAAACAAATTTAAAAGATATAATATATTTGGAGAAAGAAATGATAGTATATATAATAGGCCAATAGTGTTATTAAAAGAATTGCTGTAAAAAAAACAAGAAAAAGTCAATCTATTAAAATGACAACACAAAGGACAAGTTATTTGAGTGTCCTAAATAAAGTGTAAATGAAATATCAAAAAAATGCCTTTGAAGTATTAAAATATAATAAAAATTGAATGACAATGAAGTCACAACCATCAACAAATGAACGTAAAAAAAAACAAAAACAAAAATAAACTGAGCAAACAATCAGAACAGGAACAGAATCACAGAAATGGAGATCACATGGAATGTTTTCAGTGGGGAAGGGAAAGGGGAAGAATGGGGAAAAAGGTACAGGGAATAAGAAGCAAGAATGGTTGGTAGAAAATACACAGGGAGGGAGGTTAAGAATAGTATGAAAATGGAGAAAACAAAAAACTTACATGTACAACCCATGGACATAAACTAAGGAGAGGGAATGATGGTGGGAGAGGTGGTACAGGGCAGATGGAAATAAGTGGGAGAAAAAATGGGGAAAAAGTACATTGATTGAGCTTTAGTAATGATATTCTGGTAACCACTTTTTATTTTTAAAAATTATTTAAAAATATATAATAAAGACTGATACTGGTTTTAACTGAGAGGCAGGGGAATTGGTTTCCCAGATCATGTTGTTGACAGTGTAGATTGTTAGAGCCATTTTGGAAAGCAATTTTTCAATATTTATAAAAATATAAAATAGGCATATTTTTTGGCTTAGCAATTTCACCTCTGAGAATAAGATGAAAGAAAACATATATATTCTCTCTCTATATGTATAAAGCAACATACCTTTGTACATTTGTACATACATGAAGTTCTGTCTGAGAAAAGCCCAGTCATTGATAATATAGAGAGAATGGTCTGTGTGACATCAATGTAACCTCCAGCCAAGAGGAGTGGACTGGAGTGCTCATGTGCCAACAATGATGACTTCACTGTGCTAGTCAGTGAGGGTGGTGGGCACTGCTGAGTGAGCATGTATACTTTGTGGCCGTCACATTCAAAATGACTGAGTGAGCATAGCAACAAATCTGCACTGAATTTTTGCGTTAAGCTTGAACATTCTTCTACAGAAACTATTAGGATGATTCAGAAGGCTCCAACTATGGGCAAGTGGTGATTGGAAGCTTCACCAGGACAATAGGCCCACTCCACTCATGCATCACACTTGTGCTGAGTGTTTTGGTGAAACACCAATTCACCCAGGTGACTCAGTCCCCTTCTGGCCTAGATTTGGAGCTCTGTGACTTTTGGCTTTTCCCAAAACTAAAATCACCTTTGAAAGGGAAGAGATTGCAGACCATCAATGAGAGTCAGTAAAATAAGATGGGGCAGCTGATGCTGATTTGGAGAACTGTGTGAATTCCTAATGTGTCTACTTTGAAGAGTGTTGAAGTGTCATTGTCCTATATGCTATGTATCTTGTATCTTGCATCTTCTTCAATAAATGTCTCTATTTTTCATATTCCATGACTGTATATGTTCTGGATAATTGTTGTTGATTTAGAATTCATGTTATAGTAACTAAGATATGTAAATAGCCTAAATAATATTAATAAGTGTGCAAAGTTATATTATACAAGCATACTATAGTACATATATATGTGTTCATGTATGAGCAGATATCAACATTTTTAAGTAAAAAAAATAAAAAACTACTTTCAAATGAATACATACATATGATCCAATTGGGTGCCCATCAGTAAATGAATGGATTAAAAAACTATGGCACATTTACACAATGGCATTCTATGCAGCAGAAAGAAAGAAGGAGCTCCCTTTGCAACAGCATGGATGGAGCTGGACAGCATTATGCTAAGTGAAATAAGCCAGGTGTTAAAAGACAAATATCATATGATCTTACCTTTAACAGGAACCTAATCATCAAAACAAACAAACAAGCAAAATATAACCAAAGACACTGAAATAGGGAACAAACTGACAGTGACCAGAGAGGAGAGGGGAGGGAATTTCAGAGGAAAAGGGAAAGGGTTTGCAGGAACAAATTTAAAGGACACAGGGACAAAAACATAGCGGGGTGGAAATGGGAGGGAGGTGGGGAGGGTTGGGGGTGGGCTGGGGTGGGGGTAAAAGGCAGAAAACTGTACTTGAACAATAATTAAAACAGAAAAATAACTGTCAGTACACTCAAAACTGCCAAAATGGGTCACAGAGGTTGAAGAGGAAATGGAATGGAGGTGGGCAGAGTCAGTTTTAAACTTTAGGTTTGGCTTTACAATGTAATGTAATACCTTGAGTTTTATACAATGAAAAAGCCATCTGTTGTATTTTTGTGTAATAATGGAAATAGTACAACACACATTTAAAAATTAAATCAATATCCTCACATCAGCCTCCACTATTTAAAGTCCTTCCTCTAAATAATCCCAAGTGAGTATGTAACAGGGTGTGGCCAAGAGGGGAGCGCCAAATAGGGATTTGTAACAGGGTCCAGAAGAGCTTGGAGATAATTGGCTCCACACCACAGGGGCACACCTGCCCGGATGGCTGGCAGCTGTGGCCAATTGTGGGAGGAGCCGGAAATGAGGCTGCAGAAGAAAATTGGCACTGGGATTTAAACCCAAGTGAGGCAGCGGTTTGGCAGCTCTCTTTTGGGGACCATGCCTCTGTTTAGGACCACACCTCTGTTTGTTTAGGACCATGCCTCTGTTTAGGACCACCCAGCTTTGGTGTCTGGTTGGGACCAAGCTGCTTTGGGAGTGCTCCCTTTTACTGTGTGGCGGGTGTTAGGATGACTGTGTGCATTTATGGGGAACTTTTAGTTTGTATTATTTCAAAAACATAATAAATTCCTTTACTTTTCACTGATCTCTGGTATTAAGAGATGTCTTTCCACAGGCGATAGGCAAAACAAACCCAGTAGATAGGGAGAAACCCCTGGAGAAAAAGGTGGGGTCTTTTATATCATTCAGCCCCTCCCTGTGTGTTCTGTAACAAGTATGCTACAGAAAAGGAACAAAACAATTCCAAATTTCCTTGAGGATAAATTCCTCAGTTCCTGAAATCCATTTCCATTTCTGAAAGGTTGGAAGACCTGATATTGTTACAGAACAGACCCAGGGGGTGGTGAATGGTATACCATTACTGAATGGACCCACCCTTGTGCTCTGGGGGTCCCCCTCCCTATACTAGGTTGGCCTTGCCTGCCACCAGGAAAAGATGTCTCTCAATGCCAGAGATTGGCGAAAAGGAAAGGGATTATTTATCTAAAGAGTTATACAAACTTAAGAGTAATAACATAATGTCTTCATTAAAAATACAAAAGTCCTTTAGAATACCCATAATGCACAGTCCTTCCTTCCCCTTTTGCCCAGTCTGGGGCACCGTATCTCAGAAAAAGAAACAGAAGTCAGTGGTTCTTCTCTGCCCAAGCTGTGTGGTCCCCAAAAGACCTCTGGTTGTTCTCTGCCCAGGCTGGGTGGTCCCAAAAGGACGCTGCATGACTGCCATGCCTGGTTTATATACCAGCACCAATCTTCCTCTGTGGCACCATTTTCCATTCCCTCCACAATTGGCCACATCCTCCAGCATTCCCAATTTTTTCCAGTTTTACTGGGCTGCCATTGTAAATCTGGGAAGGTGTGGCCCTGTGGTGTGGAGCCAATCATGTCCACACTCTTACAGAGGCTCTGTAAATAGGGGGTGTTTCCTCCCAGTTGCATCATGGGTTGAGGTCACTCCCATCCCCCTGGCTCAAAGCAGGGCCACAGTTGTTTAACATATCTATGAAGCCAGTTAAAAGTTATAGATATGTTGAATGACTGTTCTAGAGGTTATCTGCAAAACTGTTGCTATGGAAAACCACTCTCAATGGCCCTGCTCCACGTGTCCCATCACCCCCCCCCCACCCCCCACACAAACTTGTGGGGGTGAGGACATTTTATATACATTTTTCTAATACTTCCTAGACACCCTGAGTTCTGGACCCCATTACAAATCCCTATTTGCCCCCCCTCTTGGTTGCACCCTGTAACAATGTGACGTGATACCGAGAGCCTGGGCACTTTCCTGAGTCCAAAGGATGAAAGTATGTAGGGCAAACTAATCTCTGTTCTCACCTGTTGTAGTGAGACCCACATACAAAGCAACATTACATTGAAACAGAGTCATGGCAAATTCTCATTTTCTTTCCCTTTCATTGTAGGTTTACAAGTGTGATTCTTTGTTTCCTTGCTAGATTTCCTGTCCTTTCAATAACATGAGTGCTTCTTCTTCACCTTCTGGGCTCCTTTCAGTCTTTTCCCCTTGATTTCCTCACTGTCTTCTCTTCCCTTTTTGTCCATATTTTCTGTTTTACTTCTGCTGCTGTTTCTGGTGCAGTGCACTCTTTAAATGCTGCTGCTTCCCTTCCCTCCAGGGAGATATTGCACAGGTGCAGCCCCATGGTTCTCACTGTGGGTCTCTCACAATGCAGTAGTACACAGCAGAGTCTCTCAGGGTAACCTGGGGCAGGATCAAGGTACTGGACTTTCTGTCTCCAGTGATGTAGAGAAACGCTGTTTCTTTTGTCACATTGCCTTTTGAACCATGAATCATGTACTCTGGACCCTGGTGGGGAATCTGTCGATACCAACATATGTCCTCATATCCACTGATTGTGGAGTGGTTACAGGGCAGGTGCACAGCTTCATTTTCAGTACTCTCCACTGCCTCTGGCTGTGTGGACTTAGCATCACCCATAATACCTGAGGAGGTGAGAAACAATAGTTTAGCTTTGGAATGTCAAATTTGGGTTCATCTAAGGTCAGGTTCATGAGCACTCCTGAAATCCCCCCTCACTGGACATATATCCTACATGAACATTTTCATATGTGTTGCACAGGACAAGAGAAACACTACTGGTATTTATTATTGAGCTGTCCAGAGCCAAAGGCCAAAGATCAACTGCAGTATTCCACAACCCTTGGGCTCAGTGAACCCAAAGCCCCTAAAGCCTCCCAGCTGCGTGACTCAGATGATCTTCCTTGAGTAGTGGATATGACAAACTTCTCACAGCAATGCCCAAATTCTCTGAAAAAACACATAAACATGTAAACACATAGATGGATTTTCCCCGCACAGCAGTTTGGTAGTGTGAAAAGTAAAAGCAGCAGGTACATGACCTTTGTTTAGCCACAAAAGCCATCCTTTCTCAGACCCAGACCACTTACCCAAAGTGAGGAAAAGAGTGATTCCTATCACTGGCCTCATAGTCAAGTGCAAACTGGGGTTGCAGGCCTCAGAGCTCAGAATCTGTGTCTGGTCCTAGGTTTGGGGAGGTTCCAATGCCAACACAGCAGCCACTAGCACAGCCTCATCCAGGAAGCTTTCAATTGGGTGTTCCCCAGGCAGGCATCAGTGAAAGACAAAGCAGTCCCTTACTGGGTTTTTTTTTCTCCACCAACTAAATTAAACATAAATTTAGAAAGAGGGTAAGTTCTCCCCATGTCTACTCTTCATTCAGAGGGTTTACACTGAGATCATTTTCAAATAGTCTATGTTTGAGTAACTCTGAATAAGTAGCATTATCCACATGCAGATTAACCATCCCTCCTTTGTAGTACAGGGCATGGAGCTGATATGAAATATCCTTTAATCCAAGTACCTATGTTAAATCTCAGGCTGTAAGGGGAGAAGAGAATCCCTATGCATATTCCCAGGCAAAGCAAGCTAGTGTCAGGACCAGTAATACATAATTTAACTTTCAAAGTTATGATGTGTGGGTTACCGGCCAGCAATGATCACGGAACGCTGCGGATGGCTTGACGAAAACACACGAGAAAAAACATGCACAGAGACAAACTAGTTTCTGTGGATAAGTAGGGACGAAATGGCCACCCCCCCTAGTGGGGAGTGCTCCGATTTACATTCCATACCTGCTTTTATTGGGCTCATTTTGCATAATAATTCAGGTAAAGTACAGTACTCATTAGGGGGAAGTAAGGAACCATAGAAAACAAGGAACTCTGCGGGTCTATTTTGAGTCGGTGTCAAAGAGCTGTAAGACTTTGAGGAACAAACTAACTTCCTCCTTGGGACCCCTTTCATTCAACTGAGAGCATTCTAAACAAAGAAGGTTTCACAGTAGTTTACATATTCTTTCTTAGGCCTGATCACCCGGGGAATCCGCCCTTTTCAGCACAGAGCTGCGCCACCCTGTCATTGTTTTAGGCTTAGGTGGAGCGCGGGAACTAAGGCAACCAAAAGATAAGGAGATTTTTCTCCCAGATAATGAGAACTCAGGCTATGTCAAAGCCAAGGAGCGAGGGTCCATCACCCCTTTTGGTGCAGTCCCCCAAGTCCTTCTTTTGGGGGGCCTCCCAAAGTGATCGTGCCTGTCTTAGGTCATTCCCCCCTTGGGGAATCTTACCTGTCTTTGGCTAACCGACCAAGCTTTTTGGGTTTCAGTTATGAATAAAGCAGCAGAAGCAGCATTCCTGCCAGGGAGATAAGCTTTTGTATCTTTGCTGGCTTACGGTTCCAAGGGCGTTCCCTTAGCCTTAGCCTAGGCGGGGGTTTCAGCTTCTAATACCAGTCAGGGCAGTTCCCAACAAAGTTAGAAACTTTTTTTCTGGTAAAAATTACTGTAAGCTCATTACAAATCCAATGACACTGTGCAAGAAAATATTTGCAACATACATGACCAAAATAACTTCATAACTTGTACAACACACCTGAGCTCAGTCTGACAGGACAAGATACAATTACAATCCACTCTAGGGGCCAGGTTGTCTGTACTCAGTTCTCCCGCGTTGGCTTTGGGAACACTGTCTTAAGCACCCTTCTGATGGATATTGTTGGATGCCCCTGGTCTTGACACAGTAACCAATGATAGAATAGTACCTATTTGTGTTCCATTTATCCCGTCTTTTACAGACATTTTTTCATCTCCATGCTCCTGCCTAGGGTACCATACTGAGTACACTACAAGGAAGTGAAGGCAGAGAAGGAAGGATAAGAAACAAAAATATATAAAAGGAAACAAAATAAAGTCTTTTGACAAGAGAGATGGAAATAAACATAAAGGAATTTCTCTGGTTATTCTCAAAAGCAGTTATTATTTATAAAATTGGATAGAATAAAATTAAACTTATCCATCCTTCTCTGCTACAATAATTAAGCTTCTTATTTCATTATAGGAAGAAATATTTGGCCATTTAAAATTAAATTATTAATCACCTCTCCTTTGTCTTCACATGAGGGGTCAGCTCTTGGCTCTGTGTTTGGGAGAGGGCCCATTTCTGTCCTTGATGCTGTTCACAAGCTCAGTGTGAGTTTATCAAGGACAAGGAGACAAAGGGAGTGAAAGTAAGTTCTCTCACAGCTCAAGGATAACCTCTAACTCACCCTGGAAGGAGCTTCAGTTCCCCCACTGCAACAGCCCCCTCTTGTGCCTGTGCATATGAACCGCTTTCTCAGAACTGGGAATCAGTCAGTCAGCAATCTTTCAAGGTTTGTATTTCCTGTCTTGGGATGGGTTGGTATCTCATGTGTGCTACCTCCCCCTAGTGGCAAGGCTCTGTGAGGAGCTTCTACTACAAGTCTCTAAAGCAGCAATTTCCAGTTGGTGTGAAGCAAGAATTTTTCAAACGTGGGATTCCTGACTAGTCCAGGGCACTGACTTCTTTTCCCTTGGACTGTCAAATACAAAAATGACAACTGCCAACACAACAATAGTCTTATGGTGTGAATGAGTCAAAATTATACCTATGTCTCTTGTCAGATTGGCAAAATACATATTTTTTAGTGTGATGAGAAATTGCAGTAATTACTTTTGGGTGTTGTGAAATGAAAGATTGAAAATTGCTGCTCTAAAGGCTGAATTATTTTCAGTCACTTGGGGATTTTAGAATCATTTTTTGTGACCTTTTCCTCATAGAAATTGTCTATAATCTCCCCTCAAGCAAATTCTTTTACCTTCCTTAGCATCTTGTTTTTCTATGTTTGATGGCTGTTCAGAGGGCACATCATGTATTGTTCAGCATAGAATTTGGCACTAAATAGTCCTTTGTTGGGCAAATGTATTAATTAATATTTATTGGAAGAAGTTCTATGGAATGACTGTCAAAATTAGTCCAAATGAAAGCTTCTAATTATTGGACAACCAACAGAACAAAAGCATCCTCCAGAGAAGATAAATCCAAGATTAGACATGTGGGCAAAATTCAAATAGCACACCAACTCTCACTCTGCAACCTTCAAAATGTAAAAGAAAACCTCACAAATCTGGGACAGGGAAATTCTGCCTATGACAATAGGGCAGCCTGTGGCATGGCATTGTATAGTCATGCCAGCATAAAGGAAAAGCAGTAAGTCAAGACTGGTGTAACTATGGGCATGAGGAAGTATTGTGATTGGATGAGAAATGTGAAAGGTGAGAGTCCCTATGTCTCTAGGTATGTCATGCAAAATTCAGACCAACAACACAAGTTTTTATCTAGTGTTCATTATGGCAGGACTCAGATGGTGTGAGCAATCCAGACTGAGTATACCTGCCCTCCCCAAAACAATGAATATTATGGAATTTGGCGGTTTTGTTTATTTGTTTTTGTAACATAGCCTCATTGGTATACAATTAACATATTAACAGTGCACCCTTTTAAAACATACAACGCAACAGTTTTTTAGTATACTCACAGAGTTGTGCGATCATCACCACAGTCAACTTTAGAACATTGCATGATCCCCAGGAGGAACCTGTACTAAGTAGGAGTCACTCACCATTTCTCCCATGAAACTCCTTGCAGGCAGCCTTGGATCTATTTGTCTCTGTCTCAGCCCACCTGTGCTTCTATAACAGATGACCACCGATTGGGTAGCTTATAAACAACAGAAATTTGTTTCTCATAGTTCTGGAGACTGGGAATTCCAAGATCAAAGCACTGGCAGGTTTGGTGTCCAGTGTAGGTCACCTTCTGGTTCATGGATGGTGCCTTCTTGCCGTGTGCTCACGTGGTTGAAGGGGAAAGGATTTCTCTGGACCCTCTTTTGTAAGAGCACTAATCCTGCAATAGAAGTCTCACTTTTTAATTCTATCACCTTTCAGGTTTACAACACAATGAACATTTTGGGGGAACACAAACATTCAAACAATGGCAGTCTCTACAGATATTCTCATTCTGCATATTTCTTATAAAAGAAATTCTACTCTATGTGGTCCTTTGGAATTGCCTTTTTTCATCTAGCATAATGTTTGGGGCTCATCCATGTTGGAGTATGTTTGAGTGCTGCATTATTTTTTATTACCCGCAATATTCCAATGTATAGATATACCATGTTTCATGTATCAATTGATGCACATATGGGTTGCTTCCATTTTGGTTATGAACATTTATAGACAAATTTTTGTGTGCACAGATATTTTATTCCTTTTGGGTATATATATGTATAGAAGTGGAATTGCTGGATCTTATGATAGCCCTACGTTTAATGTTTGAAAAACTCTCAGGCCATTTTCTAATGTGGCTGCACCATTTTACACAACCATAAGAGTCTAAGAAGGGGTTTAATGTCATTATATTTCCACCAGTTATTTTTATTTTCTGTCATTTTGATTAAGCCTTGTTAGTGGCTATGTTGGTGAAGTGGTTTTCCTGTGGTTTTATGGACAAATGGTGTTTATAACATACACCCTTCATCAGAGTGAGGGAGTTTTTCTCTTATTTCTGATTAGTCAAGAATTTATTTCTTTATTATGGGTGATTCTTTAGAATACATTATACTTTTGTCTAACTATGGAGATTATTAAATGATGTTTTCATTCACGTGGATTATTACTTTGATTTAGTATGTTAAACATCACATGAAAACCAACATGGTTACAATATACTACTCTTTTACAGTTTCTGCCCCTTTTTTTGCTAATACTTAGAAGTTTAGAATTCATATTGATTGAGTGAGGTTATCCTATATTTAAAACATTTATTTTATTCAGGTTTTAGTATCAAGATTATTCTATCCTACCCTGGCTGGGTGGCTAAAGAATCATCCTGAATAGCCAAGGCTGTTCATTCCATCCCTGGTCAGGGCACATGTAAGAAGCAACAAATGAATGCATAAATAAGTGGAGCAAAATCAATGTTTCTCTCTCTCCCTTCCTCTATCTAAAATCAATCAAAAGCAAAAGTTTAGAGAAGAGATTATTTTGTCTTTGTAAAGATTTGTTTCTGTATTTATTAAGCTTGGGGCACCAGTCCTGTGATGTTTGACAGGTGATGCTGTCATAATAATCAACCTTAAAATCTCAGTGGTTAAAAAAATCAGTGGTTCACTTCTTGCACATACATAGTAGCTCAGTTTGAATCATGATGATCCTCCAGGTCAGCTCCAGTGTATGTGATTAGTAACACTTGAAGCTTCATATCAATACATAACTCATCAATCACCATAGTCTGTAAAAGCAGATATTGAAAGTTAAGCTAATTAAGTGTCCCTCCCATGGAGTGAAACTGGCCATTTCTACCCACATTTCTTCAGCCCATGCAGCCCTGTGGCCACATCAATCTTCAGGAGGCTTGTTGTCCTTCTGGGTGACTAGAAGGAGAGGGAACTGGATATTAATGAGCAGTCACTGTGTAGTCCATTGTCAGCCTTCCACCTGTAACTGGGAATTCATTTCCTCTCTTCTTCTCATGCAGGAGGCAGGGAGACAAGTTAGATGGCCTTTCAGTGACTTCTGATTGATGGCAGGGACTCTGATTGATACCCTGTGGTCTTCCTCAGATCATGATGTGACTCCTTTGAAGCACTGTGAAGAAACAAATAGGCAGAAAACAAACAACAACCAGTAAACTGTTTCCTCCACACACTCAATACACAATCATGGAACAGTTACAGGACTGTGTTCTGTAAAGTCCCCCACAACTGAGAGTGAAGAGAGACAACAGTGTTGGTCTGCAGCAGGCCCCAGGGGGCACTGCTTATGGGTTCTTGACCTTGATTTGATGAGATGCTTCCTGCAGGGAGCTCTCCTGCTCAGTGCATCTCACATTCTCTGCCTCAGCCTTCTGGGAGAGTCTTCTTCCATGATCTTCTCTGGCCACATGTTAAGGGCTGTGCCTCTCCTGGGGGATGGTTCTCTCAGCCCATGCTCTGCTGGGTTTGGTAAGAGCCAAGAATTATTTTGAATCTCTAATGATCCTAGTTTGTTTTAGTCAAAACTGCCTTTGGCTGCACAGAACTTTCTAAAAGTTAGTCATCTCCTCATCTATTTGATTCCAGTAAGAGTCATGTCTTTATGTATGAAAATTGTATTGCAAGCCAGTCTGGCTGTGACCACGTTGTTCCCATGGAAGACTGACCAGGAGGACCTACATCCTGTTGCTGAGGTCAGTGTTGGTTGGACTGATGTTCACCTGACTCATTCAGCAGCACGCCAGTACCCTGACCTTTGTCCTTCACAACAACCAGGAGGCTTAGGGCACTAGTCAAGATGTGCTGGCTTGGGGCACTTAAAGTTAAGAAAACTTTCAGTCCTTGAAGACACTGGTCACAAATCATTGTGGTTCTTAGAGTTCCCCAAAGAGCAGACCTAAAATTTTATTTGGAATGTGGAGATAAGTGTCAGATTAGACTATGAAAAACCTTAAACTATATATATGTACTTATACATGTTTTTATTCAATTTTTGTATATAATATATATAAAATAATGAAATGCTTTATGATATTTATCAGAGCTGTTAAAATTAGCACAGCATTGCAAGAGACAAGGGATGGATTCTAGTGCTATTCAGATCTGAATTCCAACAATTGAAGAGGAGCCTTAGAAAACCACTCTGATTTTCCTGCAGTAAATGGGTTCAATCATCTGAGGTTTAGGAACAATTCAAAAAGCACTTTGTAATGTATTTTAACCCAATATATAAACATAATAGCTGGGAGTCTGGGAACAATGCTGTTTTGTAGATTGAGCTCATTATGGGGCATTGTTTATAGAAAGCTGACGTTAGAAGGTCTCAACTGTGCCACCACACAGGGCCTGCCTTCTTCCTGCCTGTGGTTCCTGGGTTTTCCCATTCTCTGAGCAGGTGGTGTCTTCATGGAGCCAAAGGTTTTTGCTAAGGTGCCACCATCACTTCTATTACTGTGGGCTCAGAGAGAGCACAGAAGTACCTTGCTGAGTCGGCCAGTTGTAAGGAAGAGATGGTGAGGCTGATGAATTTGTTTGCCTTTTGAAAGGTCACAGCATAGCGACCCTGAATTGCATTTCGGTTATGAGAGTACTGAGAAATAAGGAAAACCATCTCTCCACTGGGAGGCTGTTTGTACCAATACAAATAATAATCACTCCATGTGGTTTCATATTTGCAGTCCATTGTCACAGCTTGTCCTTCCCACCTTGTTACAGTAGTCTGAGCTTGAGTGACTTTCTGAGTCCTGATGATTCCTGTAAAAAAAGGAGAAATCAGGATTGCTCCTCTGAAAATGTCTCAGGTGGGTTATGAGGGACATATTTCTTTACAACCCAAGAACAAAGGAAAAAATGACATGGTGTTTCATTTTCTTGCGTCTATCCCTTTGAATACCCCCACCAGTTACAACTTTCAAATCCCATCCTCATCTCTAAGAGGATGCTGAAGCCCCATGTCAGGGCCACACGTACTGAAGCTAACGAAGACCATGAGTGCCCATAGCAGGCTTGGCCAGAGCATGGAGGAAAGTCTTCTGGGTGAAGTCTCCCTTGTTCTCATTTTCCCCAGAGACCAGCCCTTCTCTGAGTGCCTGAGTGCTGAGATCTGAGTTAGATTTATCTGCCCCTAAACAGGAAGTGCAGTTCATGAGCAGAAGGTTGCATTTGCTCTATTCAGAGACTGACACATCTACCCCTCCCCAATCCTCTGTGTGCCTACATGATTTTCTGTAACAATATGTTTGGAAATGGCTATTATATCTGGCCAGGTACATAAAGCCTAATGATTTTTTGTCACCGAATTCTTGCTTGATACTCCTGTGATACTCTTGTGATCAGATACTGTATTCTGAATGATTTAAATTTTTTGAAATTTGTCAGGGTCTGTTATAATTTATTAAGACTTCTTTTTTTACAGGTTTATTGATTTATAATTCACATGAATAAACTGCTCATAATCAAAGTGTAATTGCAGAAGCTTTGACATATGTATGTGCTCCTAAGACCATCACACAGTCTAGATTGTGAACATAGTCATCCTTTTTGGAACTTCTTTGTGACCCTTTGCAAACCGTCCCCACTGTCAGTCCCAAGCAATCACTAAACTGCTTTCTGTCACTTTGCATTTTCTAAAAATTTACATAAGATTTATTTTGTATTTTCTAAAATTTTAGTTAAATGGAATCATACAAGAACTCTTCTGCCTTTTCTCATTCATCATCATTATTTTGAGATGCCACTGAGTTGTTGCACATATCAGTGATTTCTTCTTTTGATTGTTGAGGAGAATTTCATCACATATGTCCTGGCTTTGTTTCCAGTTTCTACTACAAATAAATCTATGAATGTTCTGTACAAGTATTTGTGTGTGCATATATTTCCTTTCATTTGGGGAAAATACCTAGGAATGGAACACTTTTAAAATGTGGTATGATTTATTTAACATTTTAAATTGCTGCCAAACTGTATCCAAAATCACCAGCTGATTTTGGTGTGCTGTAAATCCCACCAGCAGTGTGAGAGAGTTCTAGATGTCTCACATCCTTGACAAGTCTTGGTACAGTCAGCCTTTTAAATTTTTTCCATTCTGATGAGAATGTAGGGGCATCTCATGAATTAAATTTGCTTTTCTGTAATCGTTTGTAATGTTGATAATGTTTCTATAATTTTAGTAGCAGTAATTTATTCACTTTGGTGCTCTGCTCTCTCCTGTTGAATGAATATACCTCAGTTTATGTTTATTATGCTGTTGATAGAATTTGGGGTTGGAATTATTTGCTGTCTTTTCAATCATTTTTTATTTTATAATTATAGCTGACATACCATTTCTTATTAGTTTCAAGGGTTCATCCGTCTGAGTAGACAAGTTACTCAGTGATTATCCTGAAAAATATACTGATCTGACACCATACATAGCTATTCTTTGTCATGCAGTGTTTGCTCTGGTAACCATGTGGGCAGGTGCCCAGTATTATTCTTAGGTAGCAGTCCCTGTTCTGGCACAACTTTCTTTGTAGCCTTAGAAATGTAGAGAAGGCAGGGCTGTATTTCCACACCACAGCTTCCCTTCGTACACAGACGTGAGATTGGGTAAGTATAATGCAATCAGAGTGAAGACTGTCCTTCGTAACAGAACTTTGTAATTGGGTTGGAATAATTTATAGATCATTTAAAATCTATCTGAAGATAAGGAAAAGTCTTCAATTTGTTGACTTACAAAGTTAGAAATGGTTTTAAGAACAATGATGTATAATAGTTAGATTATTCATTTATATTTCTATCTTTTTGAAATTGAAATGAACTTCATGGTATCATTTGTATGTAGAATCTTAAGAACAATTTGAGGTCAGAAAACTAGTCTACAGCCATACCACCCTGAACACTCCTGATCTCATCTGAAGTCAGAAAAATAGAATAGAAAGGTGCTGCTTGGGGTTGGTGGCTGAAATAGGAAGAGGTTGGAAAATCATACAAAGTAATTAAAAAATTGAATTTATTTTATAAATTATAATGCAATAAATATATAAAATATCCATGTAGATAAATCCTATAAGCTATATAGTAAATATAGTATGTAATATATAATATTATATTGTCATGTCTCAGACAGTCCTTGCTGTTGTAGAATATATGTACAAGGTATATATGTGTATATGTATATAAATTACATATATAATACATATATACACAGGTATACACATGATTTATGTATAATGTATTGTGATATAATATGGCAGAAAAAATAACATTACTTTGACCAATTTGTTCCACAGCTTATGATGGAAGCAGAGGTTGAGAAGATGCTTTCCTATTTCAACTCCTGTCCTTGCTGCTCCCTCATTGCCACAGGAGTGTGCCTGACCCAGGTTGCTGCAGGACTTCTCTTTATCCCAGATGAGGCCACTCTAGACAGCCCACACACAGTTGTTCGTCAGACCTGTCATGGTGCTCGGCCAAACCCAGAAACACTGTTCAGCTGAGCCCCGTCTGCGTTCTTAGTCCACACATTTATAAGTTACATGATTTATTGTTTTAGCCTTGAGTTTGGGAGTAATGCACTGTTACTGTTACAGTGGCTAATAGATACAGTGGGAGGTATGGGTGCTTAATTGAACAGCCTTTGGTGTGGCTTCCAGAAGGTAAGAACTCATTACATCACAGTAGCATAGGTAGTCCCTCCAATGACACCTGTGTTGACTCTGTGATGGGATGTGTCATGGTTTCAGAGAGTTGGGATCTCTGAGCCCAGCAAAGTGGAATGACCACTGCAACAGTCTCCTGGGAAGCATGTAGAGCTTCCCGACTCAGGGTCCACTTTAAATGGTCACAGGATTTTATTTGTAAGAAGATGTCTCGGGAACATTGTTAGCTCTTCAGTGAAAAGTAGAGTTCCTTTACATATGTTACACACACACACAAACCCACACATAGTGTATTACATGAACATACTTTATTAACATTATGTACTCAACCTATTTCTCATCTTTTCCCCCCTGATATTTGGGATCTATTTTCAGCTTGAAATTCTATCTTTAAGGGGCTGAGAGCAATTCTGGTATGAAGAAAAAATTTTTCATAGAAATTCAGGTTGACTCATTTCCTTCTAGTCATCACATAAATGAAAACATGGAACCAGTGGTCAGCACATGTTTGAGGTTAGTGGAATCATACGGTCATTGGACTATAAGGAAAAGGATTTCATGTAGTTGTAACCTGTATTTCACAAATGAAGAAATTTGACTGACTAATAGAACTGCCAAAGGTAAAACAAATTGACAGTGATAAGAATATAAAATGTCAAGATAGTTTTTATTAGTGAACACAATCATTAAGGCTCATTTGTAGGAATGGGGAATCTCATGTAGGTAACTTTGGCCATTGAGATCCCTTAAGTCTGAAGCTAGAAACTGCCAATATACTGGACACCCCTGACTGGATCAATGTGTGGGACAGTTCCTACACTTTTAAAGTTCTTTTTGTCCTTCAGTGACCTTGGTCTGGTTTTGCATTCTCACCTTTGAGCTGCATTGTAAATGCTCAGTCTCACAAACCCATCTCTGCTGAGAATGAGGATATTATCAATAACAAGATCTTTGCAGCCGACAAACTTCATGCATGCCTGTGTTTCTGTTATTATCCACAGGGCAACATGTTTTTCCTGTTGGACAGTGTTTCAGTGGTCAGTGTCTTCCTGGGAAATAAGGACACAGTAAGGGATTTACTGAGGGCAATGCCTAGAAGTAATTTACAAGTGAAGAAACAAATAAATGCATGTGATATAAAATATCTACCCTCAAATGCATTTAATGTGAAGGCGCAGTTACCCAGAAACTGTACTTAGGGATTATTTTGATCATTTTACACAAAAATAAAGCACCTGACTGCTGGTACTTGAAGGCCATGAAACACTCACTGACTCAACTTGTACAGTGACCCTGGTTCCCCATCCCAAATGTATCTCTTCCCCTAGGATAGAGGGGAAACAGGGTAGCTTCTTTCAGGGATCAGTGGGAACAAATTTCACCAGCAATTGCTGTCCTGCCTACAGAGGAACCTCTCTCTCAAAGTGAACAATGAGCATGGTGAGACTCCTGGACACCCTGAGCATCAGGGAACATTCTCAACTAGTTTGGAGGACTTTCTACGTGTTAGTCTTCCTTACTGCTCAACATACCTACTTTAATGCACACCCTGTCTTACTGCCAGGTGTGAATGGAAGCAAGTCTGAGACCCCAAAGTGGGGGTTAGCATGGCCCCAGCTGCAGGTTTGAGTACAGGCTGCAGGTGCCTGCAGAGCACTGTGCCACTGGCTGCACAGAGGTACAAGGCTGCACCTCCAGGACGCGAGTGTTCAATGTGCAGAGAGAGGTGTTTGGCACTCACGTTGTGGAAGGCTGTGAATCTTCCATCTTCCTTTTTGCCTGCAACTGAATTTAGTGATGTCAGGAATGCAGGACCTTTAGCAGGGTAATTTTTTGTACCATGCAAAGTAATCAAACAAATTATTATTGTAGTCACAGTTCAGAACAGAAGTTCCTCCTTCTTGCACACTCAGGGATGGAGAATTCTGCTTCACCTGTTGCTGCTCACCATTCTGCTGTTAACTATTCACCCCTGTGTGAGGAAAGAGTAACATTTTAAATTTTATCCTTAAAGTCCCTTCTGAAAACCATCATAATCAGAAAGTGAAACAAAACAAAATCCCCAAATATCTCATCTCTCAGCCTTGTAGTATCCCCTGAAGTTTTTCTACTCTACCTAAACCTCCCAGCCCAAACTCACAGTGTGGCTGAAGACAGAAAAAGCAACAACAAAGCCCCCAGGAGCCTGCCCATTTCTCCTGGGAAGACTGGTGGTCCTGTCTGCTGCCCAGGCAGCTGTCAATCTGACTTCAGCTTCCTCCACTTCATTCATACCCCTCCACAGAGCCTCCTCCTTCACATCTGAATGGCCCTGTTTTTAGCTGAAGTTATTCATCTTCATGAAAGGAAGCACTGCCCCCCCTTTAGTCCACATGCAGCAAAGTTTCTGAAAATGGGTTTCTGTGTTTCCAGAACTTCAATTTGTAATTCTTTCCTCAAGTTAATATGTTAAAATAAGAAACTTTAAAGGAAAGGGAATGTTTTCTGAGATCACACATTTCAAATGTATGGAGATATTTACTTACTGCAAGTAGAGAATGATAACAGAATTTAGAGAATTCTACAAAGTCACATGATTGACACTTTGTCAACTGCCCTATTGAGGCACACACCTTATTATAAAATATTAATAAGAATTGGTGTTTTGAGGTGGACACATGGAGTGTGGTGTTATATGTAATACAGTGGGTACACATTTAGAACACAGGGAGTTTGGTAGCTTTACCTTTAATGTAGTTTCATTCTAATGTGGTCCACAGTGTCCCTATATCTTCTGCTTAACTAAATGCACAAGGTAATTAGGGGTGATATGAATCTGGACAACTCCCTCAAATCACAAGTCAGCACAACAAAATGTGTCCTCTGTAATATTTTATCCTCTGTAATAGATCACCTTCTGAACTAGATGATCTCTCCTGGAAGCTGGATGATGGATGAGTTTGTCTGTATTCTCAAATTAGAAAGAAGTGTCACAGCCCTGTGAAGTCTATAGACATCAGGAGGCCATGACCTTTAAAGGTGCCACATAATGCCCCAAGGCTACGGTTTTCTTGTCTTCACTCTTGTTTCATATCTAGTCTGTGTCTCCACAGTTTTGTCCCATGGAAGAGGCAAGAAAGATTCTATAGTGCTTAAAATTGTGAATCAGTAGGGTGACTAATGATTGCAGCTGAGGTAAACTGCATTATATTTTCTGGGATGTATTTGAACAAAGACACAGAACACAGAATAAAATAATTGTAAGCATATATGTTGTATGGGAAGAAATATTCCTCATTTTTATTTGAATAACAATGAATCATTCTGGGAAGTCACCATGTTATCAAGTCCACATTAACTGTTCAGTCCAGACAAGTCAAGCTGTCCCTCTTGTACATTATACATCTACATGTCTTTCCCGTGGCTGGAGCACCCTTTCTGGTCCCCTTCGTCCTTCACCCTGAGTAACTTGTGTTCATCTGCTATGTTTCAAGCTGAGCTGTCATACACTGAGGAAGCCTTCTCTGACTGACATCTATTGATTTCATAATAGCCTTTGCTTTCCCAGTAAAACTGTATGATTTTAAAAATATGTGTTTCACACTAGACTACCTATTCCACAGGTGAAGTCACTTGTATTTATTCAAAGCTCCCTATCCAGTTTCTAACAGTTACTTAGTAAATATTTGCTGAATGAATGAATGAAACTTGTGAGTAAAGGTGGATGGAAAATATTGTCCTCAGGTACATGAGGATTCTAAAATGAGGTACAAATACCATGACTTGTTCAAGTGATAATAGCACATTCATGACTAGAAGTTAGCATCTTCCAATGGCATTTCTGAACAAAATAAAGAGGGAAGTTATATAAATACATACATTTGAATATAAAGCAAAATGAACAATCAAATGCACTGGAAGAAGTTTGAACAAAATAGTAAGTGAAGGATTACAAGGGATAGCATGGATCTTTCTTTGAGTCTTTATGGTTTCAGTTTTAAGATTTCCTTCCATACATGAGTATAATACAGAGTAAAGAAAAAATCACATTCAGAGTGAAAATATCCATTTGACACAGAACCTTATAACTGGATTTGAGGAACCCTGTAGTGGAATTGCAGACTCACGGACTCCCTGACTTGGGGATTCAGATGTTAAAAATGGTTTTTGGTTAGAATAGGTATAGTGAGTAGATGATAATTTACTAGTATTTCCAATATTTTGAAAGAGACATCACTTTGATTCCCAAGTGCGCACCTATCACCACATTAGATGTGAGTGAAAATGTGCTGACATCTCTGCCTTGTTGCTGGGTGTTGGGACTGCAGCCACATGTGTGGGTTCAGGTTTCTGGTGCCTGGGGAGCACTGTGCCTCCACAATACAGTGGTTGGTGACTGAGTTTCTGGTCCGGGGTAACAGAAGCTCTGCCCGACCTTCATATTGAGAGTGGCCTTTCACTTTATATTTTGTCCTTTTCTTCCGCACTTGGCTGTATTAGAAACAGAGTCACGGAGCTTTTCCTAGGTTTCTGTCTGTTTCAATTTATGCTATAAAGACATAGAAAAGAGACTACAAGTAAGATGGGTGCTTTCTTGCTCTTAGAGAGGAAAAGGGGTAAGGACTTTGCTTTACGTTGAGTTTGTTCTTCCCTCATTTCCACAAAGACAGAAAGAACCACATATGGGAGATCTGACCAATCTCTAGATTTTAGTTGGTAACACTATCCCACAGAGATCTCATGGATCCCTGCAGGCACGTGCCTGCATTGTAGCATCATATTGTAGCTCATATAGGGGTGCTTTCTGCATGATTCAGGGGATGCAAAACAATAGTATTGTAATTCTAATCACATTGAGCCCCTGTTCCCACTCTGTGGTTTGGGTTTGGTCCTCAGCCATAGTTTTGATCACAGGTGGCAGGTGTCTGGAGTGGACTGCACCTGCACAGCTCAGAAGTAAGTGGCTGAGTCCCCAGGATGAGGGTCTCCAAGGCAGAGGTGTCTGTGTTTGTTGAAATTGACTGTGGATTTTCATGTTCCTTTCTGTTGCATTTCATAAATGATGATATGAGAAGTCCACCAGGATGTTGTTGAAACCACTGCACATCGCTTTGGAGATAGGAGAAATGCAAGTCAGCCTTGGCTGGGTAGCTCAGTTGGTGAGAGCATCATCACTATATGTCAAGGTTGTGGGCTCAGTCTCCAGTCATGTGGACAATAAATTGATCTTTCTCTCTCTCTCTACCCCTGCTATCCATTCCTTCCTCTCTCTCTAAAATCAGGTTTTAAAAAGAGCATGTCAGAAATGTACTCTCCCTTCTTGGAGGATCAGGATCCTAGAACTCTGTTCCACCTTCATCTGCAATCTTATCCTTGTTGACAAAGAAAATTAGGCACAGCGGAGGGTCATGGCAACATGATAGTAGCTGTTTCCAAGTGTTGAAAATTTTTCCTCATTTCCACTCTCATGGAGAGGACACAGTCCAAGGAACTGGTGTTGTCTCCCTTCTTGCAACTTTCCTGTCCTCCCTTCATTGTTTGCAAATTCATTTGTGAGATGCCTGCCTAATCCCCCTGGGATGTCCTTAACTCACAGCAAATCCACAGGGGGCTCAAGAAGACTCCCATTTGAGCATTTAAGATTCCTTACTCTTTTGCTAAAGAGACAGATATTGATATGTAGTTCTTTTAAATATTAGTGTGAATGGTACCATGAATTTTGAGTTAATTTTGTTCCTGTAACTCATCATCTCCTGAGATTTATTCAGTAGCAGCTACTTGTAAGTTTTGTTACTCAGCTTTGTAGTGGGAAGCTCCACTTTCCTGTGCTTAGTTCACCTTCAACACACTGTGGTGTGTGTGTGTGTGTGTGAATTGTGTTGGGGGTAAGGGTGTGGTTACTGTTCAGGGTGTGCAACAAGTATATTTATGCATATTTATATGCTACAATTATATATTTTACATGCATCACTTCTAATACAAATATATAAATAATATATAAGTAAATTCCATGTTTACTTTCCATGTACTGTGTTTGTTGAATTTATTAAAATCAAATGATATAATAATATTTCAGTACATATGTACACTATAGCAATAAAACTGTATCATAATAGTAGAAATAAAAATACTTACTTCCTCAGTCTTTTTCATATATATTTCATATATACACAGGGTCTGGCAGAAGTAACACCTGCTTGAGTGTGGTTGGTAGGGTAATAATACAGGTGTAATAACTTACAGCTTTAACTTGAACATTTCATCTAAAATGTCATATGGTGTGCTTGAGTGTGATATACCTATTTTATAGAATTACATGCTTATAATTTTGTAATAAAAGACTTTGTAATAAGAAAGGGGCATTATTTGTACCAGGCCGTATATGTGAAAAAGACTGAGGGAGTAAATGTTAAACAGTCTGTATTTAAATCGGTAGAGTAGAAGCTTTAGGACATAAATATAATATTAACTCTATCTATCTATCTATCTATCTATCTATCTATCTATCTATCTATCATCTATCTAAAGAGTTTGTACCCTATCAATTTAACAGACAGATCACTGAGTTTTCTACCCAGAGTCCGATGTCCCCCTGGTAACATTTGGCAGTGTCTGGAGACATTTTTGGTTGTTGCCCTGGGGAAAGGAGTGGGTGCTACTGGCATCCAGGGAGCAGAAGCCAGGGATGTTGGTAAATACCCCATGATACACAGGAAAGCTCCTCCCCCAGGGGAGTGACGTGACCCCAGGTGTTAATGCTGCTGTTGAGAAACTCATATAGACAATGATTTCAGTTCAAACCACCCTCTGCTATTTTGTTTTACCCATTATTTATCCACCCCTTCTTTCCATATATGCTTTTGCTTTTATTTGTCTTATCCTTGAGTCTCTGATCTTATTGATGTATTGGCACAATTTAGAGAGCAGCAATCCAAGTTTGGAAAAAATTTCTGGAAAAATAAATAAAAGCTCATATCAATGTCAATACTAAGAAATATAAATCCATAAAATGGCAAAAGTACAGAAAATAAAACAAATTGTCTTGCTTTAATTTCAGGTGTCATTTTGACTCTTGGCAATAAGAAAAGAGAGTTGGTGATCAGAAATCAGGATTGTGTGTGTTATTAACAGTTTTCTGGACTGCTTGTTTTCTTGCTCCCACTTCTCTGTCATGGCCTAAATTATTAGCCCTCTTCCTATGTCAGAGATTTTTATTCTTCATACAGCAATTAATCTTGAAAGCCTGAAGAATCTTTTCTCAGGTTAGAATGTCACTTGGTGAATGAGCTCCCAGTGCTGACACCACTTCCTATACAGCAATGCAGCTGCCCAACCCAGGGCTTTAGAGGGAGGGTTTAGCCACCAACAGCAAGTTTCCATTCATTTTAGAATGCTTCAGGAGCATGGGTGCTCCGAGTTTCCCTAAGATATTTTTACTCTGAATGGAGGTTGTCGCTCAGATGATTCTTCATTACTGGCCATGGAGAAAGGCGGCTCTGAGAGTTAGTGGACAGGCCTCCAGCACTATCAGAGTGAGTTGCCTCAAAGCTAACTGCATCATTTCCATTCCCTGTACAAAACGTATGTGAGGACACAAATGAAGGTTTCAGGGAACCAGATCAAAGCTGTGGTTCCTACTTTCAAGTTTTTTATTTCTTGATGTATTGAGCTAGGCAATTCACAAAACATTGTTAATCTTCATAGTGATGCTGTGATTAAGTACTATACTTACTTCTAAAGTACTCATAAGGAAAAAGATGCTCACAGAGTTAATATAAAATGCCCAAGTTTACACACCCAGGAAGTGGCAGAGCCATAAGAAAGTGTCTCACCCTTCAAGTTGCATGTCACTTTGCAGAGAGAGAGAGAACTAAGGAAGAACAGTGATTATGGAAAGGCACTGGGCCATCTCCTTGGGAAATAAAAATCTCTTGCCAAGCCAGAACTCCTCTCCACAAAGAAGGCAAAGGGGGAATAAACAGTTTTATTATTGAGTAAGCATTAAATCAGAATGTAATGCTCATCACAAGCAATCTAGTTAAAAAGAAAGAAATGTTCCTCCTTTACATATGCAAAAATGCAACACATTATATACTTTACATCAATGGAAACTTATGACCAGCCTTCAGTAAGAGGACTTGATGGCAGCATTTGACATAGTTCCTCCCCAACCTACCTCGTAGCCCTTACTAGGGCACACACCCCATTTTGGGATGCAGTAAGCATATTTCAAGCCATACCATATGGTAAGGCTACTTTTTAAAATTGATGTATCTTTTTCCTTAAGAGGTTTAAAGAATTATGTGTCCTTAAGAGGTTTTAAGAATTAACGCATGAGCAGTGTGTAAAGTCAGAGTAGTTATTTTAGTTTTAGTGACTATAGACGCAGCTTGAGGAGAAAAAATAGCTAGTGGGTAATATTACCAGGGAGTATGCTTTCCCCAGTGTCATGCCTTAAATGCCTTTTAATTGGCTGGCCAAATTACAAGAGCTTTTTGAACTCGAGCAGGAAAATAGGGCCATTTTTAGGTGCGATGGCCAGTTTAATTCTGGGGCAGGTAAGGCCACCCACTGAGAGGGCCCCAGTGGGAGCTGCAGCCCAGACATTAGTTCACGCCTTTCAGGCATGTTTGAAGTTTAAGTTTGACACGGACTGGTTGGAGTCTTGCCCATCTGGGCTGGTTTTTCAAGGTTTTTAATGCAAGGTGAGCTGGTCCAGCCAGCTCCACTGTCTTGGCTATGAGCCACCTTGAGCCATTCAGTGTGGAGTAGCTGACCAATGGCTTGGGCCGATTATACCATGGCTTTGCCCCAGCGTGGAAGTCAGTCCAGGTTGCATTCCACAAGGGATGTGCACTGTTCCACTGGTGCTGAAACCAAGTCCAGTTTGAGACAGAAGCTGGAGGGATGCACCATGGAAGGCTGGTAGACATGCTCAGGGGGAGTTTAGTGCAGATCCAGCATGCAGATTGGTTAGCCTCTGAGGTGTAGGTATGTACTTAGTTTGCTAAAGTGTTATTTTGTACTGTAAGGATGTAGAGACAAAGTGGTTATAAACACTAGTAATGGAAAATGATGACTTTTAGGCAATATAGAAACAAGTTTCTGGTCAGCTGATAAGACAGTGACTGGCAAAGGGGGCCTTTTTGGGTACAAAAACTATATTTTGTGTGTCTTAACTAGGGGTTTAGCATTTACTTGTAACAATGGTGGAGAACTTATAATGAGCCCTAAGGATATCACAAAGGTGCCATGAGGTGCCATTTCATTGTCTGCTGGCCTTGGGTATGGTACCCACAATATTGGGAGCCATGTCCCAATCACCCAGGGCACTATTTGCAAGTCTCTCTCCAACCCTTTTCCCCAAGGGGTAACAAGAGCCACCCAATGCATGTTGGGGGGCTTTTATTTTTCAGGGCCACATCAAGTGGCTGTTTGCCCTTGCTCCAGGCACTCAGGTATAAATGCAAGATAATATTTTTTTGCTTTTTTTAATGTTTGCTTTTAGCAAAGCATTTTTCATCTGTACCCGCAGCTGAATTGGAGCTGGAGTCCAGTGGAGCAAGGTTTCTACTGGAGCTGGGCCCTTTTCTGACGTCTTTTACTTAGAGTTCAGAGGACAGTCTACAGACATTTTGTCTGGCTCCCCAGCATGGGGATAGCAGCTGCAGCTCTCAAGTCTTGCTCTGAGAGACCATTGTATTGTTTAATTATTTTGGCAGCTTGTGAGTGATAGGCCACATGGAACTTCCAGTCCATCTGCAGGTGTGGAGCCCATTGTTGCACCAAGGCCCCAGTCAAATGTGTTCCCTGATCACTTTTAATGATCAAAAGTTACCCACTAATGATTAAAAGTTTAATGATTAAGGTTTACCCACTGGCTGCACACAACAGTTTTAGAGTAATGATTATTGATTTTTGATTTGGGTACCATGTGGGGTAAGCAGCTAAAAGATTAGTAGCCATGTCCACATGTGTGATTGTATACATACACCCCTTTGAACTAGGTAGGGACATAACTATATGTATTTTCCAGTGGGTCAGTGGTGCCTGTCTCCAAACCACCTGTCCAGTAGTTCTCACAGTCCTTTGGGAATGTTATGTGAGTTGATAACACAGGTATCACAAGCTTTGTGAACCTCTGCTAAGGTGACAGGTAATCCCCAAGTTTGTGTAGTAGACCATGTGATGTGTCCAGCATGTAAGAGGTAATGGTGTAGCCACAGGGCTACTTCCCTTTCTGATGGGCTGGTAGGCACCGTTTTTAGCCACTGCACCTTGGCTAGTGTGTCAGCCTCCTCATTCCCAGGGGGGGCAAGGGGTGCATGCCTGGTCACATGATATACAGTGATTTGTCTCTGGTGGCCTAATTTTCAGAGGTCTTGCCACAAGGCATGTCCCCATAATGGCCTATGCATACCCATTCTTTTATTTTCCTGCCATGGAGAGAATTATAATGTTAGTTCCTGGTACAATGCCCAAATGTCTGTGCGAATAGTCAGGGGTGGTGCTTTCTTGGCAGCTATGAGCCACACAGCTCATAGTTTTGTCCACTGGCTACTTTGACCTATGCCCGTGTCAAACCAGACCATGTCAGTCTCTGGTTGAATTGCCCCGGCTGTCCACACACAGGCTGACCTTTGCTGGACCTATTAGTATATTAGGCATTTGAGGGAATAGGTGCCTGCTATTTATGGAAGGGGCTGGTTCTTAATTCCTTTACAGGGACAGCAGCAGTAGATTTTCATTTCCATAGGTAACAGGGCCTAGCACTTCCTGTAGCTCAGCCTGTAAGGGGCTAGGTGACAGAGTACTTCTTTGTTGCAGATAAGCCCCCACTTAGACAATGTGGGTATCTGAGTGGTCCCACTACCAGGCTTGGCCATCCAGTCTCAGACCCACCCAGCAATGGTATTCGTGTTTCTTACTGTCACAGGGGCAGTTCCTGTTATATCCTCCATGGCCAACAGGGCAGTATACAGTGCAGCCAGCTGCTTTTTATTTTGGGAGTACCGTACTGCAGCTGCCTTCCATATTGGGGCCAGGATCCCAAGGGCTGACATATCTGTTGCAATCATTGCCACAAACCCCATTTAAAACCTTTCTGTGTCCCACACACATTTAGCTCACAGGGTCTAGCAGGATCCAGAGCACACAAAGTCTGAACATGTTTAATGATGCACTTCATTCCTGGAAAACTTGTTCCAAGGTCAGGGTTCAGTCCCACCTTGCTTCTCTTTCCACCCAAGCAGAGAAGGGACAAATCACCTGTGCAAGATTGGGAACAATGCTCACCAGGACCCCAAATTCTCCAAAATGTCTGGAGTTGTTTCACAGTGGAAGGGGTAGAATATGCCTGAATTTTATTTATTATTGCATTACTGATGACTTTTGTCTTACCTGACCTGACTGCCCAGCCACGTGACTTCAGTGTGACCACACTTGTGGCACTGCTTTATCTAACTCTGTAAGAGCATCACTGCTGAGCAAATGTCATCAGTGTAATGGAACAGGCTCACCTCTGCAGGCCGTGACCACTTAGCCAGTTCCTCTGCCACAAGTCTGTGACAGCTGGTCAGGCTGTGCAAGTACCCCTGAGGGAGCACTGTACAAGTCCATTGTCAGCCCTCCCAGGTGAAGGCAAACTGATCTTGACTCTGGAGCAATATTAATGGAGAAAAAGGTGTTTGCCAGATTAGCTACAAAATGGTAAGTTCCCGATGTATTAGCTAACCGGTCTATTAAGTTTGCCACAGAAGGAACCACTGCGTGTATTGGGGGAATGACCTTACTGAGCTTATGGTCATTCTCCACGTGCCATTTGGCTTCCCTACTGGCCACATGGGGGAGTTAAGGGACCATGAGTGGCCCTAATTATCCCCACCTTTTCCAACTTTTCTATAGTTGCCATTATTTTCTCATTTTCCCTGGCAACTGGTATTGTTTCGCTGCTGTTACCCAACATGGGGTGGGGGCAACTGCATGGGGGATGGTTACCAGGTCCCGAGGAACGGCTTTTACCACTCGCACCTGCAGGTGAAACTCTCCTGTGGTTGTGTGTAGCCACAGTCCCTGGAGTACATCAATGCCCAGGATATACAGAGGAATAGCACATACATACACAGTGTCCTCATGGGGGAGCAGATGCCCAGCCAGAGAGAGCTACATAGCCTTTACCCTTACACTATGTCCTCTGAAACCATCAGGAGAGACCTTAGGTGCCTGAAACTCCCTAGGGTTTCTGTGTAGGAGGGTACATTCAGCTTTTTTGTCTATGACAGCCAGGACCCACTGGACATGTGTAGGGGACCAGTGGGTAGCCAATTTGACATGTGGCCTCAGGTCCCTACCTGGCCTCTGTAGACAGGTTCCTTGGCCTTTTCCCTATTCAAATGTCCAAAGGATATTTTCCTCCCTCTTCTTGGGAGGTTGACACAGACAGGTGGTTTTCTGGTTGAACTGGATGGGTCTCACAGTTCATGTTCCTGGGACTTCTGAAACTCCTAACCACCCTTAAGTGCCCAAGACATTATCTGACCTTGAGATTTCTGAAGGCACTGCAAAGGTGGTATATTCAAACTGGGCTGAGGGCTGAAGGGGCTCTGGCTGCAGCATGGTAACTTGCGTGAAAGTGTGGAAAATTTATGTGGGATAGGCTACAGGCAATCAGTCAACATTCCAGAGACTCATGCTGAGATAGCACACAGAGAGGGGAAAGCCAGGACCTGCCCTGGCTCCTTGGCACTTGAACTGTGTCCTTAGCAGCCTGCCCCTCCTACCACATGCCCATTCTCAATCCCTTCTGGCACCAAGGGCCTTGGCATTGCATATCTGCCTCCTGTCTGATACTTAGCATTCTTTGGCTTCCCTCCAAAATTCCCTTTATACCCTCACATCAAATGTCTCATTATCTTCTCTTTTGTTTGTTTGTTTTTCTTAGAAGAGCCTCTGTGCTCCATGTAGATAGGAACTTTTTGCTTTAGTAAATATGGAGTCTACTTTCTTCAGTTCTGGTGAAGAGGAGATATTCACAATTCCTTGAAGACAAGGTTTTCTCCTGCCATGACCCCACCCACAATAGGCTGAATGAGAGTAAAAAGAAATGAAAGAGGTAGATTGATTGGCTATTCTGTCCCTTCTTATCAGCCTTTTTTCTCTTTGCTTTTTGATTTTTAATGATTCTATCACTATATCTTTGAGCTCAGAGATTTTCCCTCAATTGTGTCTAATCTTCTAATAAGCCCATGAAAGTAATTCTTCATTTCTAACACACTGTTTTTTCCCTCTAGCATTCCTTTTTGATTTTTCCTCAGGGGTTCCATCTTTCTGCTTCCCTGGTCTATCTTTTTTGCATGTTATCTACTTTATCTATTAAAGCCCTGAGCACATTAATCCTAGTTATTTTAAATTCCTGGTCTGGTAATTCCAACATCCCTGCCTGTCTGGTTCTGTGTTTTCTCTGTTTCTTTAAATTGCCAGTTTTTCTTTTCTTCTGTTTAGTATCCCTTGTAATTTTTCTTGATAGTCTAGATACGATGTACCCTAAATGGACCTCTACGAACAGATTGGTGAATTGTATGGAGATGAGAAGTGTTTGTAGTCTATGATCAGGTCTGAGTGTGGTAGGAGGCCTACACCTCTGCACTGAGAACTTGACAAGTGTTTTAGCATTTTTCTCCCCTCTCAGGCAGGAGAGGATGGCTAGAATCAGCTGGAGTTTGTCAATTCCCCTCCTCAAGTCAGTTAGTCTTTGATAGTAACCCAGCAGGTTAGGCCTTGGTGAACTAGTTTCCCCTAAGGGTATGACTTGTTAAGAATAAAAGTGTACTCTCAAGGATTTTAAAAGAGTTCTTATTTCCCTCACCCTGCTGGAAGCAGGAGGGGATGTTTCTCTGAAATTTTTTGGGAAACTCATTGAGCTCCTGAAGGTATTTTAGAAAAAAATTCTGGCCACACCCCTCCCCCTCGCCCTTTTACTGGTTGTCCTTGAGTATCCACCCACAGGGAGCCTCTACGATCCACCTATCACAGCTTGCGTTTCCCTACCCTGGCCCTGGTTCTTGTCATGGTTGCTGCTTGGGAGGCTCTGCTCCTGTCAACAGTGACTCTCTGCATTTGTCTCTTTCTAATCTAGAGCACATTGGTTTGTCCTGTGTCCTCCCATCTTTCTTATGGATCCAAGAAGATATATACTTTGTCTATGTAAGTACTCCATGTCTATGTCTATGTACTCCATGTCTATGTACTCCAACAACAGTGTGTTTAGAATTTGCTCTGCAAAATCTTGTCTTTTTAAAAATTAAGATAAAACAGAAAAACATATTCATACAATTTTTTTAAAGTCACAGAGATGTAATTAATATATAGCACAGGGAATATAGTCAATATTGTTTATAATAACTTGGCATGGTGACATATGTTCACTAAATATTTGGTAATCACATCATAAGGAATATAAATGTTAAAACAGTATGTGGTACACGTGAAACTGATATCTTGTATATCAATAATATTTTAATAAAAATAAATTAAAAACACAAACCCAGAAAATTAGTGGGTACATTACAAAAAGCATACTTTAAATAAAACAGAGCAGCATGGTTTCAATGGGAACTAAATTAACTGGGATTCCAGATTAGGGGAAGTCTTTCCACAATAAGCTGCCTATTGCCAACTGTTTTCTGATGAGAGTGGGGAGAGGGAGTCTTGGCTGATAGGGGGTGAGGACAGGAGGAAAATGAAATCACCAAAGATTCCAGCAGTCAGACGAAATGAATAGAAACTTGAAGTACCCAAAATGAGGCCAGTTTTTTAATGTTTTATATTAATACAAATATTTACCATTACTGGTCCTTTCCCTGTGGATTTCAGTAACTGAGTGGTGTATTTTCTTTGCCAAAATAGCTCCTTTACGTGCCTGTGCATTGTGCTCTTATTTTGTATGTTATACTTAATAGGCTACAATCCTGACAATACAATTTGAAATTTAGAGTTCCTCTTAATTTTCTGTTAAGTCGATTACTAGAGAAAAAGAACAATGCATTTATACTTCTTTTTATATTTACCTATATAAGAGACCTTTACCTGGTCTCTACATTTCTTTGTGTCCATCAAGTTGTCACCTGATACCATTCCATTTCATCCTGAAGAACTTCCTTTAGTATGTTTTATGAGGCTTCTTCCAGGAATGAATTTTTCTCTATCTGAATTTACCCAGAAATTACATTATTTTACCTGATGAGGGGAACATTTCTCTAAGCTGTTTTCAGTTTAGGCAAAGTATTAATGGGAACAAGACAGATGTGGCACTAGGGTGATGACCATCCCAGACACTGAGATACGGATGACAGCGTGGCTGGTGATAGGGAAGCAGGTGGGTCCTATTTCAGGTGATAACATTTGGAAAGAGTTGGAAGAGGGTATGAGTTGGCTGGGGTTGCTGGCATAAGGCACCACAAACTAGTGGCTTAAAAACCAGAAATTGATTGTCTCACAGTCAGGCTAGATGTCTATAACCAAAGCGTCAGCAGATACATTTCCTTCTGAGCCTTGTGAAGGAAGGACGTGTTCCAGGCCTCTCATTAGGCTTGTAGATGCTTCAGTTTGATCTTTGTTTTCATGTTCACATGGTCTTCATTGAGTATGTGATTGTGTGTGTGTCTGTCTCCAAATATTCCCCTTTTATTAGGAGATAAGTTTTATTGGATTAAGTCCTACCATGATAATCTGATTTTAACTTGATTACCTTGTAAAGACCCCACTTGTTGCACGTGGGTCACCGGCCAGCAGTGATCACGGAATGCTGTGGATGGCTCGACGAAAAACACGCGAGAAAAAAACACATGCACAGAGACAGACTAGTTTCTGTGGGGAAGTAGGGACGAAATGGCCACCTCCCCTAGTGGGGAGCGCGCTGATTTACAGTCCATACCTGCTTTTATTGGGCTCATTTTGCATAATAATTCAGGTAAAGTACAGTACTCATTAGGGGGAAGTAAGGAACTATAGAAAACAACGAACTCTGCCGGTGTATTTTGAGTTGGGGTCAAACAGCTGTAAGGCTTTGAGAAACAAACTAACTTCCTCCTTGGAACCTTCTCATTCAACTGAGAGCATTCTAAACCAAGAAGGTTTCACAGTAATTTACATGTTCTTTCTTAGGCCTGATCACCGGGGAATCCGCACTTCTCAGTACAGAGCTGCACCACCCTGTCATTGTTTCAGGCTTAGGTGGAGTAAGGGAACTAAGGCAACCGAGAGACAAGGAGGTTTTTTCCCAGATGCTGAGAACTCAGGCTATGTCAAATCCGAGGAGCGAGGGTCCATCACCCCCTTTTGCTGCAGCGCCCCAAGTCCTTCTTTTGGGGGGCCTCCCAAAGTGATCGTGCCTGTCTTAGGTCGTTCCCCCCGTGGGGAATCTTACCCGTCTTTGGCTAACCGACCAAGCTTTTTGGGGTTCAGTCATGAATAAAGCAGCAGAAGCAGCATTCCTGCCAGGAAGATAAGCTTTTGTCTCTTTGCTGGCTTACAGTTCCAAGGGTGTTCCCTTAGCCTTAGCCTAGGCGGGGGTTTCAGCTTCTGATACCAGTCAGGGCAGTTCCCAACACCCACTTTCATAAAAGGTCAGGTATTAGGTACTCCATTCTGAAGTAGCAGGGATTAGGACTACAAAATATGCAACAAAAGAATTTTTATATGTGTGATGGGTCAGGGGACACAATTCAATGGATGACCAACATAAAATTTTTCAAAAATCAATGAGTTTGCTACTCTTTGATTAAAAAATTGTAAAGATGTACAGGTAAAATAAAGAATGCAGGAGCCTATCATTTTGATCAAGAGTCCTGTCTCACCTTGTCCAATATCTAAGCCCTAGCAGAGCTTCAGGTCCCTTACTGAGGCTGACTCTGTAAATGTCTTTGAGTAGAATCAAATGTAGCCATTCAGATTTATCAACTTGGAATGGGAAGTCTTAGACCTGAAAACATAAAAATGAAAACATGCCTAGTAATAAATGAATTTAAAAGATACAATATATTTGGAGAAAGAAATTATAATATATATAATAGGCCAAGTAGTATTGTTAAAAGATTGCTATAAATAAACAAGAAAAAGTCAATCTATTAAAAATGACAGCACAAAACACAAGTTATTCATGTGCCCTAAATCAAGAAAGTACAAATGAAGTATCAAAAAAAGCCTTTGAAGTATTAAAATCTAATAAAAATTAAATGACAACAAAGTCATAACCATCAACAAATGAACCTAAAAAAACAAAACCAAAAACAAACTAAGCAAACAACTAGAAAAGGAACAGATTCACAGAAATTGAGATCACATGAAAGGTTATCAGCGGGAAGGGGGAAAGGGAGGGGGAAGAATGGGGGAAAAGGTATAGGGAATAAGTAGCATAAATGGTAGGTACAAAATAAACAGGGGAAGGTTAAGAATAATAAAGGAAATAGAGAAACCAAAGAACTTATATGTATGACCCATGGACATGAACTGAGGTGGGGGAATGATGGTAGGAAGGAGCATTCAGTGTGGATGGAAATAAAGGGGAAGTAATATGGAAAAAATACATTGAGTTTTAATAATGGTACTGTGGCAATCATTTTTCATTTTTTAAAAAATTATTAAAAATATGTAATAAAGACTGATAATGGTGTTAACCGAGAGGCAGGGGAATTGGTTTCCCATCATGTTGTTGGCAGTGTAGATTGTTAGAGCCATTTTGGAAAGCAGCATATCAATATCTATAAAAACGTAAAATAGGCATATTTTTTGGCTTGGCAATTTCACCTCTGAGAATAAGATGAAAGAAAACATATATATATTCTCTCTCTATATATGTATAAATCAACATGTATTTGTACATTTGTGCATACACCAAGTTCTGTCTGAGAAAAGCCCAGTCATTGATAAACATAGAGAGAACAGTCTGTGCGACATCAGTGTAACCTCCAGCCAAGAGGAGTGGACTGGAGTGCTCATGAGTCAATAATGACAACTTCACTGTGCTAGTCAGTGAGGCTGGTGGGCACTGCTGAGTGAGCCTGTGTACCCTGTGGCCGTTGCATTCAAAATCACTGAGAGCAGAGCAACGAATCTGCATCAAATTTTGTGTTAAGCTTGAACATTCCTCTGTGAAAACTATTAGGATGATTCAGAAGGCTGCATCTATGGGTGAGCGGTGATTGGCAGCTTCACCATGACAACATGCCTGCACATACATCACATTTGTGCAGAGTGTTTCGGTGAAACACCAATTCATCCAGGTGACTCAGTCCCCTTACAGCCTAGATTTGGGACCCTGTGACTTTTGACTTTTTCCCAAACAAAAATCACCATTGAAAAGGAAGAGATTGTAGACCATCAGTGAGATTCAGGAAAATAAGATAGGGCAGCTGATGCTGATTTGGAGAACTGTGTGAGGTCCCAAGGTGCCTACTTTGAAGGGGACTGAGGTGTCATTGTCTTATATACAGTGTTTCTTATATCTTGCATCTTCTTCAATAAATGTCTCTATTTTTCATATTCCATGGCTGGATATGTTCTGGACAGTTGCTGTTGATTTATGATTCAGGTTATAATAACAAATATGTAAAAAATCTAAAAATTATTAACAAGCGTGTGAGTTACATTATTATACAAGCATACTATAGTACCTGTATATATGTTTATGTTTGAGCAGATATCAACATTTTTTAAATAGAAAATAAAAACTAGCTCCAAATGAATACACAGATATGATCCAAGTTATGTAAGAAAATTGGGTAGATATTTCTAGAAGTATCCTTGTAAAAGAAAAAGAAAAATAACTGCCAGGACACTCAAAACTGCCAAAATGGGTCACAGAGTTTGAAGAGGAAATGGAATGGAGGGGACAGTGTCAGGTAAAATACCTGACTCTGTCCCCTTTAGGTTTAGGTTTGGCTCTACAAAGTAATGTAATACGTTGAGTTTTATACAATGAGAAAAGCCATTTGTTGTATTTTTGTGTAACATTGGAAATAGTACAACATACATTTAACAATTAAATTAATATCCTCACATCAGCCTCCATTTTTTAAACTCCTTCCCCCAAATAATTCCAAGTGAGTATGCTACAGATAAAGAACAAAGAAATTCCAAATTTTTGGTAGGACAAATAACTCAGTTTCTGAAATTCATTTCCATTTCTGAGAGGTTGGAACACCTAATACTATGTGACACCCAGAGCCTGGGCACTTTCCTGGGTCCAAAGGATGAAAGTTTTAGGACAAACTAATGGCTGTTCTCACCTGTTATAGTGAGACCCACATGCAAAGCAACATTAGATTAAAACAAAGAGCCATGGAAAATTCTCACTTTCTTTCCCCTTCATTGAAGGTTTCCAACAGTGATTCTTTGTTTCCTTGTGAGCTTTTTATGTCCTTTCAATAACATGAATGCTTCTTCTTTACCTTCTGGGCTCCTTTCAGTCTTTCCCCCTTGATTTCCTCACCGTCTTCTCTCCACTTCTTTTTCATATTTTCCCTTTTACTTCTTCTTCTGCTGTTTCTGGTGCAGTGGCCTCTTTAGATGATGCTGCTGCTCCCCTTCCCTCCAGGGAGATATTGCACAGGTGCAGCCCCATGGTTCCCACTGTGGGTCTCTCACGATGCAGTAGTACACAGCAGAGTCTCTCAGGGTAACCTGGGTCAGGACCAGGGTACTGGACTTTCTGTCTGCTGTGATGTAGAGAAAGGCTGTTCCTTGGGTCACATTGTCTTTAAAACCATGAATCATGTACTCTGGACCCTGGTGGGGAATCTGTCGATACCAATGTATGTACTCAGTTGTACTGATTGTGGAGTGGCTACAGGGCAGGTGCACTGTTCCTTCTTCAGTGCTCTCCACTGCATCTGGCTGTGTGGACTTAGCATCACCCCTAATACCTGAGGAGATGAGAAACACTAGATTAGCTCTGGAATGTTAAATCTGGGGCCATGAGTACTCCAGAACACCCCTCTCTGGTCGTGCCCAGTACACGAGCACTTTCATATGTGTTACACAGGAAAGAGAGATATTACTGATATTTATTATTGAGCTGTCGAGTTGCAGGCCAAAGATCAACTGCTGTATTCCATGACCCCTAGCTCAGTGAGCCCAAAGCTCCTTAGAGCCTCAGAGCTGTGTGACTCAGGGGATCTTCTGTGAGTCGTGGATGTGAGAAATTCTCACTGTGATGCCAGATTTTCTGGAGAATCACACAGGCACATGGAAACATGTAGATGCATTCCCCCCGCAGTTTGGTCAAGTACAGTGGGAGAAGTAAAAGCAGCAGGCACATGACCTGTGTCTTTATTTTAATTTAATTTTATCTTTTAAGCTTTCTGTCAACTTTAATGTAATTACAAAGCTTAGTAAAATTATTATTTTTAATTTTTTAATTTTAATTGTTGTTCAAGTACAGTTTTCTGTCTTTTACTTCCATCCCACAAAAGCCATCTTTCCTCAGACCCAAATCACTTACCCAAAGTGAGGAAAAGAGTGATTCCTATCACTGGTCTCATAGTTCAAGTGCAAACTGGGGTTGCAGGCCTCAGAGCTCAGAATCTGTGTCTGATCCTAGGTGTGGGGAGGTTCCAATGCCAACACAGCAGCCACTAGCACAGCCTCACCCAGGAAGCTTTCAATTGGGTGTTCCCCAGGCAGGCACCAGTGAAAGACAAAGCAGTCTTGCTGGGATTTACGCCCACCCACAGAATTAAATATAAATTTAAAAAGAAGGTAAGAACGGTTTCCTAATGTGTAATCCTAATTCAGAGGGTTTACATTCAGATTAACCATCCCCCATGTGTGGTACTTGGTAAACCGACTATTGAGCTGATATGAAATATCCTTTAATCCAGGTTACCTCTGTTGATTCTTGGACTGTAAGGGAGAAGAGAATTCCTATGCATGTTCCCAACCAGAGCAAGTTAGTCTCAAGAGCATTAGCATATAGGTTTATTTCCAAAGTTTGAAACTTTTTACTGGTCAAAAAAATTACTATAATTTCATTAAAATTCCAATGATATTGTGGAATATTTGCAACATATATGACCAAAATAACTTCATAGATGTATGACACACCTGAGCTCAGCCTGACAGGATAAGATACCATTAGAATCCAGTCTAGGGGCCAGGTTGTTTGTACTCAGTTCTCCCCGCATTGGCTCCTGGAACGCTGTCTTAAGCACCCTTCTGATGGACTTTGTTGAATGCCCCTGGTCTTGACACAGTAACCAGTGAATTGAATAGCATTTATTTCTAGTCCAATTATTCCTTCTTTAACAGACATATTCTCATCTCCTTGCCTTTGCCAAGGGGTTGCATGCATTGACAAGAAGAGGAGAAAAGCAGGGGAGGAAGAGACAGGATGAGAAGATTTATAAAGGGAAATAAAATAAGGACTTTTGATGAGAGGTGGAAATAAACATAAAGGAATTCCTCTGGTTATTCTCAAAAGTAGTTATTATTTACAAAATGAAATGGAATAAAATTAAAATATTTACTCCTTGTTACAGTAACTAAGCTTCTTATTTCTCTAAGAAACAGCTACTTGGCCATTTACAATTAAACTATTAATCACCTCTCTCTTCTCTTCACATGAGGGCTCAGCACTTGACTCTGTGAGAGGGCTCATTCCTGTCCTTGAGGCTGTGCACAAGCTCAATGTGAGTTTATCAAGGACAAGGAGACAAAGGGGGTGAAAGTAAGTTCTCTCACAGCTCAAGGATAACCTCTAATTCACCCTGGAAGGAGCTTCAGTTCCCCCACTGCAACAGCGCCCCCTCGTGACTGTGCATATGAACTGCTTTCTCAGAACTGGGAATCAGTCCAAGTCAAAGTCAGCAATCTTTCAAGGTTTGTATTTCCTGTCTTGGGATGGGTAGGTATCTCATGTGTGTTACCTCCCCCTAGTGGCAAGGCTCTGTGAGGAGCTTCTACCACAAGTCTCTAAAGCAGCAATGTTCAACTGATGTGAAGCAAGAATTTTTAAAACATGCCATTCTTGACTATTTAGGCAGGGACACTGACCACTTTTTCCTTAGACTGTCAAATATAAAATGACAACAGCCAACACAACAATAGCCCTACAGTGTGAATGATCCAAAATTATACCTATTTTTGGTGTCCCACAGAATTGTAATTATTTTATGAGTTCCATGTGATGACAGAGGTTGAAAATTGGTACTCTGGAGGCCAAATCATTTTCAGTCATTTGGGGAGTTTAGAATTATTTCTGTGACCTTTTCTTTATAGAAATTGTCTATGGTCCTTCCTCAATCATATACCTTTACTTTCCTTAGTATCTTGATTTCCATGTTTGATGGCTGTCCTGTGGGCATGCTATTTATTGTTTAGCATAGGATTTGGCAGAAGCTAAGCACTCAATCATCTTTTGTTGGGCGAATGTGTCAATTAATATTTACTGGGATAAAAATGGAATGATTCAAAATTATTCTCAATAAAAAATTCTAATTTTCTGTACAACAAAATAGAACAAAAATATCCAGCAGTGAAGATAAATGCACAATTAGATGTGTGGGCCACATTAAAATAGACAGGGTACCAACTCTCATCCCCCATTCCTCAAAATAAGAAAAACTGAGAACCTGGTTCAGGGGAGCCATGTTAGGAGAATGTGGTAGCCTGTGCACAGTGTCATGTGGTCATGCCAGCTTAAAGGAATAGCAGTAATCAGGGCTGGTGTAAATATGCGCATCAAAGAAGTACTGGGAGTGCTGAGAAATGTGAAAGGTGGAGGGTCATTATGTGTCTAGGTATATAATGCTAAATTCAGACCAATATTATGCATTTTTTATTTAATGTTCATTACTGCAGGATTTCAGTTGGTATGAACAATCCAGAATAGGTCCCATCAAAAAATGAACACTGTGGAACTTTTTTGGTTTTGTTCACTTGTTTTTATATAACAGCCTCACTGATATAGAATTCATATACAGTTCAGCTTTTTAAAGTGTACAATGGAGTGGTTTTACTATATTCACAAAGGTGTATAGTCATCACCACAGTCAACTTTAGAACATTTTATGATGTCAAAAGGAACCTGTACCAAGTAGCAGTCACTCACCCTTTACCCCCATGAAACTCCTTGCAGGCAGCCACGGATCTACTTGTCTCTGTCTCAGTCCACCTGTGCTGCTATAACAGATCACCACTGATTGGGTAGCTTACAAACAACAGAAATTTGTTTCTCATAGTTCTGGAGACTGGGAAGTCCAAGATCAAAGCACTGGCAGGTTTGGTGTCTAGTGAAGGCCGCTTTCTGGTTCATAGATGGTGCTCTCTTGCTGTGTGCTCACGTGCTTGAAGGGGAAAAGATTTCTCCAGATCCTCTTTTGTAAGAGCACTAATCCTAAAGGCCTAGGTTTTTAATACTATGATTTTTCAGGTTTAGGGCACAATTAATATATTTGGGGGCTACACAAACATTCAGAGCATAGCAGCCTGTATAGACTTTACCATCCTGCATATTCCTTCTAAATGGATTTATACAACATGTGGGCTCTTGGAACTGGCTTTTTTTCCTCTAAGGGTAATATTTCCTGGGCTTATTCATCTATGTTGTAGAATGTTTGAGTACTGCATTGCTTTTTGTTGCCTAGTAATATTCCATTGTCTAGCTGTACCATATTTCATTTATCAATGATGCACATGTGGGATGAATGTTTTTGGACAAGATTCTGTGTGCACAGATATTTTCATTTCTCTTGAGCACATATATATGACTGCAATTGCTGAGCCATGTAATAACTCGGTGTTTCATGGTTGGAAGAACTTCAGGCCATTTTCCCTTGAGGCTGCACCATGTTACACACTGGTAAAAGACTAAGAAGGGGTTTATTCTTTATATCCTCACTAATTCTTTTATTTTCTATCTTTTTTTTATTTAAGCCATGTAAGTGGCTATTTTGGTGAAATGGTATTTTCCTGTGGTTTTCATGGACAAATGATTTTCATAGCATATACCTTTTACCAGAATGAGGAAATTTTTCTTTTATTTCTAATTTGTTAACTATTTATTTCTTTATTATGGGTGAGTATTGAGCATACATTATAATTTTGTGTTCCTCTTCAGATGTTTAAATGATGTTTTATTCATGTGGGTTATTACTTTGATTGATTTAAAATGTCACACATCACATGAAAACCAGCTTTTTTATAATATATTATTCTTTTATTACTTCTGCCAAATTTTCCTACTATTTAGAAGTTTTGAATTTATGTTCATTGAGTGAGGTTATCCTATATTTTAGAATGGCTCTATATCAGGCTTCTGTATCAGGAACATTCAGTCCTGCCCTGGCTGGTGGCTCAGCTGGCTGGAGTGCTGTCTGGATAAGTCAAGGCTTCAGACTCCATCCCTGCTCAGAGCACATGCAAGAAGCAACCAGGCACTGTGTAAATAAGGGGGACAAAATGGATTTTTCTCTCTCTCTCCTTTCCTCTCTCTCTTTCTTAATCTAAAATCAATACAAAATTTTAAAAAGAGGTTATTCTGTCCTTGTAAAATGTTTTTTTTCTCATTCTTTTCTGTATTTATTAAGTTTGGGGCATCAGTCATGTTACATGTAATAAGTGATGCTGTCATAAAAATCAGCCTTAAAATCCCAGTGGTTAAAAAACAGTGGTTCATTTGTTGTACATACATAGTAGCTCATTTAGAGTCAAGGTCATCCCCCAGGTCAGTTATATTGTGTGTGATGATTAACAATTGAACCTTCATATCAATGAACAATTCAACAGTCAGCACAGTCAGAAAAAGTAGAGACTGAAAGTTAAGCTAATTAAATGCTTTTTCATGAAGTGGAACAGGCCATTTGTACCCATGTTTCTTTAGCCCATGCAGGCCTGTGACAATGTCATGGCCTGTCCAGGAGACATGCTGTCCTTCCGGGTTGCTGGAAGGAGAGGGAACCAGATATTAATGCGCAGTCGCTGTGTACTCCATCCACCTGTAACTGAGAATTCATTTCCTCTCTTCTTCCCCTGTGGGAGGCAGGGAGACAAGTTAGATCCCCTTTCAGTGGCTCCTGATTGATGGCAGGGACTCTGATTGATATCCTGTAGCCCTCCTCAGGTCTTGGTGTGACTCCTTTGAAAAAACAAATGAGCAGAAAACAAACAACAACCAGTGAACTGTTTCCTCCACACACTCAATACACAATCATGGAACAGTTACAGGACTGTGTTCTGTAAAGTCCCTTCACTCTCTTCTGAGAGTGAAGAAAGACAACAGTGTTGGTCTGCAGCAGGCCCCAGGGGCACTGCTTATGGGTTTCTGACCTTGATTTGATGAGATGCTTTCTGCAGGGAGCTCTCCTGCTCAGTGCATCTCACATTCTCTGACTCAGCCTTCTGGGGGAGTCTTCTTCCATGATCTTCTCTGGCCACATGTTAAGGGCTATGCCTCTCCTGGGGGATGGTTCTCTCAGCCCATGCTCTGCTGGGTTTGGTAAGAGCCAAAGAATTATTTTGAATCTCTAATGATCATAGTGTGTTTTAGTCAAAACTGCCTTTGGCTGTACAGAATTTTCTAAAAGTTAGTCATCTCCTCATCTATTTGATTCCAGTAAGAGTCATTTTTTTTTATGTATGAAAACTGTATTACATGCCATTCTGGCTGTGACCATGTTGTTCACAACAGAAGACTGACCAGGAGGACCCAGACCCTGTTGCTGAGTCAGTGTTGGTTGGACTGATGCTCACCTGGCTCTTTCAGCAGCACCCTTGTATCCTGACCTTTGTCGTTCACAACAACCAGGAGGCTTAGGGCACTAGTCAAGATGTGCTGGAACGTGGTGGCCCTTAAAATTGTCAAAACTTTCAGCCCTTGCAGACACTGGCCACAAGTCATTGTGGTTCTTAGAGTTCCCTGAAGAGCAGAGTCAAAATTTTATTTGGAATGCGGATATAAATGTCATATTAGACTATGAAAAAACCATAAAAACACATTTATGTACTTATATATTTTGTTTTTGTTCAATTCTTGTATATAAAATATATAAAAATAACAAAATGCGTTATTACATTTTTAAGAACTGTTAAAATCAGTATGATATTGGAAGAGAAAATGGATGGTTTCTAGTGCTCACGTCTGAATTCCAACAATTCAAGAGGAGCATTAGAAAACTACTCCCTGTGTAAATGTACCATAGATTTTTTTGATCCACTCATTTACTGATGGGCATTTGGGTTGCTTCCAGCACTTGGCTATTGTATATTGTACAGCTGTGAACACTGGGGTGCACAGGTTCTTTGGAATTTGTGTTTCAGGTAGACATGGCTGAGGGGAGAGGAGTGGTATGGGGAAATGCACACAACTGTACTTGAAGAACTGTTAAAAAAAAAGAAAAAAACTACTCCTGAATTTCCTGTAATAATTAGGTTCATTCATATAACTGTTTAGGAACAATTTGAAAAGCACTTTGAGATGTATTTTAATCCCTATATTCAAACATAATAGCTAGGAATCTCGGGAACAATGCTGCTTCATACACTGAGCTCACTATGGGGCATTGTTTATAGAAAGTTGACGTTAGAAGGTCTCAACTGTGCCACCACACACAGGGCCTGCCTTCTTCCTGCCTGTGGTTCCTGGGTTTTCTCAGCCTCTGAGCAGGTGGTGTCTTCATGGAGCCAAAGGTTTTTGCTAAGCTTGCACCATCACTTCTATTACTGTGGGTTCCCAGAGAGCACAGAAGTATTTTGCTGAGTCGGCCAGTTGTAAGGAAGAGATGGTGAGGCTGATGAATTTGTTTGCCTTTTGAAAATTCACAGCATAGCGACCCTGTATTACATTTTGGTCAGAAGAGTACTGAGAAATAAGGAATATCATCTCTCCACTGGGAGGCTGTTTGTACCAATACAAATAATAATCACTCCATGTGGTTTCATACTTGCAGTCCATTCTCACAGCTTGTGCTGTCCTCCTTGCTACAGTAGTCTGAGCTTGAGTGACTTTCTGAGTCCTGATGATTCCTGGAAAAAAGGGAGAAAGCAGGATTGCTCCTCTGAAACGTCTCAGTTGGGTTATGAGGAACATATTACTTTATGACCCAAGAACAAAGGAAAAAAATGACATGGTTTCTTCATTTCCTTGCCTCTATCCCTTTGAATACCCCGACCAGTTACAACTTTCAAATCCCATCCTTGTCTCTAAGAGGACGCTGAAGCCCCATGTCTAGGGCCACACGTACTGAAGCTAAAGAAGACCATGAGTGCCCACAGCAGGCCTGGACAGAGCATGGAGGAAAGTCTTCTGGGTGAAGTCTCCCTTGTTCTCATTTTCCCCAGAGACCAGCCCTTCTCTGAGTGCCTGAGTGCTGAGATCTGGGTTAGATGTATCTGCCCCTAAACAGGAAGTGCAGTTGATGAGCAGAAGGTTACATTTGCTCTGTTCAGAGACTGACACATCTACCCCTCCCCAGTCCTCTGTGTGCCTACATGATTTTCTGTAACAATATATTTGGAAATGGCTATTGTATCTGATCAGGAATATGAAATTTAAGTATGTTTTTGTCATCGAATTCTTGCTTGGTACTCTTGTGATCAGAGACTATATTCTGAATGATTTAAATCCTTTGAAGTTTATCAAGCTTTGTTTTAACTGACTAAGCCTTCTTTTTTCTTACAGGTTTATTGATTTATAATTCACATGAATAAACTGCTCATAATCAAAGTATAATTTCAGAAGCTTTGACATATGTGTACCTCACAAGTCCATCACCACAGTCTAGATTGTGAACATAGGCATCATTCCTAGAACTTGTTTGTGACATTTTGTAAACCATCCCCACTACCAGTCTCAAGCAATCACTAAACTGCTTTCTGTCAGTTTGCATTTTCTAAAATTTTACATAAGATTTGTTTTGTATTTTCTAAAATTTTACTTAAATGGAATCATACAAGAACTCTTCTGCTTTTTTTTATTCATCATAATTACCTTGAGATGCAACTGAGTTGTTTCATATATCAGTGATTTCTTCTTTCGATTGTTGAGTAGAATTTCATCACATATGTACTGGCATTATTTCCAGACTGGGTCTGTTATAAATAAATCTGTGAACATTCTGTACAAGTATTTGTGTGCATATATTTCCTTTTGTTTTGGGGAAAATACCTAGGAATGGAACACTTTAAAAATGTGGTATGATTTGTTTAACATTTTAAAAAGCCTCCAAACTGTATCCAAAATCACCAGTTGATTTTGGTGTGTTGTAAATCCCACCAGCAGTGTGAGAGAGTTCTAGATGTCTCACATCCTTGATAAGTCTTGGTACAGTCAGCCTTTTAAATTTTATCCATTCCAATGAGAATGTAGGGGCATCTCATGAATTTAATTTACTTTTCTATAATACTTATACTGTTGATCATCTTTTTAAAATTATAGTAGCTGTAATTAATTGATTTTATGCTCTGTTCCTTTTTACTGTATGAATATATCACAATTTATTTGTCTCTGACCCTGTTGATAGATACTGGGTTGAAATGTTTTGTTGTTTTTTAAATCATTTTTTATTTTCAATTACAGTTATTTTCAGATGTACACCCCAATGATTAGACAAGTTACTAAGTGATCATCCCATTAAATGTCATACCAATGTGACACCACACACAGCTATTTTTTGTCATTTAGGGCTGGCTCTGATGACTGTGTGGGTAGGTGCCCAGTACTCTGTTGTCTTGGTCCAGCTTTTATCTCAGCTTCTCCCATGTGCCTGGCTCAGACTTAGGATTTTCTCAAAAATCCTGCCTCTTCTCCCCAAGGCAGCCAGAACCTGCCATGTTTCTTTGGTGGGACTTGTGGAATACAATTTTCTGCCTGTTCCTCACTGGTTGCAGAATTTTACCAGTATTTCTGCAGGGCGTTCTGCTGAGGATGGTTTCCTGCCCCTGACCCAAAGGTAGAGGGTTTTTTCCTTGACTCTTCTCTCTGCTACAATGATCCTTAAATTGTGCCCTTTGAGGGGAAGACTAACAGAATTTGCTCTCAGCTCTTTATTTGATTTCCAAACTCTTTGGGCTTTTCCTTCATGTTTGAGATTGATCTTGGCAAGCTCTATGGGTTTGTGCCTTCCTGCAGCAGAATGAGTCATGTCCTGTAGACCCACATCTCTGTTGGTTGTCATCTGTCACCCATCTTGTCCCCAGTCATTTTAGTCAACACATGGAAAAGGTCTGTGGAGATGGCTGAACCTATGAGTGCCCATTCCCCTTGTGTTTGTTATTCTCAGTTCTATGTTGTGGTAATAACCCTCACTCCTCGCTCATTCATTCTCTAGCTCATTCCCTCCCTCTCTCCCTCCCGTCCTTCCTTCCTTCCTTCCCTCCTTCCTTCCTTCCTTCTTTCCTTCTTTTCGTAGCCAATTTCTTTTCTGTTTGTCTGACAGCCAGCACCTCTTTCATTCATACTCTGCTAAAGTTGTGCTAGTTCATGTGCCTGAATCCAGCTTACTTGTTTGTCCAGTGACCTCAGGTTTCTATTAGGTTAAAACAAAGTTATGACTTTGTTGATTTTCTAGTTTTACTTGTTAAGGTGGAAGGAAGCAATGCTCTTTCACACTTTATATATATATCCTAGTAGGACTGGGGCTGTGTTCATCTTTCATTGTACATAAAATTGAGGTACTGCTATCAGGAATGCAGGATCTTTGTCAGCATTCTCTTTGAACTGTAAGAATCATCGCAAAACACAATATTATTGTAAATCACACTTCATAATTGAAATACTTTACTCCTAGTCACTAGGAGGGCAAGGCACTGCTTTTATTTTGCTCATTGAATTTTGACTTCTATTGAACACTAAGCTCCCATTTTTAAAACCATTAAACCCAAAGAGGGGTTCGTGAGGACCAATGATTTATATCCAGTGGGTTAGACGTTCAGGTAACCACCTGGATATATGATTGGCAATCTGAGTTGAAGGGCATTGTTGCAACCTCCTATTTGTAGCTGGGGGGTCAAGCACAGGTAACAATCTAGGCTTGAGAACGGCATCTCAATTGGTGGCGGGAGGTAGTTTTGTAGGACTGAGCCCTAACATGTGGGAAGTGATGTGACCCTCACTTAGATAATGTCAGATTGAGATGACTTGTAGGGCAACCAGCTGCTGCCTAAAGAATTACTTGGTGAACAGGGAAAGCTTCTTCCATACTCCTTCACACACATGTTGAAATTGGGTCCAGTGACACACACACACACACAAAAACTGCCTTTCCTAAAAGATTGAGCTGAGCAGATATAAAATCTGGAATTATCAAATGTATTGTTCAAATATTGTCCTGCATATGTTGTTTTTTTTTTTAATGGAGTACTGCATTGGAAGAAATACGATGTTATGAAGAGTATGGCTTTACCTCATGGTCTTATGTAGTCTGTGAGCCAGCTGCGAGTGCTTCCTTGAATAAATTCAACAGTTTCAATTCTAGATCCTGTCTTGCACATTTCAACCACTAGCTGCTAACAAATGTCTAGGTAAGTGTTGTAGTTGTTCCTTTAGAATATGGGAATAGACAATATCCTCAGGTTGAGTTCTCTTTTACGTTTGTTTGTGAAACTCACCTATCTTTTTAAATTTATTTTTATTTAAATTTTTTTAGTGTGTTCTCTGAGACAACTGAAAGATGTTGCAGAGATTTCTAGCTGTGATGGTGACATAATGAGCTTGGTAGATTTAGTTGCTTTCTGGAAGTTCATAGATTATTGACCCTGTGTTGCATTGTTTCTGTACTTTTGTGCTAAGAATTGTGGAAAAACACCTCACCACTGGGAAGCCTTTGTATCAATATCATACATTATATTCTTGTACCAATAGCATAGATTACACCCATCCCTTGGTGTCATTTAACAGTCTGGTTCCACAGTCTCACCTTCCTGCCTAGATGCTGTTGGATGGGATTGAAAGACCTTCTGGGATGTGCTAAATTCTTTCAACATAAGAAATAAAAAGTTTGATCCCAGAGTTGACTTTAAGAAAATTGCCAAGAACTTCTAGGCATAAGTTGAATCTTAAGTCAAGGAAGAAAGACTCAAAACTCTGGTTCCTTTCCCCTTCTTTCTCATTTTCCTGGAGTGTAGGTCACAGTTGGCCTTGTTCATCCCCTCAGCCCCTCCCCACCATCTCCCCTGAATCCTGGGGTGTCCTCAGTCTCATTACCAACAACTGTTTCTACCAGGGAAGACAGAGGCCATCAGTGCTCGTAATATGATGAGAAATGTTATTTTGGTGCCTGTGTTTCTAAGAAAATGGTGTCTGCTCTGGGTTTGGGACCAGTCTCACTCAGTTGTGTAAAGCTGCACTTAGAGTTGTTGGAGATGGGCAGTGCAGCTGTCCCAGAGCAGGAGATTGGTGCGGTGAGGTAGGTGGGGCCAGTCATCAGGTCATGTCCTGCTCAGAATTGCCTAGAGTATGTTGAGCCACTGGATTTGTTTAAGTTAGCCTTACCCCCCTAATCAAGGTTGTTTAATTAGCTCCAGAAGTGTTGTCCCTGTCAGTTTATTTCCAGATTCAAATTTACATAAAAAATGAATTCCTCTGACTTTCTTCACAAGGAAAGAAAAGATATTTTAATTATAATGCAGGTAGGGCTGTGTATCCTTGTATGGGAATAGATGTAAATTCTTACACACAACGTTGCATGGTAATACTGGAACCCATGTGTTCTTATCTGTCTGTCTACCCTCTGAGTATATTTTCAAACAATTTATTTAAGGTCTAGTCTCTTTTCTAGTTATTTAGTCTACTTGTTCGATAGGAAACATTTCACTGGGACAAAATAAAATTTCCATTCTGTCCAGTGTTATTTGCCCTGGACTCAGCTATAATAAAAAAACGTTTCTATGAAAAGATATTATTTCCCATGATTTCAGGTCACTACGCAGTCTGTTAGATTAGGAGAAAATTATCATTTTTCTCAACTCTCACATCCAGTCCATCATGCTGCCCAATGAAAAGAGAAAAACATCCTAGAGCCACCATACCTGTTTAATCATCTCCCACAATTTTATTTAGAGAAGCCAAGCACTCTTGAATAGACAATTTATGGTTAATAATAAAAACATTACCTACAATTCATTGAACACCTATGTTCTAGAACTTCATGCTCATAATCTACCTAATCTTCATCCTGCATTAAAGGTGAATCTTGTGAGAAATTATTACCCCTCAAGATCTTACAGGTAGTAAATAGAGGACCAGGGATGTAACAGCTCTCTAATTTAGGGTAGTGACATTGAATCACTACATACTACCTCTTACTATCCTCTCTAACATTCTGCTTCTCCTTCTTTGATATTTTTATTCCAAATTATTTTTTTATTGTTGTTCAAGTAGAGTTGTCTCCCCTTCACCACCAACCTCCATAGCCCCTGTCACCACCACCTCTCACCCTCAATCCTATGACCCTTAGGCTTTGTCCACAGGTCCTTTATACTTGTTCTTTGATGAACTTTCCCTTTCTTTACCCCATTACCCCTCTCCCCCAGGCCATCTGGTTACTGTTAGTTTTTTTCTTTGTTTCAATGTCTCTGGTTATATTTGGCTTGCTAGTTTGTTTTGTTGGTTAGGTTCCACTAATAAGTGAAATCATATGGTATTTTTCTTTCACTGCCTGGCTTATTTCACTTAGCATAATGCTCTCCAGTTGTATCCATGCTGTTGCAAAGGACAGGAGCTCCTTTCTTTCTGCTGCATAGTATTCGTTGTGTAAATGTACCATAGGTTTTTGATCCACTCATTTACTGATGGTATTTAGGCTGTTTCCAGCACTTGACTATTGTAAATTGGGCTGTAATGAACATTGGGGTGCATAGGTTTTTTTGAATTGGTGTTTCAGGATTCTTAGAGTATAATCCCAGCAGTGGAATTACCAGGTCAAAAGGCAGTTCCTGTTTTAGTTTTTTGAGGAAATTCCATACTGTTTTCCATACAGTGGCTGCACCAATCTACATTCCCACCAATAGTTTGCTAGGGTTCTTTTTTCTCCACAGCCTTGCCAGGGCTTGCTTATTGATTTGTTTATGATTATAATGGCTATTATGACTGGTGTGAAGTGGTATCTCATTGTGGTTTTAATTTGCATCTCTCTGATGGCTAGTGATGCTTAGCATCCTTTCATATGTCTCTGGGACGTCTGTAGGCCCTCTTGGAGAAGCATCTGTCCAGGTCCTTTACCCGTTTTTGATTGGATTGCTTATCTTCCTGGAGTGGAGTCATGTGAGTATATATTTTGGGGGTCAAACCCTTGTCTGAGGTATCATTGGCAAATATATTTTCACTTATGGTTGGTTCCCTTTTCATTTTGCTAGTTTTTTCTTTAGCTGTGCAGAAGCTGCTTATTTAGATGCAGTCCCATTTGTTTATTCTTTCCTTTATGTCCCTTGTTCTAGAGGACATATCAGTGAAAATATTGCTGCATGGAATATCTGAGATTTTCCTGTGAATGTTCTCCTCTAGGACTTTTATGGTGTTGCAACTTATATTTAAGTCTTTTCATCCATCTTGAGTTTATTTTTGTGTATGGTATAAGTTGTTGGTCGAGTTTCATTTTGTTTTGCATGTAGCTGTCCAAATCTCCCAACATCATTTGTTGAAGAAGCTATTTTTACTCCATTTTATGCTTCTGTCCCTCTTGTTGAATATTAATTGACCATAGAAACATAGGTTTATTTCTGGGCTCTTTATTCTGTTCCATTGACCTATGCATCTTTTCTGATGCCAGTACCAGACTGTTTTGATTATAATGGCCTTATAATATAGTTTGATATCAGGTACCGTGATCCCTCCTCCTTTTTTCTTCTTTCTCAATATTGCTGTGGCTATTCAGGTTCCATATAAAGTTTTGACATGTTTGTCCTATATCTGTGAAATATGTCATTGGTATTTTAATAGGGATTGAGTTGAATCTATAAATTGCTTTTGGTATAGTGGACATTTGGATGATGTTAATTCTTCCAATCTGTGAACATAGTATATGCTTCCATTTGTTTGTGTCTTCCTTAATTTCTTTCTTCAGTGATGTGTAGTTTTCTGAGTACAGGTCTTTTACTTTCTTGGTTAGGTTTATTCCTATGTCCTTTACTTTTCTCATTGCTGTATCAGATGGGACTTTTTCCCTAATGTCTCTGTTTGATTTTTCATTTTTGGTGTACAAAAATGCCTTCAATTTCTGAATATTGACTTTGTATACTGCTGTTTTGCCAAATTCACTTATTAGGTCAAATAGTTTTTTGGTGGAGTCTATAGGGTTTTCCATGTACACTATTATGTCATCTGCAAATAATGACAGTTTTACTTCCTTCTTTTCAATTTGGATGCCTTGTATTTATTTTTCTTGGCTGATGACTGTGGCTAGAACTTCCAATACTATGTTGAATCAAAGTGGTGAATGTAGATACTCTTGTCTTGTTCCTGATCTTAGGTGGAAAGGTTTTAGGTTTTTGCCTTTTGAGTATGATGTTGGCTGTCACTTTCTCATGTATGGCCTTTATTATGTTGAGGTATGCTCCCTTCTACTCCCACTTTGCTAAGTGTTCTTATCATAAATGGGTGCTGTACTCTATCAAATGCTTTTCCAGCATCTATTGATATGATCATGTGATTAATGTCTTTCCTTTTGTTTATGTGATTTATTATGTTTATGATTTGGGAATATTGTACAATCCTTGCATCCCTGTGATGAATCCCACTTGATGATGGTGTATGAACTTTTAACGTATTGCTGGATGCAGTTTGCCAATATTTTGTTAAGGATTTTAGTGTCTATGTGCATCAGTGATATTGGTCTGTGGTTTTCTTTCCTTTTTGTGTGTTTAACTGGTTTTCAGATTAAGATAATGCTGGCACCATAAAAAGAGTTTTGGAGTCTTTCCTTTTCTGGGACTTTTTGGAATAGTTTGAGAATGATAGGGGTTAGTTTGTCCTTAAATGTTTTGTAAAATTCTCCTTTGAAACAGTCTGGTCCAGGGCTTTTGTGTGCTGGGAGTTTTCTGATTACTGCTTCAACTTCACTAGCTGTTATTGGTCTGTTCAGGCTTTCTTTTTCTTCTTGCTTCTGTTTTGGAAGATTATATTTTTTAGAAATTCATCCATTTTTCTCCACATTTTCAAATTTCTTGGCATATGGTTGTAGTAATTTTTCACAATTCTTTGTATGCCTATGGTGTCAGTTATAATCTCTCCTCTTTTATTTCTGATTTTATTTATTTGGTTCCTCTCTTTTTTTCCTTCATTAGTGTGGTTAAAGGCTTGTTAATTTTTTTTCATTTTTTCAAAGAATCAGCTCCTGTATTTATTGATCCTTAGAATTGTTCTTTTTGTCTTTATGTCATTTAATTCTGCTCTGATCTTGGTTATTTCTTTTCTTCTGCTCACTCTGAGCTTTGTTTGTTGTTGTTCCTCCAGTTCTTGTAGATGTAGGGTTAGGTTGTTTATTTGAAATGTTTCTATCCTTTTTAGGCAGGCCTGTATTGCTATGAACTTCTCTTTCAGGACTGCCTTCTCTGTGTCCCATAGGTTTTGGACTGTTGTGTGTTCTTTTTCTCTTGTTTCCAAAAACTTTTTGGTTTCTTCCTTGATTTCATTATTTATTCAACCATTGTTTAATAGCATGCTATTCAGTCTCTATGAATTTGAATGTTTTTGATTTTTTTCCTTGAGATTAGTTTCTAGCTTCAGACCCTTGTGCTCCAAGAAAATGCTTGATATAATTTAAAGTTTCTTGAATTTGTTGAGGCTTGTTTTGTGTCCTATCATGTGGTCTATCTTTGAAAGTGTTCCATGTGCATTTGAAAAGAATGTATATTTTGTTTTTTGGGGATGAAAGTTTCTATGTATATCTGTTGATCTAGGACATTATTCAATGCTGCAATATCCTTTTTGATATTTTGTTAGGACAATCTGTCCATTTTTGGCAGTAGGGTGTTGAAATTCCCTACTATAAGTGTGTTGTTGTCTAACTCTTTCTTGAAGTCCCCCAAGATTTTCCTTCTATATTTGGGTGCTCCTATGTTGGGTACATGTATATTTACAATGTTTATGACTTCTTGTTGGATTCTTCCTTTGAGTATTATGAAGTGTCCTTCTGGTTCTCTTTTTATTGCCTTTGTTTTGAAGTCTTTTTGTATGATGTAAGTATTGCTACCTCACATTTTTTTTCATGTCCGTTTCCTTGGAATCTTTTTTCTATTATTTTACTTTCAGTCTGTGTAGGTCTTTTTCTTCTGTAATGAGTATCTAGTAGGCAGCATATGTGTGGGTTGTTTTCTTATCCATTCAGGTATCCTATGTCTTTGGATTGGAGCATTTAATCCATTTACATTTATGATTGTTATTGATAGGTACTTATTCATTGCTTTCTCCCCTCTTTGTACCTGTGTTTCTCTCTCTCTCTCTCTCTCTCTCTCTCTCTCTCTCTCCCTCTCTCTCTCATTCTTTTCCTTTATTTTCTTAAGGCAGTCCCTTTAGCATCTCTTGCAGTGCTGGTTTGGTGGTGGTGTATTCTTTCAGCCTTCTTTTGTCTGGGAAGCTCCTTATTTGGTCTTCCATTCTAATTGAGACCCTTGCTGGATAGAGTAGTCTTGATTGCATACCTCTGGTTTTCATTACTTGGAATATTCCTCACCACTCCCTTCTGGCTTAGAGCATTTCCATTGAGAAGTCAGATGCTAGTGTTGTTGGGACTCCCTTATTATATTACTTCCTGTTTCTCCTTTGCTGTCTTTAAGATTCACTCTTTATCTTTATAATTTGGCATTTAATTATGGTTTCTTTTGGAGTAGGCCTCTATGGGCTCATCTTGATTTGGGACCCTCTGTGCTTCCTGAACTTGTGTGACTTTTTCCCCTCTCCAGGTTAAGGAAATTTCCTGTCATTTATTCACATAGGTTTTCTATCCCTTGTTCCTTTTTCTCCTTCTGGTATTCCTATGTTCAAATGTTGTTGCATTTCATGTTGTCTTGCAGTTCTCTTAAGCTTTTCTTCATATTTTTTTTAGTCTTTTTGTACAGCTGCTCTACCTGGGTATTTCTTTCTACCTTGTCTTCCAGCTCACTAATTTGGACCTTTGCTTCATACAGGCTGTTTGTAATTTTTTCTAGTGTATTTTTTGAGGTATTGTATTCTTCATTTCTTCCTGCTTCTTGTTTATAGTTTCTATTTCCTTTTTCATACTCGTGTAGTTCCAACTCAGTTCCTTTATAGATGTTAGTGAGTTCCTTAAGCATCCTTATAACCATTCTTTTGAATTCTATATCTTATAATTTTCTTGCCTCAAGTTCATTTAACTCTTTTAGTGGGGAATCTTCCATTCCTTTGATTGTGAGTTCTTTCTTTGTCTCCCCATTTTAGGTGACTCTTTTTGTTTGTTTCTACAATTCTAGGTTCTCTGCTTTGCCACCTGTCTTTGTAGGGTGAAACTTCTGTGGTTTGGGGTTCTATGGGACTCAGTGGTGTGGTCTCTTTTATCTGCTTGTCTGAATGCTCTAGGGTTGCCATTTTTTCCATTTGTGTTTGCTTTTTTGTTGTATTTAGGTTTTACCTGTTGGTGGCTCCTTTGTTGGTGTGTTCTCCCCTCCCAGTGGGTTTACTGGTATTTCTCAACTCCCACCTTGTCTTGTATGCTGTTGTACAGGTGTTGGTTAACAAGGCAGTATTACCAGTCAACCAAACGTACACCAGCAAAAAGGACCCTCCTCTCACATCAGCAATCTCAACTGAACTTGAACTAAGATTAATAAGGGTGAAGAGATATTATGGGTATTATAAGATATGACAAAGGGAATATGAGATGATGAAAAGAGGGGAATATTGTTGTATGGTAGGAGGGAGGAGAATTGATAAGAGTTGGGATAGGACCAAGGTGAAGAAAGGGAGAGAGAAAAATTTACAACATAAGTAAAACACAAAAGGGAGAACAATGGAGTAAGAAAAGGGAAGAGTATACTATGAGACTGGAAGTGAAACTGAAAAGGTATTAGGTCAACAGGAGCAAAATTTCAGAAAAACAACAACAGGGTCGATAGCAACTACAGTTGAATGAAGTTTAATAAAAGTGGAACAGGAATATGAATATTGTAGAAAAGCAAAACATGAATATGAGGTGTTTAGAGTAAAGAAAAATACTTTTGAGCCCTGGCTGGTATGGCTGAGTGGAGTGAGTATAGGCCTGTGAACCAAAGGGTTGCTGGTTCAATTCACAGTCAAGGCACAGGCCTGGGTTGAGGACCAGGTCGGTTCCCAGCAGGTGTTGCATGAGAGGCAACTACACATTGATGTTCCTCTGCCTCTCTTTTCCCTTCCCCTCTCTCTAAATATAAATAAATAAAATATTTTTTTAAAAAGAAAAATGGTTTTGAGAGGATGGGGGAAGGAAACTAATAAGAGTAAGGAGTAAAGCCCAGGTTAGGGAGTAGGGGGGATAAAAAAGAAAGAGAGAGAGAAAGAAAGAAAGAAAGAAAGAAAGAAAGAAAGAAAGAAAGAAAGAAAGAAAGGAAGGAGAGAGAAAGCAATGAAATAAAATTTCTTACTCAGCTGATCAGGAGTGGGGGAAGGTGAAATGAAGTAAGACAGTGGGGGAGTATTCTATGGGATTTAAAGTACAAACAGGTAGTGAACAAATAGGAGATACCTTGGTACAGCTATAACTGTGATATTTCACCAAACCCTCCACTGTTTGTGAAAGGTGAAAAAGAAATAAGACTCTTATTAGAAGGGGAAAAGAATGTGAGTTGACTTAACAAAGAAGAATGCTTATGTGAGGTGAGAGGGAGGAGAAATAGTGAGACTAAAGAATAGAAACTTGGCATAGTATGTGAGAGAATACATTTAACCACAACAGTGGTACTAATTTTATACCCGCCAATCTGGTTCCTCAGGTCTTCCCAGATCCTGCAGGCAGAGAGGGGCTGTGCTCCACTTTTTCCTTTCCTGTGGTTCTTCCAGGATAGGGGCTCAGCCTAAGCTACAATATTCACAGGTGTCCAGGTTCCAGCCCACATCCTTAGAGTACTGTGTGGTCCACAGTGTCCACTCTGCACATTTGCACCAGGCCTCCCTGAATATCTACCTCGTTTTGCAACCCTTTGGTTGTCCATGAGGTGCACTGATTGTGTCCTGGCTGCTTGGTGAACATGAAATGATGTCCTTGCAGGGCAGCTCAGTTCCCCTATTGAAGAAGTTTTGCTGGGGTCCACTGCCTCTCCGAGCCCTTTCTGCCTCCCTTTGACTAATTTGTGAGGTGCCCTGAGTGAGAGCAACTCACACCCTCATTCCTCCCTCTTGGTTGGCCCACTGAGGGGAGAGGTCCCTGCATAGCAGCTGAGATCATCTTTTGAGAAAAGTCCTGTTGGGTGCTGCCTACTGCTCCTAACAACCGCCTGGCTTTCCACACATGCCAACTCTCTGGGCATTCCAGAGTCCACTAGGATCACCATCAGTCATGTCCCCTTTCTTTTCCTTGCTCTAGGTGTCACCCAGCCCCCCAATCTGTATGGTACTGTCTCAGTTGATGACCACCACCCCAGGGGAAGGGGGATATGCTGCCAGTTTTGGGTCACTTAGTGCCTTTTTATCCTTCCAGTGACTTTAAGAGTCCAGGTCTCTCCTGGTGGGTGTCTGAGACTTCCTTGCTGTGGGACGGGGTGGAGCTGCTAGGGTTCTATCACTGACCTGGCTCTCCTCCTATGCTCTGAGGGTAGCTGCGGTCTCCTGAGCAAGGCCAGGGTACCTTCCCGTTGGCCTACAAAATCTCCTTACTGTGTGTTTTTATTGTCCTCTGCACTCTTGGCTTCCAAACTTCATATGAGCTTGGATTCTGTTGGCTACTCACTCTGTTCTTTGGAAGATTGGCTAGGTGTCCCAGGTGGGTGTAGGATTAAGTGGACTCAGCTCTCCCCTACATTGCCAGCATCCAGTGTTTTTTTGATATTTTTATTCCAAATTAAAACAGAAGAATTACTTCCTTGTTAAGTGTTACAGATTATTTATTATGAGGTCTAGAACCTAAACATTTTTATCCCTCTTATTTTTAAAATAGATTTTATTGGATGTAAGTTACATGAAATGTTACATAATATTTCAAGTGTAACATTTAAAATATTTGACAAATTCACATACAGGTGTAACCACAACATGAATTGATATATAATTTCTATCATCCTATAAGTTTCCTTGTGATCCACCATAGTCTGTGCTTTCCTTCCACCCCAACCCTTGGCAACAATGACCTGATTTTGTTTTTGGCCATAGATTAGATTTCCTCTTTGTGAAATTTCATCCATATAAATTATTTAGTAGGTACTGATTTTGTCTGTCTTCTTTCTTTCAGAATAATGATTGAAATTTCCCATATTGATAGATAAACAAGTAGTTAATTTTTTGCTATATAGTATTCAATATATTAATATATGAGTTTCCAGATTCATTTACAGACTCTTTCCTGCCTTCCCCCTGTCTGCTGTTGAGCACATCAATGAGTTTTCTTCATTACACTCTTCAGTTGTAGGATTTCCACTTATTTTTTGTGTTTTTTCATTTCTATTCACTTATTAAAAGATATTTTTCTTCAATTTTGAATATATTTTATTTAGTTTTTTTCCCCATATTTATTTAATATAGCTGCTTTAAATAGTTGTCTGCTAAATTATGTAAGTTGAGCCATCCCAGAGTTCATTTCTATTTGTTTTTTTCTTGATTATGAATTATATTTCCCTGATAATTTTTGTTTGTGTAATAAAGACCAATGACTATGGTTCCATTTGTGAATTTTAACTTCTCTAGTAAATAAAGAAGGTATTTTCCTGTTTGTCATTCTAAATTCATAAAAGTAAATTAACAAACATTTGCTGAGCCCTCACTGCCTGCCAGTGTTGTGCTGGGTTTCATGTAGGAGCACAACTGAGGGACGATCTTGCCCACAGCACATCTGGGAAACTGGTAAGAGAAGGTATCATGTAGATTACTCAGAGCACCCCACAACAGCTGAAAATCAGTCAGAGTAAAGTACAGTAAGGAGGAAAGTGAAAGTCAGTCTAAAAAGTGAAAATGCTTTTTTCTAAAACAGATATTGGAGACTGTGAACAAATACTTCTAGTGCCCCCTCCAGTTAACTGACATTACCCATGCACCGTGTTAAATCCTGATACACAACAATGAACAAATCAAAAGACTCATTTATATTGTTGTTGTTTTCTCATTAGCTCCCTATTAAACTGTGGACATCTAGCAGAAGAGAGAGGGGTTGTTTTCGTATTTAGACACGAATACACCCACAAAAGTAGTTAACATATATAGCTTAACTCACATAGTAACTCACTCTGGTATTTGAAACTGAAATTTATGTGATTCACTTCTTAACCTAAGCTGTTGCCATGCAATCACATAATTACCGACCCATCGTTTATATAATTATCAAGAGAATAATGTTGAATTAGACATGATCTTAAGAGACAGCCAACTTTTTGCCTTTAATGTGAAACCAGTTTCTCTCTCTCTCTCTCCTCCTTCTTCTTAAGGATGAGCCTTCAGGTAAGTTCCCCACGGGAGCGCTGTGGTAGGAGAGCATCTATGGCCCAGCTTCACCTTAGAGCACAAGCTGTGGAGGCTTGGGTGTCTCCGTGTTTCTCCTCCACAAAAGTAGGTGCTTGCATGTTGGGGCCAGGAGTCCTTGATGTATAGGGAGTTGTGCTGCTTTTCTTTATCCAATGTGGCAGCTATTTTGTCCTGAATATCTGTTCTTTTAAAAAAATAATTTACAAGTATTTTACTTAATTTTATTTTGTTTTTTTTAACTGTATTTTATTGATTATGATATTAGAGTTGTCCCAATTATTTTCCCTGTGCACCTTGCACCTGGTAACACCCTTCTCTCAAGGAATCTGCCCCCTAGTGCATGCCCATGGGCCCTACTTGTAAATTCTGTGGCTTCTCCCTTCTCCTATACTATTCTCAACATCCCCCTGCCACTGTTGTTCCTACTAATTATGCTCCTTGATTCCTGAACCATTTTCCCCATTCTCCCTGCTCCCCCTCCCAGATGATAACCTTCCAAATGATTCCTATAACTATGATTCTGTTCCTGTTCTGGTTGTGTGCTTAGTTTGTTTTTGGCTTTTGTTTTCACTTTTTTAAATTCAGTTGTTGATAGTTGTGTTTGTTGTCATTTTAACATTCATAGTTTTGATCTTTCTCTTTTTCTTAAGTAAGTCCCTGTAATGTTTCATGTAATAATGGCTTGTTGAAGATGAATTTCTTTAGGTTTACCTTGTCTGGGAAGCACTTTATCTGCCCTTCCATTCTAAATGATAGCTTTGGGGGATAGGGTAATCTTGGTTGTAGGTCCTTACTTTCCATCACATTGAGTGCTTCTTGCCATTCCCTTCCTGCCTGCAGAGTTCCTTTGAGAAATCAGCTGACAGTCTCATGGGAACTCCTTTGTAGGCAACTCTCTGCTTTTCTCTTGCTGCATGTAAGATTCTCTCTTTATCTTTAGCCTTTGGCATTTTAATTATGATGTGTCTTGGTGTGGTCTTCTTTGGGTCCAACTTGATTGAAACTCTCTGTACTTCCTGTACTTGCATGTCATTTCCTTCACCAAATTAGGAAAGTTTTCTTTCATTATTTTTTAAAGAAGATTTCCATTTTCTTTCTTTTTCTCTTTCCTTCTTGCCTCCCAATGATGTGCATGTTGGACCTAGAAGTTGTCCCAGAGGCTGCTTATATTACCTTCATTTTTTCAGATTCTTCTTTTTTCTTGTTGTTTGGTTTGGTTGTTTTATGTTTCCTTATGTTCCAAATCATTGATTTGGTTCTCGGCTTCATCCAATCTACTGTTGTTTCCCTGTAAATTGTTCTTTATTTCAATTAGTGAACTCTTTCTTCCTGACTGGATATTTTTTATGCTGCTGAGGTCCTCGCTAAGTTTTTTGAGCATCCTTATAAGCAGTGTTTTGTACTCTGCATCTGATTCATTGCTTATCTTCATTTCATTTAGCTCTTTGTCTGGAGTTTTGATCTGTTCTTTTATTTGGGCCATGTCCCTTTGTCTCCTCATCTCCTCATTTTGGCAGCCTCCCTGTGTTTGTTTCTATGAATTAGTTAGAGCTGCTTTGACTCCATGTGTTGGTAGTATGTCCTAATGTTGTAGGTGTCCTGCAGGGTCCAGTGGCAAAGCCTCCCCTATCACCTAAACTGGGTATCCAAGGAGCATCCTTTTGTGGGCTGAGTACACTCTTCTCTTGTAGTTGAGTCTTGGATGCTGTTGGCAGATTATTGGTAGGGATTTACCCAGTTCAGTCATATTCAGGGCTTGGCTACGACCCCTTATCACCAACATCCATCCTCTGTGGAGGATCAGCTGTGCAGGGGCAGATTGGCGGTGCTCAGAAGAGGTCTCTATATATCCATGGGTGCACTGGCCCTGGCATTTCTGGGGCAGTGCCAGCCTAGGTCAGCCCTCACTTGTGTTTTGCATGAGACCAGCCTTCCTGAACTATAAAGTGATCTAAGAAGGCTGCTACTTTTTGCTGGGCTTGGAGAGTCCTAGGCAAAGCTAAGCTGTGAAACTAATCTGGCTGCTGCTAGTATGTGCCCTTGAGCTCCCTGAGGCACACTGTTGCTTGTTTGATAGGATTTAGAAAGTTGCAAAGCTTGAAGCAAGACCAGCCATTCATATGGAAAAGCAGCTTGGGTGGGTCCATAAGTTTGGTGGGGCAGAGTCTCTGGGGATCTTCAAGGTGGGTCAAACAGTATTAGCTAAGTTGATGGAGTCTCATATGGCACTAGCTTTTTGGCTCTATGGCTGTGCAGGAGAGGGCTTAGAAAAGGGACAATGACCTCCACTTGCCCTGATACCAGACACTTCATCCTCTCCCATTATGTCATTGGTACCCTTTAAAGTGCCACCTCAGAGCTGAAGCTCAGAGGGAGTGAGTCTGAGTAGGTGAGTCCATGTAAGTGTTCTTTAAGAGGAACTGCTGGAGCTCCAGAAGTTTCTTCACTGACTCAATCCCTCATGTTTTTTGGAGCCAGAGGTTGTGGGGACTTATCATCCTGGCACTGGAACACTGGGCTGAGGGGGCTGCTGTGGGTCTGGACTTTCTCTCTCCTGAGATACCCTTCCTGAATTTTTTTATTCACTACATGTCGTTTAGAGACCATTCTGTTCTGAGTCTGACCCCCTCTTAAAAGTCTGGATGGGTGTGGTTTTTAAAATTCTGAAGCTATCAGATTTCCATTTGAACTCAGTTTCTGATGGTTGAGTGAATGTAGTTGTAATTTTGATGTGGTTGTGCAAAAGAGGAAGCCATGTCTGTGTACGGTGCCATCTTGACCAGAAGTCTTGAATATGTTTTCCATCTCTTCTTAACATTATCAACCTATTAACATTATGGAACCTTCACCATGCTTCTGCCAGTACCTGTGTACTGAGGCATCACATATCCAGAAGTTATCTCTGACTGACCCCTATGATTATATAATAGCCTTTTCTCTCCCAATAAAACTCTGTATGATTTCAAAACAATGTGTTCCTCACTAGACTGTCTATTAAACAAATGAAGGAACTTTTATTTATTGGGAGGTCTTTACCCAGCTTCTAAAAGGTTGTTACTAAACACTTCTTGAATGAATGAATGAGTGAAACTGTGAGTAGGGGTGGATGGAAAATATCATCCTCACGTAGATGAGGATTCTAAAATGAGGTACAAAGACCATGACTTGCTCACACTGATATAGGACAGTCATAACTGGAAGTTAGCATTTTCCAATGACATTACTAAACGTAGCAAAGAGGGAAGTTATATAAATACATACATTTGAATATAAACAAAATGGACAATCAAATGCCCTGGAAGAGGTTGGAACAAAATAGTAAGTGAAGGAGTACGAGGCATACCATGCATCTTTGTTTGAGACTGTATGATTAGACTTTTATGATTTCCTTTCATATATGAGTATATTACAGAATAAGAAGAAAACCACATTCTGGATGCAAACATCCATTTTAATACAGAGCCTTATAACTGGGTTTGAGGAATCCTGTAGTGGAATTATGGACTCACGGACTCCCTGACTTGCGGATTCAGATGTTAAAAATGGTTTTGGTTAGGATAGGTATAGTGAGTAGATGATAATTTACCAGTATTTCCAATATTTTGAAAGAGGCATCGCTTTGATTCCCATGTGTGCACTTAAATCACCACGTTAGATGTGAGTGAGAACGTGCCGACATCTCTGCCTTGTTGCTGGGTGTTGGGACTGCAGCCACATGTCTGGGTTGAGGCTTCAGGAGCCTGGGAAGCACTGTGCTTCCACAATACAGTGGTCAGTGGCTGAGTTTCTGGTCTGGGATAAAGGAAGCTCTGCCAGTCCTTCATACTTACAATGGACTTTCATTTTTATCTCCTTTTCTTCCCCTCTTAACTATATTAGAAAAAGAATCATGGAGCTTTTCCTAGGTTTTTGTCTGTGGCAATGTAATCTTTAAAAACATACAAAATAGTACAGGTAAGATGGGTGCTTTCTTGCTCTTAGAGAGGAAGGGGCTGAGAACTCTGCTTTACATTGAGTTTGTTCTTCACTCATTTCCACAAAGACAGAACCAGGTATGGGAGAATTGATCAATCTCTAGATTTTACCTAATAGCGCTATCCCACAGAGACCTCTGGGTGGACCATGTATGAGCTTGTATTGTAGGGTCAAGTTGTAACTCATTTAGAAGTGCTTTCTGCATGGATCAGGAGATGCAAGGCAATAGGAATGCAATTCTAATCACATTGAGCCCCTGTTCCCACTCTGGAGTTTGAGTTTGGTCCTCAGCTATAGTTTTCAATACAGGCAGCAGGTGTCTGGAGTGAACTGCACATGCACAGCACGGAAGTGAGTGGCTGAGTCCCCAGGATAAGAATCTGTGATGTAGAGGTGGTTGACTTTGTTGATATTGACTGTGGATTTTCATCTTCCTTTTGCTGCACTTCAGAAACTATAAGAAGTCCTCCAGGATTTTGTTGAACTCACTGCACATTGATTTAGAGACAGGAGGAATGCAAGTCAGCCCTGGCTGGGTAGCTCAGTTGCTTATAGCATCATCACTATACGTCGAGGTTGTGGGTTCAGTCTCCAGTCAGGGGACATAAAAGAAGGATATGGATCATCTGATGAATGCATAAATAACAAATTGATCTCTCTCTCTCTGTCTCCCCCTCCTTCCTGTCTTTCCAAAATAAGTTTTTTAAGAAGAGCATGTCAGAAATGATCTCTCCCTTCTTGGAGGATCAGGACCCCAAGGCATTGCTGCACCTTCATTTGCAATCTTACCCTTGTTGAGAAAGAAAATTAGGCACAGCTGAGGGTCACTGCAACATGACGGTGTTTCCAAGTGTAGGAAAATTTTCTCTAGTTTCTACTCTTATGGAAAGGACACAGTCCAAGAGACTAGTGTTCTCTTCCTTCCTCCATTGTTCTTGTCCTCCCTTGCTCCTTTCCAAATTCATCTGTGACATTCTTGCAAGACCCCTCTGGAATGTTCTTAACTCACAGCAAGTCTGTATCCACAGGAGGACCAGCAAGATTCCCACTTGTGCTTTTATGAATCCATCCTCTTATCTTGTAGGGACATACCTTGATGTCAAATCCCTTTAAATATTAGTGCGAATGACATCTTGAATGTGGAGCTAATTTTGTTCCTGTAACCCATCAATTTAATGAGATAGATTCTGTACAGCCACTCTACAGCTCTGTTGCTCAGCTTTGTTGTGGGAAGCTCCACCTTCCTGTGGCTTAGTTCACCTTCTACACACTGTGGTGTGTGTTGTGTGTGAATTGTGTTGGGGGTAATGGAGTGATTATTTTTTAGGGTTTGCAACAAATATATTTATGCATATTTATATACTACAAATATAGATATTATACATGCATTGTATATAATACAACTATGTATACATAAAATACCTATATAACCAAATTTCATGTTTAAATCTCATGTATCATATAAGTTGAAATTATTAAAATGAAATGATACAATAATAGTCAGGGTTGCATAAACACTATAGAAATAAAAACTGTGTTATAGTAGTAGAAAGAAAAATATTTACTTCATCAGTCTTTTTCACATGTATTTCATATTTATATATATATGAAACTGAAGAAGTGAATGTTAGGATATAAATATAGTATGAACTCTGTTTAATTATCTATCATCTATCTAATCAAAGATTTTCTACTCTATCAATTTAACATGTAGACCACTGTTTTTCATCCAGGGTCTATTGTCACCCAGGGGACATCAGACAGTGAGTGTCTGGAGACATATTTTATTTTTATTTTTATTTTTTTCAATTTTTTAAAAGATGTTATTTATTTATTTTTAGAGAGGGAAGGGAGGGAGAAAGAGAGAGAGAGAGAAACATCAATGTGCGGTTGCTGGGGGTCATGGCCTGCAACCCAGGCATGTGCCCTGACTGGGAATCGAACCTGCGACACTTTGCTTCGCAGCACGTGCTCAATCCAACATTTTTGATTCTTACACTAGATAAAGCAGGGGGTGCCACTGGCATTCAGGGAGTAGAAGCCAGGGATGTTGTTAAATACCTCATGACACACAGAAAAGAATCTCCCCCCAGAGAAATGATCTGGCCCCAGTGTTAATGCTCCTGCTGAGAAACTCATATAGACAATAATTTCAGTTCAAACAACCCTTTGCCATTTTCTTTTACCTATTGTTTATCCACCCCTTCTTTCCACATATACTTTGGTTTTTGTTTTTCTTAACTTTGAGTTTCTGATCTTATATGAGATATTGGCACAATTTAGAGAAGAACAATAATCAGAGGTTGGAAAGTATTTCTGGAAAAATAAATAAAAGCTCATATTATTTTCTAATATTAAGAAATATAGATTCATAAAACTGCAAAAGTACAGAAAAATAAAACAAAATCTGTCGCTTTATTTTCAAGCTTCATTTTGACTCTTGGCAATGAGAAAAGAGAGTTGGTGATCAGAAATCAGGATCGTGTGTGTTATTAACAGTTTTCTGTACTGCTTGTTCTCTTGCTCCCACTTCTCTGTCATGGCCTAAATTATTAGGCCTCTTCCTATGTCAGAGATTTTTATTCTTCATACAGCAATTAATCTTGAAAGCCTGAAGAATCTTTTCTCAGGTTAGAGTGTCACTTGGTGAATGAGCTCCCAGTGCCCACACCTCTTCCTATACAGCAATGCAGCTGCCCAACCCAGGGCTTTAGAGGGTGGCCTTAGCCACCAACAGCAAGTTTCCATTCATTTTAGAATGCTTCAGGAGCATGGGTGCTCTGAGTTTCCCTAAGATATTTTTACTCTGAATGGAGGTTGTACGTCAGAAAATTCTTCAGTTATTGGCCCTGGAGAATGACAGCATGGGAGTTCGAGGACAGAGAGTGAGTTCCCTGAAAGCTAACTGCGTCATTTCCATATTCCCTGTACACAACATATATCAGGACACAAATGAAGGTTTCAGGGTACCTGATCAATGCTGTGCTTCCTACTTTTAAGTTTTCAACTCTTTAATCCATTGGTCTAGGCAACTCACAAAACATTGTTAATCCTCACAGTGATGCTGCAGAGTAAGTACTGTGCTTACTTCCAAAGTACTCACAAGGAAAATGATGTTCACAAAGTTAATATGAAATGGCCAAGGTTACAGGCCCAGGAAGTGGCAGAGCCATAGAAACTTGCTCTTCTCACAGCATCATGTCACTTTCTAGTGAAAGAGAGCAGTAAGAACAGTGATTGTGGAAAGACATTGGGAGATCTCCTGGGGAAATAAAAACAAAATCTCTTGCCAATCCAGAACTCCTCTTCACAAAACAAGAAAAGGAAGAAATATAGGTTTACTGTTGAATGTGCATTAAACCAAAATATAATGCACATCACAGGTAATCTGTTAAAAAGATTGCAAAGATAGCAAGAAATTTTCCTCATTTATGTAGCCAAAAGATACAACAGATTATATACATTACATCGAGATAAATTTATAACCAGTCCTCAGATAAGAGGACTTGACAGAACCATTAGTCATGGGTCCTCCTCAATCTCCTGGTAATTGGGGTCTTTATCTGTGTTTGTGAACTGCCTTTACTTGAAGGAAAAAATTCTCATGTGTTTATGAAGGGTGGCTAATCTGCAACTTGGACAAGGTGTCAGGTGAATTTAGGCTCCTACCACCCACAGAAACTTGTATATATTCTTGATTACATTTCAAAGAGACAGCTCCTAGGTGCTTGAGAAAAAATTGCTGTATTGTAAACCTGGCAAGAGGCTTCTTTACCTTTTTAAAAGATTTATATACATCTCAAAGGGACAGAGAAAGAATTTATAGTCACAGGTTTTCTAACATAAATACTCTGAAAAAAGGGAGAGGGACTGTGTCTTTCTCTTTTTATACCAGAAAGAATTAAAATTTATTTTTTCTCATTTTCAACTTATGTTTGTCCTTACAATCTTCAAAATGAAGGAGTTTTGTGTGACAAAATTTTCAGGGAATACCTTCAGATGAGGAAATAGGGTGATATGTGCTTAAAAACAAGAAAAATTAATAACCTTTAGAATCTGAAAATGAAAAAATGTAAGCCCAATTATTAATTGTATAGAAATTATTAATTATTTATTATTTGCATAGAAATTGGTATTGTCCAAGGTTAAAAGACTTAGGATGAAAACCTGAATTTTATAGTGTGTTGTGACTCTTCAAGGCTGGACAAGTTCACACGGGATTTGGGCAGATGGACGAGTATCTGCGGAGTTGTCAGGGTGTTTGACATGCCTTATTCAAGGGTGGGGTGATCCATACATGCCATGTGTCACACCAGCAGTAAGTCCCAACCCTCTTATATACTAAATGCACACAAAGCTGGTAAGGTGCCAAAATAACGTGTAACAAAAAGTGTTTCTGCACATGCGGGCCCGTTTTTAAGGTTATGGGAGTACTGCTTCTCTTAGTTGCCCAATATCCGGGTGAGGGAGCCTGACTTACTTATTTACCCCACTATCCACCCCATTAGGGTTCCTCACCGTACAATCTAAGCAAGGATGTCTTCTGTGAAGGTCCCTTGGTGAGAAGGGCAGAGTCCTGCACCTAGGTACCACAGTGGTGTAGACGCTGCAACAGCAAGCAACAAATAAGGTCACTCTTAGGTAAAATGGCCAATCCAATTACTGTACAAGTAAGGCCACCCATGTGAGTCACACACCCAGAGGACCCCAGTGGGAACTGCAGCCTACACATTATTCTGTGCTTCCCAACGATGCTTCAGAGTATGAGTCTGATTCAGACCTATAGGAGTCCAGTCCACCCTGACCTCTTCCTTGAGGCTCTTAACACTGAGGGAGGCTGGCCCTGCCAACCCCATGGTCCCAGCAGTGAGCTAATCCTGAGCAACCCCACATGGTACTGCTGACCAATGGCCAGGGCTGGTCACACCACTGCTTTGCACCAGTGCAGATCCTGGTCCAGGTTGCATCCCACAAGGGATGTGCACTGTTTCACTGGTGCTGTAACCAAGTCCAATTTGAGAGAAAAGCTGGAAGAATGCACCATGGGAGGCTGGCAAATATGGATGTGCTCAGGAAAAGTTCAGTGCAAACCCAGCACACTGACAGGTTAACTACTGAGGCATAGGTATGTACCCAGTGCACTATGGTGTTACTTTACACCCTAGAGAGGAAATGACAAAGCTGTTATAGGCATTAACAATGTAAATTATGACCCTCAGGCAATAAACAAGCAAGTTTCTGGTCAGTTGATAAGACAGTGGCTGGCAGAGGGGGCCTGCTGGGGTGTAAATACCATACCTTTCATGCTTCAACTAGGTGTTCAGCATCTACTTGCAACAACAGGGGAGAACTCATGATGGGCCATAAGGACATCACAAAGGTGCCATGGAGAAGCATATAGTGGTTTGCTGGCCTTGGGTACAATACTTGGAATATTGGGAGCCATGTCCCAATCACTCAGGGCACTATTTGCAAGTTTCTCTCCAACCCTTGTCCCCAAGGGGCAACAAGAGCCACCCAGTGCATGTGGGGAGCTTTTATTTCCTAAGGCCACATACACATGACTGTTTGCCCTTGCTCCAGGCCCTCGGATGCAGGCAAGAGGATATTTTCTTGTTCTCCCATGCCTGGTTTCAGCAAAGCATCTTTAGTCTGTACCTGTAACTGAATTAGAGTGGCAGTCAGTGGAGCAAGGCTCCACTGGAGTTGGGATCCCCTCTAACTCCTCTTATTTAGAGTCCAGAGTACAGTCTGTAAGTGTTTCATTCAGCCCCTCAGCATAGGGGTGGCAGCTGAAGCTCGCAGGCTCTGCTTTAAGAGACCATTGTAGTGTTCAATCATTCCAGCCGTGTGGGGGTGATGGGACACATGGAATTTCCAGTCCATCTGCAGGTCTTGAGCCCACTGTTGTACCAAGGCCCCAGTAACATGTGTTCCCTGATCACTTTTAGTGATCAAGGGTCACCCATAGGCAGCACGTAACTTCTCCAGAGCAGCAATTACCAATTTCTGAGCTGGGTGCCATACAGGGTGGTACATTTTATTAGGTATTTGTCTGGGGTGAGGGGAATCTTATTCTTCCTGAGTTTGTGTTTTCTAATCTATTAATTGTAAACAAGAGCAATGATCCATCAGAGTTATTTTGAAAATTCAATGCGGTGATATACAACATATATGATTATATATGTAATTGAAAGAATATACTATAACATAACTAGGTCAATTTTGTTTTAGGTTTGCGTAACTTACTTTAGCTAATCCCTTTCTTTTAGGAGACTACTCAAGTAATAGGTGCTTAAATTGTGTGTAACATCCTGAGAAAATTCTGCCACCACTCTCATGAGGCACCTAGAGTAGACAATGAGCCTAAAAGGATGAGAGGAAGAATACTGCAAGTGGGGAAGACAAACTTTTGTTTGAATCAAGTAATGATAACTTCCTTTTGTGCCCCCCATCCCTGGCTAATAGGTCCAGCAATAAAAGTTACAGGCATAACTCTACTTATATGTGTCTGTTCTAGGTGGGAAGATAAAACCAAAAGTAAACAGGACTTTTCATGCCTCCATGCTGTCAGGTGAGTCCAAGGTGGGTGGTGCACATACCAGGTGCTGGTACAATCCTGGTAAAAGGGCTTTCCATATCCCATCATGGCTGGTAATGGAGTTGGTATCACATGAGTGACCCTCTACAAACTTAGCTGCACTGAGTCCCATAGGAAAGCACAGAAAAGGTGGTGAATGCAGTGACATGACTCAGTTTGAGTTAGGACTCAGTAAATTGCACAAGTAATTGTCAACAGGGTCATGAGGATCTTCAACAAGAGTATCTTTTCTTCATAGCTTATTTTTGAGGGCACACCCAGTTTAGGAAGTTCTCCGTCTAACAGTGGCAGGATCCTCAGCTGTAGCTTTTATGTACAGGCTGCAGGTGACTGCAGAGCACTGTGCCTCCACAGCACAGAGGTAGGTGGCTGAGTCCCCAGAATGGGTGGCTGTGATATTCAGGGTGCTGAGACGTTCTTTCTTATCTAAGGTGCCTCTTATTCTTCCATTGTCAATGTCACTTGTAATTAGCCTAAACAGAAATGTGGGAGATTTGTCTTCCTGTTTATACCACAGTAGGCTTTGGAAGGTAGTCACCTCATACCGGCAGTTGAGAGTTGCATTGTCTCCCTCGTGGACAAGCAGAGATGGGGGACTCTGCATCACCTTGTCATCACTGTACACCCCTGTTTAGGAAAGAGCAGCACATAAAAGCCAGAGAAAGTGATATCAGGTCAAGTCTTCTCAGAGATCATGATTATTTTTCATTAAAACCAGAGGTGCTCCCAGAGAAGTCAAATCGAGTTCCTTTTTCACTCTAAATTTTCTGAGCATCAATCCTCAGTTTCCCAGTTGTCTCTGACCCTTTGCAGTAATGCTACTCACAGCTCAGCTGAAGCCATAAGATCACCAGTGAAGCTCGTGGCCACTTCTCCATCCTTCAGTTCTAGGGATTTTTTTTCCTGGGTAAAGTGGGATTCACTGCCTCAAGCTTTTCTTCTTTTTTGAACCAACACTCTCGTGTTTCCTCAGCATGTGCACAAATACACACACAGACACACAAACTCCCAGAAAGGGTAATTTGGTTCTTCAGCCAACCAGGAAACCATCATTGGGTTCTAATTCAAACTCAAGTCCCTCCCACTCAAGCACTCAGGGGAGTCATATGAACAAGAGCACTGCCATCTTGTGAGCAGGTGCAGAAAAGCTGAAAGTTTGGGTCCAATTGTTTTATTAATGATGATAGAGGCTTCTGAAATTGTCTCACCCTTGAAGGACACATTTCTAACTGAGTCCATGGCTCAGTGCAGGCAGAGAGGAGCAGTACACTGGGAAGTCAGTCAGTGTAAGCTGGAACCTGCACTGTGAGTGCAGGGCTGAAGCACTGTGGGAGTTGGAACGAGGGAAAAGGTGGAAAGAGAGCTTTCCAAAAGCTCCTTTGAAGGTTCACTATTGACCTCATTATTTTGGACTATATATATATAGAAAGCAGTGTTTCTGATAAACCATGGGTCTCTGTTAATTCACAGGGTATATTGGGTGAAATGCAGATGTTGAAGAGTGTTCTTTCCTGGTACATCATGACTTGGTTAAAACAAAAAGCATCAGACAACTCTACTTGAACAACAATAAATTTTTTTAAAAAGCAAGATATCTCCCCAGCACCCTAATTTCTAAATCCAGTGAGACCCTCCCCTCCTAGTAAGTATATCTGATTAGTGTTTTCCACCTAAGGATCCATTGCTTATTCCCTTTATCCATTCTATAGACTTCTATTTTCTTTAAATATTTGTACTAAATTTATGTTTTTTTCCAGAATGTGACTAATCAACTTGGGAACACATTTGCAGTAGACATTACTAAGGTGTTCTCATTCACATGTGTTTGGGGAAGTATTCCTGCATAGAATTGTGATATGAGTTTCTCTTCTTTTTAAGCTAAAGGAAATTGAATTCTGCTTATTCTTTGCAAATAGTGTTTTTCTGATTTTAGAAGAAATACACTGACATTGCAGAACATTTGTAAAATACAGAAAAGCACCGTGAAGCAAATACAAATCATCCATAACAATTATCCCTATATCTCTGACATGCCACCACCTGGATTTTCTTTTATTTTATTAATAAAATATATCATATTTGTCCAAAAATAAAGTTGGTGTCTTTTCTCATTTTCTGGGAAAACTTTTCAGCAACACTGTAAACTGTAGCAGTGCTGAATAGGATGACTCATGACCCTTTAATGCACTCAAGTCAGGTGTCCACTCCATCTGCCCCTCTGGGTGAATGGTTGCTAGAGAAACTCCTAACTATCCTAAGTGCCCAAGACATTATCTGACCTTGAGCTTTCTGAAGGCACTGCAAGATATATTCAAACTAGGCTGTGGACTGAAGGGGCTCTGGCTGCAGCATGGTAACTTGCATGAAGTCTGGAAATTTATGTGGCACATGCTTCATGAGTTGTTAGTCAGCATTCTGGAGATTCTCCTGGAGGTGGGGCTAGAGGGTGGGGAAGGCCATGATCTACTCTGGCTCTTGGGCACTTAAACTGTGTCCTTAGCAGCAGCCCCCTCCTACCACTGTCCGTTCTTAATCCCTTTTTTCATCAAGGGCCTTCGCATTGCATATCTGCCTCCTTTCTGACACTTCAGCATTCCTTGGCTTTCCTTCAAGTTTCTCTTTATTCCTTCACATCAAAAGTCTCATTATCCTCTTTTTCATTTATTTGTTTCTCTTAGAAGAGCCTCTGTGCTCTATTCAAATAGGAACTTTTTGGTTTAGCAATAGGAATGTGGAGTCTATTTTCTTCAGTTCTGGTGAAGATGAGATATTTACAATCCCTATAAGACAAGGTTATGCCCTGTCATGACCCCACCCCTACTGAGCTGAATGAGAGCAAAAGGAGATAAAAGAGCTAGATTTAGAGATCAAGGGAGAATGGGTGTTCACATTCAGTTATGCTTTTTAAAGAAATTTTCATTTTCAAAGAAAATTTATTTTATATTATATTGTTCTGTGACTTTTTCCACTTGAATAGTCTATCTTAAATATATTTTCAAATCATTACATGCAGATATACCTTATTTTTCTTTAATGGCTGGACAGTACTATGTAGTATAGGTATGCAATTATTTAATCACTAGTGATTGCTTAATACATATATTCTAGTTTCTCTGCTCAGTATCATGTTTATTGTGAGGTTTATTTTATAGTTATTTATTAGATTTAGGAATTTTCCTTCATTCTTTTCTATATGTGTGTGAATGGTGACTGTGAGGTGAGGAATCTTAGCACATGACATTATTATTTAGTTTGGGGATTTTTTAATTCTTATATCTCTCTCGATACTTAGATAGATGGGATGTATGTGAATTTCCATTCTTCATGCCAGCTTCATGCCTTGCAAAACACTATTTGCAAGAATTATATAAATTCTTAAATATCAGGCTTCATTACAGTCAACAATTCTAAAGTAACATAGCAGAGTAAGTTCATAGCAGCCTTTAAAAGCCTCTAATTGATATTCCTTCTAATAATTGCATTGGAATGTCCACCAGGAGGATGTTTGCAGTCACACTACATCAGGCGTCAGGCAGAAGAGCAAAGGGATGAACTATATTTACCTGCTCTTAGTCCATTACTTCCACATGGATGACTAGCTTTTTTGCTAGTTCATCCTATTGAAAAGTATTTTTCCATTTATGGCTTGCCTTTTCATTCTATTTAAATATGTACTTTGAGTGCACCACAAGCTGAGTGTTCAGCAGTTTTTGACCAAAAAGGTCATGACTCCTGTTCCCCACCCATCCTATTCAATTGATCTTGCCCTGAGAGCCTTTTTTTTTATTACTCTGGATGAAAAATCTCTTCAAAACATAATGTTTTGCCAATTGGAAGAGCTGAAACAAAGAGCAGCAGAAGCACTATATTAAGGTATTAACGTCGATGAGTTCAAAAACTGTTTTGAGCAGTGGAAAGTGTCCCGAGAGGTGTATTGCATCCAATGGAGAGTATTTTGAAGGTGAGTGAAATTTAAGCAGTAAGGACAAATACACAATGTTTTATAAATAAATTCTAGGATTTTTTGTGTTCCCTCTCATATACCACTACTATTACTTTCTGAAATCTTAGAAATTTGCTTTTTATGTTTCTATACAATACATCTCAAATGGAGTATTGTTATGATGTGAGGGAGACGGAAGATATTCAATTGACCCAGCACCTACTGAAAAGGGCTTATTTTCTTTCCTCCCATCGGTTTGGTAGTTCCACCTTTTTCTTCAGTTCCTATATGGATCTATTTCTTGTCTCTCTGTTATATTCATTGTTCTACTTGTCTATCCTTAGACCAACTTATGTTATTAATTGCTGCATCTTCTATTGCTAACTTACAAAGTGTTTAAAATTTATCATGTACTTATTTTTCACCTATGGAAATGGTCATATTTTTCCTTTATTATATAAATTGAATACTTTTTAAATTACTTGATTTGTATACCATTTAAACACTGAATTTGATTTATTAGTATTTTATTTGGGATTTTTGATGCCAGTGTACAATATATTTGAAATCAGCATATAATTTGTATGTGTGTGCACATGTGCACTTGTGCCATTCTTTATAGTCTTTTAATTAATTACATTTTATTGAATAATCTATTACAGGTATCCCAATTGTGTCCCAATTTCCTTCCCTTTGTTGCCTTCCATCCAGCAATTCCCACTCCCTCAGGCAATCCCCACACCATTATTCATGTCCATGGGTCATATGTATAACTCCTTGGCTACCCTGTTTTCTATACTGTACTTTACAGCCCCATGGCTATCCTATAACTACCTATTTATACTCCCTAATCCCCTCACCTCTTCTCCCATTCCCCACACCCCCATCCCATCTGGCAACCATCAAAATGCTTTCCATATCCATGATTCTGTCCCTGTTCTTCTTCTTTCCTTAATTTGTTTTTTAGATTCAGTTGTTGATAGGTATTTATTTGTTGTTATTTTATTATTCAAAATAATCTTCTTTATTTTTAAATAAGTGCCTTTAACATTTTATATAATAATGGTTTGGTCACGGTGAACTCTTTTATTTCTTGTCTGAGTAGTTTTTTATCTGTCCTTCAATCTAAATGATAGCTTTGCTGATTAAAGGAATCTTGGCCACAGGTCCCTGCTTTTCATGACTTTGAATATTTCTGACCAGGCTCTTCTAGCCTGCAACATTTTTTTTGAGAAATCAGCTGACCGTCTTGTGGGAGTTTCCCTGCAGGTAACTACTTTTCTCTTTTGCTTTTAAGATTCTCTCTTTATATTTAACCTCTGACATTTTAATTATAATGTGTCTTGGAATGGGTCTCTTTGCATCTATCTTGTTTGGAACTTTGTGTGCTTCCTGGACTTGCATACCTATTTCCTTCACCAAATTAGGGAAGTATTCTTTCATTATTTTTTCAAATAGATTCCTATTTTCTTGCACTTTTTCTTTTCCTTCTGGAACTTCTATAATGCAAATGTTGGAACACTTGAAGTTTTCCTGGAGGCTGTTTATACTATCCTCATTTTTTTTTCTTTCTTTTGTTCTGATTGGAACTTAGGACTTCACGAAGTTCCTTGAACATCCTTATAACCTATTTTAAACTCTGCATCTGATAGATTGCATATCTGCATTTTGCTTAGCTCTTTTTCTGATTTTTTTAAAAAATATTTTATTTATTTATTTTTAAACAGAGGGGAAGGGTGGGAGAAAGAGAAGGAGAGAAACATTAATGTGTGGTTGCCTCTCGTGTGCCCAGTACTGGGGACCTGGCCCACAACCCAGCCATGTGCTTTGACTAGGGATCGAACCAGAGATCCCTTGGTTCACAGGCTGGTGCTCTATTGACTGAGCCATTCCAGCCAGGGCTTCTTCTGGAGTTTTGATCTCTTCTTTCAGTTGGGTCATGTTTCTTTGTCTACTGATTTTGGCTGCCTCCATTTGTTTCTATGTATTAGGTAGAGCTGCTGTGACTCCCTGTCTTGGCAGTATGGCCTAATATAGTAGGCATCTTCTAGGGTCCACTGGCACAACCCCCAAATCACCCAAACTGGGTATTTGAGGTGTGCTCTTTGTGTGGGCTGAATACTCTCTCCTCTTGTAGTTGAGGCTTGTTGCCGAGGGCAGGTCAATGGGAGTGATTAACCCAGGGCAGTCAGCTGCAAAGACTGGCTGTGACCACTAACCACCAACCTCCACCCTCCGATGAAGTTCAGCTGTGCAGGGGCAGGGTTGTGGTGCTCGGATGTGGTCTGTAGCTGCCCATGGGGGCACAGGCCCAGGAGTTTCCCAGGTAGTGTAGGCCAAGATCAGCCCCCACATGTGTTTAGACCAGGGCAACACTGCCTGAGCTATAGAGCAATCTGAGATGGCTGCTACATGTGCTGGGCTTGGAGATTCCCAGGCAAGTAGGTTTCCATGTCAAGTTAATACTAACCTTTTGGAATGAGCTTGATATTTTTAGCTTTCTCTTTGTTCTGGAACATTTCAAACAATATAGAAGTCATCTGTTACTAGAAAATCTTATAAATTTCAGGTATTAATTTCTCCAATCTTGGTGTCATTTTTGATTACTTTGACTTCATGTCATTGGCCTATTTAATTTTTATCTCAGTACAGTTCAGCATGAACATTTTCCTAGAAAGTTAATCATTTACTGTACACATTAACATTTATTGGCATAGCATGGATTATTAGGTTCTTATATTCTTGTTTGGAAGACAAAGCCCTGAATACATGAGAATTCACAGTAAGGAAAGGGCAGGGGACAGGGATTGTATGCACAACCACATTTCATGCCAAGAGGACCAGCAGCTAGAGGCAGCAGAGGACTGGGGTCCTGGCTGCAAGTTTGAGTGCAGGCTGCAGGTGCTAGGGGAGCACTGTGCCTCCCAGCGCAGAAGTAGGTGCCTGAATGGGCAGGCTCAGAGGTTGACATGTTCAGGAAACTCTCCTTTCTTTTTCCATCAAAATAAGCCATCAGTTCCCCTTTGCTGCTCAATTCACCACCTTTATATAAGGTTAGCAAGAGGATAAGGCCTTCTCCAGTATTCTGCTTGTACCACTGCAAGGTGTTAAGCATGTTTGAGGAGCTGCAGCTCATGGAGATACCCTCTCCTTCCTGGATGGACACAGACTGAGGACTCTGAGCCAGCTGTTGGCTACTCACCCCTGTTTACAAAGACAAAAAAGTATTCAAGATCATTTTACATCACCTTTCTCACAGCTGTGATGAACACTCTATTTCCTAATTCCCCAGCCTTACATTGGTGCTTTTTCCTTTCCTCCCCCACTCTCTTGCTTTTTTCCTCGTTTCCTTGTTTTCATAGACTTCATCTCCTGCCCTCACAGAATCTCCACACCTTTAGAGTCCTGTGTGCAAGATTTAGAAAGCCCCAAGACTCACATGTCAGCTGCCTCCACAGGATTATTAATAAACCTTCAAGGAACATCCCCATCAGAAGTCTTTCAACAACGAATATTTCCTAAATGGGCTTTCGCCCCAGGAACTCCCCTGGGCTTAGAGCAGCACTATAAATGTCATCATGGGTTTTCGATATCTGTCGTGTGTCATCCACTCTGATCTCTAACAGGAGGCTCCTGTCAGTTTTGAGCTAACCTTGCAGGTTAACTGTGAATAGAAACACTGCCCCCTTCTGGCTAGTAACTAGATTGTTGTCATTTGCAGCCACTGAGTTGCTTCGGTTGTTTGTTTCTTGTTTTTGTGTTTTGTTACTAATCCTGTTTCTCCTTATCATTGGGTGAGCATTTATGAGAAATCACTATCTGCTAGGAAGATGTGGAGAAACATGAATGAGAGAGACAGGGACTCTGTCCCCGGGCACCTTATAATGTCTCTGGGGAAAATCAGTGAACACTAGAGTTATGGTGAATTGAAGACATATTTGTTCTATTTTCCTCTCTGAGAACACTCTGACATGACACTAAATGTTTTTTGAAAGTTATAAACCCCAAAGGACATACAAAGCAGGTGATGGGTGACAGAAGATGAGGTATTTTTTACAAATTGAGAGTGGATTGACAAGTGTCTGGCTGATGGAAGAAAATTGAGTCCTAAGGGTCCATGGAGGGAAATGGCAACAAAAATCCAGGTGCCTGGAAAGTCTCAAGGGTTAGAGCACCTGATCCCTCAGAAGACCTGAGTGCGACCTGGGCGTAACGGGACTTGAAACACAGTGTATCAGGTAGAAAGTACAATTGTCTGAGGTGGAGTTATAGTGTTAGACCTCCCACCCTGACCTGAAAAAGTCAGCCGTCCACTCCTTCCCAACTGCTTTCCTGAAAGAAACTGACTATTTTTCCTGACAATACTTAGTAAAGAGGAATAAGAACCTTTGATACCAGGCTTAGTTCAGAGTGAAGTGAAGCAAACATTTAAAATAGAGGATCTAGAGCCATCTTCCTTACTCAGATCTCAGATTTGTATCCCACTAAGTATGAATGAGCATTCAGATCACCAGATATTTGAATAAAAAAATACCATTAACATGAAAAGCAAAGAGAAAAAAGAAAGAGAAAAGAATCCTGACTGAGACAATGCAGGAAGAAAGTTATTGTTACTTAATTAGTAGCACAAAAGTGTGAACATTGCTTTTCCATAAAGAAGCAAATAATATTTTGAATAATAGCAAAACCTCATTTTTGCAAAATGGTATTTTCAAGGGGAAATTTTGTTTTTAAGAGTGAATTTGGGTGAGTTTGGTTTCAAATACTTAAGATCTGGCTGAGTGCCTGAGAAACGTGTCTGCAGCTTCAGTACTGATTTAAGTGATGAGCTTCCACCATGGACAGACCAGAGGATCTGTTTCATATCCCCTGTGCTCCCCTGATTCAAGAGAGCAGGGAAACCTGTGTGTGTTCCTGAGTGTCTCTTTCTCCATCTAGTATCAACACTAATTTTATGTCTAGGCTTGCTGAGATTGACCTCTATGTGTTTGTCTGCCCCACTTTTTCTCTATTCCCACTAATGTGGTGAGTATGTTTTTTAAAAAAGATTTTATGTATTTATTTTTAGGAAGAGGGGAAGGGAGGGAGAAGGAGAGGGAAAGAAACATCAATGTGTGGTTGCCTCCTGCACACCCCGCACTGGGGACCTGGCGGCAACCCAGGCATCCCATTTTTCACTATCCCCCCTGTGGAATATGTTTCTTAACATGAACCACTGACTGTACACTACTGAGAAAAATACCGATAGGCTTACATTTCTTTTTTCAAATGGCTGTGTAATGTCTTATTAGAGAAAGGCATTTTATAAAAGAACAAACAGAATAAGACAAAAAACAAAAACATCTTAATTTAGATGAAAACAAATTTGCATTAATCTGTTTATCCCTCAGTGAACTGTGGGAGACACAGAGATGACAGGTGAGGAGTTTCTCACTGCACCTGTTGGCTCCTCCTAGTCCTCATTGTTACTGCCGCAGTCTCAGCAATGCTGAGACCGTAGCCCTGTTCTCCCTGAGACTGTGCTCAGCCTTGACAGCATCCTCTTTCCCTTGAGACTTCTGGCAACATGTTTCTAGCCCCACAGGAGAAGAGGCCAAGTGTACAAAGGGTGACATTAAGCCCTGGGACAGCCATGGCACACATATTGGATCATCAATTGAAATAATTTTTTGTATATTGAAATACATTTGAAATGTTTTCTATTTTGATATAAATGAGAATATATTACAGAAGAGAGCCTTACTCTCCTAGGCTGTTAAGCAGTGATTTGTAGGGAAATTGAAAATGAAAATACACTGAAGTTACTAACGTGACTCATGTATGCCTTAAGTCTACAAACTAGGAAATACAGTTGCTGTGTGTTCTGATTTAATTGCTCAGATGATTTCTAATGGGAACAATTCTGCTAGAGAATCAAGGGTAGCAAACAGCTCTGGTGAGTGTGTGCAGAGAGATAATGCTGTGATTACAGGATGGATTATTTCTACTTAAAGTAGTAAAAAAAGGAAAGATACCCACCAGAAACTCCTGTAAAACAAATAAGTGAATGTGGGGTGGGCACCACTTGGAAGTGCAGGGAACTGGCCGGACTCCAGGGCTGCACATGTTGTCTCAGGGGAGAGATCAGGGATCTGAAAAGTCTGGCTCAGTACCTGGTGGGGTCAGGAGCAGAGTGACCCAGTTCCCATCATGTTTTGATGTGGATTTTGTACAAGTGGTGTTACAGGGTGCAGCCAAGAGGGGGGACCCCAAATAGGCATTTCAAATGGGGTCCAGAACTCAAGGTGTCCAGGAGACTTTAAGATGTCTTCACCCCTTCCCCCACAGGTGTGAGTTGGGGAAGGGGCACACAGAGCAAGAACATGCAGGGCAGCTTTGCAGCTAATCCATGGCATGGTCATTTAACATACCTATAACCTTTGGCTGGTCACTTAGATATGCTAAATAGCTATGGCCATGCTCAAGGCCAGGGGGATGGAAAGGGACCTCCCCCCAAGATGGGACTGGGGGGGCAGGTCCCCTGAGTTACAGTGCCTACGTGGGAGCTCGGAGAAGATTGGCTCCATGACATGGGGTCACACCTGCCCAGACCCAGGATGGCGACCAGAAAAGCTGGAGAAGACAGCAGATTGAGGGCAAGTGTGGCCGAGTGTGGGAGGAGTTGGAAATGGGGCTGCAGAGGAAGATTGGCCTGGGGATTTAAACCCAGATATGGCAGCCATTGAGGGGAGAACCACGTGGCTTTGGCAGAGCGGGGAATCCTCCTTCCCACAGCTTTGTAGGAGGGTGAAGCACGCGGTTTTGGCTGAGTGGGGACTCCTGTGGCCCTGGGAGAGAGGACCACGTGCCTTTGCCAGAGTGGGGATCCCCGCAGCTTTAGAAGGGGGAACCACCACCTGATTTTAGCAGAGATCCCGGCGACTCAGCTGAGGATCCCGGGAACCCAGGGAGGTCTCCCAGTCGAGGTGGAGTACTAACTGGGAATAACCAGAGGACTGCCTGAGCCATGAACTTCTATTTCCTTTCCTGAGATACGGTACTCTGGACTGGGCAAAGGGGGAAGGAAGGAAGGACTGTGTCTGTTTGTGGGTGTTTTAAAGGGACTTTAGGATTTTTGATAAAGACATTAGGTCACTACTTTAAGTTTGTATAGCATTAAATAAACATTTCCTTTCCTTTTCACAAATCTCTGGCATTGAGAGACGTCTTTCCTCTGGCGGCGGACATAATGGACCTAAGGGCTTTTTTTTTTTCAATAATAGTATATCGTCCTAGGCCCCCCTTGTTTGTTCTGTAACAGTGGGAGCAAAGCAATGCCTCCAGACTCTGGGTCAGTGAACAGTGATCATAAGGAAATGTGTTCAGTGGCCCCTACTGACAGGAAGTGGGCAGAGGTGAGGGTTTGCCACATGGTAGGGGAGAGGCCTCCATGTCTCTGGACTGTCTGTGGCCTCCGAAGAGCTTCCCCAGAATTCAAGTTCTCAAAGGCATTCCATGATGGGAATATTTTCTGACTTCAGTGATCTCATCAGTAAAGTGACGATTATAATAACTGCCATTCTATTGCCTTTTGCTCTAATAAATCTAAATGGAGATGGTTCTTTAAATGTTGTGTATTGTACATCTTTACGGCCATGATGTTATGTAAAGGCTTCTATCTTAGAAACTAGATGCTGCAAGTTACTGTGCAGTGTTAAGCAATAGACACTTTATCCCCTTTTCTTTCTCAATAAAGTACCTTTCTGAGAAAATTTGAATACTAATGTATATTTAGAAAAAATTCTTACACTGTGGTGATTGGACGCTTGTCCATGGGAACTGCCCTACACATTGGCAGATGTCCCACACTATAGTGACAAGTGTGAGAAACAGCATTTTTACCTGGCAACATCCCTCCCTTGCAACTGTCACAGTATCTGAAGATGCACCTTTTGAGGTGACTTTCTCTGAATCTCCTGTAACATTCTCCTTTCAGTACAAATAATCCAGGAATGGTTAACCTACAATGTTACATCACATGTCAGTTAGTTTAGGAAACACTGCATTGCAGAGACTCAGTTGGGAAATGGAGATGGGTCAATGAAGAGAGAGGTTTAGGAAAGCAATTTAGTGACTAAAAACATTAGTCTGTGGGTGAGCAAAGGGGTATTAAAAGGTCAGAGTGTCTTTGGTTTTGGGTAACAAGCAGGAGCAGCAGGCAGGAGGGAGGCAAATAAAGGTGCAGAGATGGTAAGTACAAGACAAAGTCTACAAATCTCTATTCTACTCGATGGATGTGGCCCTCAATTTATGTGTTTTATCAAGCACAATAAAGCAAGTGAAAAATAAAGTCTGGAAGAAGAACTTTGCCACAGGGAGTGAGTACAGTTTTGTTTTAATTTGAAGCTTTGTGGAGGTGAAGGGCCAACTGGATGTGGGTACCACCTGTGGGCAGTGAGGACAGGAGAGGCCATGTTGTTGGAGAAGTGAAGACCAGTCTTAGTCTGCGTTAGCATGCACCCTCTCTCACCTCCCTCCCTCCATTCCTTCTTCCCTCCCTGTGCCCCACTTTCTCTTTTTCTTTCTGTCCATTTGTATATTCTATGTTTGTAAACTTAGAGAACACTATCACCCCTGCCTCCTCCTTTCAGTGTGCAATATTTCTGTTCCAATACTCATGGTACAGTCTTCATGGGCAACAAGGAGCATAATTAATGACTTAAAATTTCTTTCTATTAACAAAGTAAGTGAGTAGCAGAAGAGAGTTTCTTTGGAACAACAGAAACACAGAATTAGTGCAGTTAGTACATAAATCACTGAAATGTACGCCATGCACATCCTGGTAGTTTGAAGTCCTCCCTACTCAAAAGTAATAATTACCCAGACAAATTAAATTTGGGAGTAAAGGTATAGCTTCCCCTAGTCCCACCTCTATCCCCTTTCTGTAGGAGACCATTCTTTGTGGTGTGGGCCCAGCCCCCAGTGGCAAACATTTACTACAAAATAACTTCCTAAAAACCATACTAAACCTTCCAAGGACTAGTGTAACTGGTTCAACCACTTTTGCCTTTTCATTTGCAAATATCTCTCTTCTGTGATGTGATTACCAGCATCCTCTCCTTTGTTTTCTGTATAAGGTAACCACTTAAAGCAAGCCTGTGCATAGTTAATGAGCACTTTCTTGTAATATGCCCAGTAAGACAATAAAAGCTCATCGAAGCAAGGGCCCAGGGTTTTGCTCCCTTTGAGAGAGAAGCCGCTCGCCCCTTTTTTTCCACAGGATTTGGTAGTCCGTGTGAATTTCTTTCGTTTCAGCCACAATGCTGTGGACTCCACAAGGGTGGTCTGAGACACCTTTCTTGCAATGAGACAATGATCTGTTCTTTAGGCTTCTCTTGGCAAGTGTCCCAGCCCCCCATCAGGAACCCTGTGTCAGGAGAGACCTGTGGTGCAGCTGCACATCTGGGGACAGATTGGAGCTCCCTGTGGATGGACTCCACAGAGTAGACCACTGGGGCTGGTCTGGGAGGCTGTGATGTGCAGGACAGTATGCTGCATTTTATCATCCAATCTGGCAGTCATTTTTCCATGACTGTTTTCTTCCCTGCTTTTTATAACATTTCATCAAGGATATGGGATCTTCACTATAGTTTTGCCTGTACCAGTGGAAGGCATATGCAGTCTTAGGTGAATGGTGACATCTTTTCCCTCTTGGGTGATTTGGATGTTCAGGGACTGAGGCTCTCCTCCACTTCTTGGCTACTGATCCCCAGTTCCAAAAGACAATGTGTAACCAGAAAAGACCCTGGCGTACGGGCTGCCTGTCACTACCAAATCCAATAAGCAATGACAGTGATTGAATCTTTTATGGGCGCTTTATTCAGATGGCCGGTGATCCCAGAAGATGGCGGGTTCATACCCTAACAAACCATCTTGCCTTCTCTTGCCTGGCCAGATCTTTTATAGGGGGGTGGGGGAGGACAAACAAGGTGAGGTGAGGGCTTTGAAATTCAGGGAGGATTAGGTGAGCAAAGCTGCAGCCTTCCTGTTCTTGGCAGTTAGCTGTTCCCAAGGGGCAGGGGTGGTCACACAAAAGGCCCAGATGCCTCCAACATGTCCTCAGGTAGTAATCTCTAGCCGGTGCCCTAGAAGGTTGGCTGCTTTTCTCAGGAGCCAGGATGGGCCTTATCTGTAGTTTCTGAAACAAAAGCTTAACATACACATTACTTGCTAGACTTACAGCTTTTTACCTTAAGCTAAAATTTTCCAAGTTTTGACTCCCCTATCAAATGTAAAGCACACACACGCACACGCACACATAGGGGAGACACCTGTAAGGTATTTATGCTTGTAGTAGGAATGATTTTTCTCTCCCTTTTCTCACTTCCCCCAGTCAGCAAAATTATCACATCCACATAGAATGTCAATTATTTCAACATGTATCTGCCTTTCAAAAAGGCCTTCTCAGGGCCCTGGCTGGGTATCTCAGATGGTTGCACTGTCGTTCTGATGTGCCAAGCTGGCAGGTTCCATCCCTGGACAGGACATATACGAGAGGCAACCAATGAATGCACAAATAAGTGGAACAACAAATCAATCTCTCTCTCCCTCCTCCTTTCTCTTTCTCTAAAATATATAAATAAATAATTAAAAGCCAAATCAGGTTTTCTTGAAGGGGCAATAGAGTTTACCCCTAGCTCAGTGGTCTCTCATTGTGCACCAATCAGAGGTCAGACCTGGTTTCCTATTTATCCAGCACTTCAGGAACCAAACTCAAGTACTTTTTTAAAAGTATATTTTATTGATTATGTTATTACAGTTTTCCCAATTTCTCCCCCTTTCTCCCCACTCCATCTTGCACCCCCCACCTTCCAGCATTCCCCCCACTTAGTTCATGTCCATGGGTTGTACAAATCACTTCTTTGAGTTCTCTGTTTCCTATACCATTTTTTACCTTTCCCCATCTATTTCATGCCTACCAATTATGCTTCTTCTTCCCTGTACATTTTGCCCCCATTCCTCCCTTCCCCCTCCCCACTGAAATCTCTCCATGTGATGTCCATTTCTCTGATTCTGTTCCTGTTCTAGTTGTTTGCTTAGTTTTTGTTTTCATTGTTTGTCTATTCTTTTAGGTTCATTTGTTGATAGTTGTGACTTTGTTGCCATTTTAGTGTTCATATTTTTTATCTTCTTTTTCTTAGATAAGTCCTTTTAACATTTCATATAATAATGGCTTGGTGATGGTGAACTCCTTTAACTTGACCTTATCTGGGAAGCACTTTATCTGCCCTTCCATTCTAAATGAAAGTGTAACCAGAAAAGACCCTGGCGTTCGGGCTGCCTGTCACTACTAAATCCAATAAGCAATGACAGTGATTGAATCTTTTATAGGCGCTTTATTCAGATGGCCAGTGATCCGAGAAGATGACAGGTTCATACCCTAACAAACCATCTTCCCCTTCCTTTCCTGGCCAGATCTTTTGTAGGGGGGTTGGGAGAGGACAAACAGGAGTAGGTGGTGAAAGCCTTGAAATTCAACAGTTGTCTCCAAGGGAGAGGGGTAGTCGCCTGGTATGGATGTCTCCATGCAGTAATCTCTAGCCAGCACCCCAGAAGGTCAGCCGCTTTTTCTCAGGCACCAGATGGGCCTTATCTGTAGTTTCTGAAACAAAAACTTAACATGCACATTACTTGCTAGATTTATGGCTATTTACCTTAAGCTAAAATTTTCCAAGTCTTAAGCCCCTTATCAAAAGCTTTGCTGGACAGAGTAATCTTGGATGTAGGTCCTTGCCTTTCATAACTTCAAATACTTCTTTCCAGCCTTTTCTTGCCTGCAAGGTTTCTTTTGAGAAATCAGCTGACATCTTATGAGCACTCCTTTGTAGGTAACTCTCTCCTTTCCTCTTGCTGCTTTTAGGATTGTTTCTGTATCTTTAAACTTGGGTAACTTAATGGTGATATGCCTTGGTGTGTTCCTTTTTGGGACCAACTTCTTTTAGACTCTCTGGGATTCCTGGACTTCCTGGAAGTCTATTTCTTTCTCTAGACTGGGAAAGTTTTCTTTCATGATTTGTTCAAATAAGTTTTCAATTTCTTACTGTTGTTCTTCTCCTTCTGACACCCCTGTAATTTGGATACTGGAACATTTCAAGTTTTCTGAACGATTCCTTAGCCTCTCTTCATGTTTTTGAATTCTTGTTTCTTCATTCTGATGCAGTTGGATGTTTATTTCTTCCTTTTGTTCCAAATCATTGCCTTGAGTCCTGGTTTCCTTCCTGTCACTATGGGTTCCATGAGTATTTTGCTTTATTTCATTTTGGGTATCTTTCATTTGTTTTTTTTTTTTCATTTTTTGACCAAGCTCAGTCAATTCTGTGAGCATTTTGATTACCAGGGCTTTAAATTGTCCATCAGATAGGTTGGCTAACTTCTCATCACTTAGCTCTCTTTCTGAAACTTTGCTCTGTTCTTTCATTTGGGTCATATTTCTTTGTCTTGGTGCACTGGTCTGGTTGTTCTGGTTGACCGTTTCTTTAATTCCTCGGTTGTTGGAACTCCCTGCAGTTTGATTTTCTGGCACTTCTGGTTCTTTATTGATTTTAGATGGGTTGTTATCCTCCTTTTAGTTGTGCAAGGAGGTGAAGGGTTTCTACCTACTCCGTCTTGGCTGGAATCCCCAAACTCAAATACTTTTTAAACAATGGCAACTTTGGCCTGACTGAGAAATATTGAAGAATGGATGATTTTTGTAGAATCCATTTATATATGAGATATACCTATTTATTATAACAAATTACACTATTTATTATGAAATACGGAAAATATCCTGTTAGTGTTGCATGCTTAAATTACTTTCCCCTTTATAATTAAAAAAATGAAAAATTCTACTCTTTGTATTACAGTCATTGTTTTACAACATTTAATTCTGTCTGCTTTTAATTTGAATCTTTTGAAAAATGAATTTCCTAAGGAATATGTGATAATAAATTGCACACATTTAAAATGTACAATGTGACCATTTTGACCAGGACGTTCACATGTGGAATCGTTATCACCATGAAGACACTGAGCATGTGCACCACCCACAAAGCTCCCTCCTGGCCCCACTCCTTGTGCTCCTTTCATCCCTCCTGTGTGCCTTCCTACCATCCCTCCAACCCTTGGGCAGTGCCAGGCGGTCACTGGTCTGCCTTGTCTCACTATAGATTAGTGTGCATTCTCTGGAGTTCTATGTGAACAGAATTAGAGAGCATATTCTCTCTCATCTGGTTTCTTTCATCACACTTATTTTGAGATTTATCCATGTTGTTGCATTTATCAATAGTTTGTTCCTTTTCATTGCTCAGTAGTATTCCATTGTGCAATATAGCTATACCACCATTTATCCACTCACTTGTTCGTGGAATTTTGGTTTACTTTTCTCCCAATTACTATTTTCTAAGCTACTATGAAAATTCATTTGTAAGTTTTAGTATGGACATAAACTTTCATTTGTTTGGGGTTAATACCTAGGCAGGGATTTATTATAAGTACATCTTTAATTTTCTAAGTTATTGCACCATTTATATTCCTAACAACTGTGTATGAGAATTCCACTGGCTCCAAAACCTTGCCAATGCTTGGTATGGTCAGTCATCTTTATTTTAGCCTTTCTAGTAGGTTTGCAGTGGTATCTTGTTTTAGGGTGCATTTCCCTTATGGTTAATGGCACTGAGACTTTTTTCATGTGCTATTTACCATACATAGGTTTGGAGAAGTGTCTTTTCAAATCTTTGGTCCATTTAAAAAAATTGAGTGTTTGTCTTATTTATTAAATTGTAAGAGTTTTAAATAGATATATATTCTAAATACAAGTCTTTTGTTAAATATATATTTTGCAAAGATTTTCTTCTAGACCCTGTCTCATATTACTATGTTCCTAACTTCATCTTTTAAACAGCAAATATTTTTAATATTAGGAAGTTGTGTATTGAAATTAAAAAACACTTTATTTACATATACTGACATACCAAAAAACTGTACTTACTTAATGAGTACCGCTGGGTGAGAGTTGGGAGACAAGTATACATTTGTGAAAACATCACTACAATCAATGCTATAACCTGATTCATCACCTCCAGAAGTTTCCTCCCACTCTCTTTATTTTAAAATTTTATTCATTTATTTTTGTGATAGGAACACAACATACAATCTACTCTCTTAGCAAATGTTAAGGATGCAGTACCATATTGTTAACTATTGCACTATGCTGGACAGTGGATCTCTAAGATGTGGTCATCTTGCTGGGCTGACATATTGTACCCTCGACCAGTACCTGCCCACTTCCCCTGCCCCCTGGCCCTCAGTAAATGCCATCCTATCTTCTGCCTCTTGAGTTTGGCTATTTCACATTCTTCATAAAGGGATCATGTGACATCATTCTTCTGTGTGTGGCTTACTTCACTTAGCATATAGTCTTTTAGGTTCATTCATGTAGTCAAAATAGGCAAGATTATCATCATAACTGTTGGTGCTATTATAATTTGTATATCTATATGTTAAAATTTTAATTCTGATTGTTTATTGCTAATATATAGAAACACTGTGTAATTTTGTGTTCTGAGCCTGTAACTTACAACTTTGCCAAACTAATTAATTAGTTACACTAGCTTTTTTAAATCATAAATTTTTATGGTATTTGTTAAATAGTTTTGTTTTCTTTCTATCTTTCTTCTTTTTGACTCATGGATAGCTCAGATCTTTTCTTCTATTCTTTTCTCTCTTTCTTCTACTTCTAGTATTACTGGTATGTGTGTGTTACACCTTTGTAGTTGTCAAACGGTTGGCTGTTCTGTCCCATTTTCTTCAGTCTTTTTTCTTTTTGTTTTTCAGTTGTCAGGGATTCTATCACAAGCTCAAAAATTTTCCCTCAATTGTGTCCAAATCTCTATTAAGCCCATCAATGTAATTCTTCAAGCCTAACAGTGCTTTTTTCTTCTATCATTCCTTTTTGATTCTCTTTTAGTATTTCCATCTTCCTGCTTCCCTAGACTATCTTTTTTTGCATGTTGTTTATTTTATCTATTAAAGCTCTGAGCATATTAATCCTAGTTATTTTAAATTCCTTCTCTGGTAATTCCGACATCCCTGCCTGTCTGGTTCTGATGATTGCTCTGTCTCTTCAATTTTTTATCCATTTGGTATCCCTTGTAATTTTTTCCTGATAGTCTAGATATGATGCTCTAGGTAAAAGGAACTATCCTAAATAGACCTGCAATTAACTGACTATTTAGTCAGGTTCACTGACAACTTTTCCCTTAGATTGTCATATATAAAATGACAAGAGCCAGCACCACAATAGCCCTATGGTATCAAAGATTGAAAATTATATCTATTTTTGGTGTGCCCCAGAATTATAGTAATTAGCTTATGTGAGCTGTGAGATGAAAGAGATAAAAAAATTGCTTCTCAAGAGACTCAATTATTTTCAGTTAATGGAGATTCTAGAATAATTTCTGTGATCTTTTCTTTACAGAAATTGTTTATAATCCTTCCTTAATTCAAATTGTTTTCCTTTCCTTAGTATCTTGTTTTTCTATATTTGACAGCTGTTCTGAGGGCACATTATTTATTGTTTAGCATAGGATTTGGCAGAAACTAAGCACTTAATAAACTATTCTTGGGCAAATGTATTAATATTTGTTGGGAGAGAAATGGAATGATTCAAAATTATTCTAAATGAGAATTTTTAATTTTCTGTACAACAAATAGAACAAAGATATCCAGCAGTGAAGATAAATGCACAATTAGATTTGTGGGCCACATTAGAATAGACAGGGTACCAACTCTTTCCCCCCATCCTTCAATATAAGGAAAACTGACAACCTGGTTCAGGGGAGCCAGGTTAAGAGAATGTGGTAGCCTGTGCACAGTGTCATGTGGTCATGCCAGCTTAAAGGAATAGCAGTAATCAGGGCTGGTGTAAATATGTGCATCAAAGAAGTACTGAGAGTGCTGAGAAATGTGAAAGGTGAGGGTCATTATGTCTGTAGGTATATAATGCTAAATTCAATATTACAAATTTTTATTTAGTGTTCATTACCACAGGATTTCAGATGGTATGAGCAATCTAGAATAGGTCCCATCAAAAAATGAACACTGTGGAACTTTTGGTTTTGTTCATTTGTTTTTATATAACAGCCTCACTGATATATAATTCATATATAGTTCACCTTTTTAAAGTGTACAGTGGAGTGGTTTTACTATATTCACAAAGGTGTATAATCATCACCACAGTCAACTTTAGAACATTTCATGATGTCAAAAGGAACCTGTACCAAGTAGCAGTCACTCACCCTTTACCCCCATGAAACTCCTTGCAGGCAGCCACGGATCTATCTACTTGTCTTTGTCTCAGTTCACCTGTGCTGCTATAACAGATCACCACTGATTGGGCAGCTTATAAACAACAGAAATTCATTTCTCATAGTTCTGGAGACTAGGAAGTCCAAGATCAAAGCACTGGCAGGTTTGGTGTCTTGTCAAGGCTGCTTTCTGGTTCATAGATGGTGCTTTTGTAAGAGCACTAATCCTAAAGGCCTAGATTTTAATACCATTATTTTTCAGGTTTAGGGCACAATTAATTATTATTAAGAATTATTTGTGGAGTACACAAACATTCAGAGTATAGCAGCCTCTATAGACTTTACCATTCTGCATATTCCTTCTAAATGGAATTATACAACATGTGGGCTCTTGGAACTGACTTTTTTCCTCCCACATAATATTTCCTGGACTTAGTCATCTATGTTGTAGAATGTTTGAGTACTGCATTGCTTTTTGTTGCCTAATAATACTCCATTGTCTGGCTATACCATATTTCATTTATCAGTGATGCACATGTGGGTTGAATGTTTTTGGACAAGATTGTGTGTGCACAGATATTTTCATTTCTCTTGAGCACATACATATGACTGCAATTGCTGAGCCATGTAATAACTCGGTGTTTCATGGTTGGAAGAACTTCAGGCCATTTTCTTTTGCAGTTGCACCATGTTACACACAGGTAAAAGACTAAGAAATAGTTTATTTCTTTATATTCTCACCAATTCTTTTATATTATATCTTTTTTGTTTAAGTCATGAATATTGGTGGAGTAGTATTTTCCTGTGGTTTTCATGGACAAGTAGTGTTTATAGCATGTACCCTTTACCAGAATGAAGAAGTTTTTGTCTTATTTCTGATTTGTTAACAATTTATGTATTTATTATGGATGAATATTTAGCATACATTGTAACTTTGTATATGTTGTAAATGATGTTTTTGTTCATTTGGATTATTATTTTGACTGATTTAAAATGTTAAACATCACATGAAAACCAATTTGTTATAATATATTCTCCTTTTAAAATTTCTGCCAAATTTTCCTAGCATTTAGAAGTTTTGAATTTATGTTCATTGAGTGAGGTTATCCTATATTTTAAAAGTTGCTCTATTCAGGTTTAGGTATCAGGAACATTCAGTCCTGTCCTGGTTGGTGGCTCCGCTGGCTGGAGTGCTGTCTGGATAAGTCAAGACTGTAGACTCTGTCCCTGCTCAGGGCTCATGCAAGAAGCAACCAGGCAATGCGTAAATAAGGGGGACAAAATGGATGTTTCTCTCTCTTTTCCTCTCTCTCTCATGCTAAAATCAATCAGTACAAAATTTTAAAAAGAGGTTCTTCTGTCCTTGTAAAATGTTTTTTCTTTCTTTTTTCCCTGTATTAAGTTTGGGGCATCAGTCATGTTACGTGTAATAGGTGATGCTGTCATAAAAATCAGCCTTAAAATCTCAGTGGTTAGAAAAACAGTGGTTCATTTGTTGCATGTACGTGGTAGCTCATTTAGAGTCAAGGTGATCCCCCAGGTCAGTTATATTGTGTGTGATGACTAACAATTGAACCTTCATATTAATGAACAATTCAACAGTCAGCACAGTCAGAAAAAGTAGAGATTGAAAGTTAAGCTAATTAAATGCCTCTCCCAAGACGTGAAACAGGCCATTTCTACCCACATTTCTTTAGCCCATGCAGTCCTGTGACAATGTCAATCTTCAGGAGACATGCTCACAGTGTACTCCATCCACCCATAACTGAGAATTCATTTCCTCTCTTCTTCCCCTGTGGGAGGCAGGGAGACAAGTTAGATCCCCTTTCAGTGACTCTTTCTGATCAGAGGCAGGGACTCTGATGGATATCCTATACTGTTCCTCAGGTCTTGATGTGACTCCTTTGTAGCACTGTGAAGAAACAAATAAACAGAAAACAAACAACAACAAATAAACTGTTTCCTCCACACACTCAATACATAATCATGGAACAGTTACAAGATTGTGTTCTGCAAAGTCCCCCACAACTGAGAGTGAAGAGAGACAACAGTGTTGGTCTGCAGCAGGCCCCAGGGGGCACTGCTTATGGGTTTCTGACCCTGATTTGATGAGATGCTTCCTGCAGGGAGCTCTCCTGCTCAGTGCATCTCACATTCTCTGCCTCAGCCTTCTGGGGGTGTCTTCTTCCACAGTCTTCTCTGGCCACATGTTAAGGGCTATGCCTCTCCTGGGAGAGAGTTCTCTTAGCCCAGTCTCTGCCTGGGTTTGGTAAGAGCCAAAGAATTATTTTGAATCTCTAATGATCATGGTGTGTTTTAGTCAAAACTGCCTTTGACTGTAGAGAACGTTCAAAAAGTTAGTCATCTCCTTATCTACTTGATTTCAGTAAGAGTCATGTATTTATGTATGAAAACTGTATTGCAAGCCAGTCTGGCTGTCACCACGTTGTTCACAACAGAAGACTGACCAGGAGGACCCAGACCCTGCTGCTGAGGTCAGTGTTGGTTGGACTGATGCTCACCTGACTCTTTCAGCATCACCCCTGTCCCCTGACCTTTGTCCTTCACAACAACCAGTTCTAGGACAGGAAGGAGAAACTCCTTCTCCTGCTGAAGTTGTTGTGAACTTGATGGCAGTTGAAGTGTCAAAACTTTCCACCCTTGCAGACATTGTCCCCACATCAGTGTGTGTGGAGAGCAGGACCTATGAGACGGCATCATTCCAGTAAAGAAAACATTAACTTTATAAAACAAAATGCAGACACTTGTCAACCAGGATGGCTGCCATCCAGTCACGACACGTTGGGTCAAGAGGGAAACCATCTAAGTCACACCAGACACATCTGGCAAAGGGAACACCCCAGGTGTCTGTACACACAGTCAGAACAGCCATGTCTGCAGAGCGGGACCACCCACATGTAGGGTCCTGGGCAAACTCCTCACTTGCCATCAGAGATGCCAAGACATTTATCAATAGACCCAGAAATGTGGAGTGCACCACTTTCAAGGAACAGCTGAGGCAGGCTTCAGACCAGTGCTGAGATAGCCAAGCTCCTCATACCAGTGTGCTGTTCCACACCACACTTATGTCCCTTGGCATGTGCCCAGCTGGACTGAGGGCTTTGTCTGCCCTGCTGCCCACTGGGCTCCAGAGATCTTTCCCCCACAAGACCCTGACAGCTCCCTGGCCCACCATGCTGTCTCCCAGACCTGAGGACTGAGACTCTGGGACTCGGGGGCCCAAATGTTTGTGTGTCTGTGTGTTATATTTCTCTTAGACTGTTAGAGTGTGAGTAGGATATTAATGTACGTTGATGTTCTACTTTGAGTGAACCTGCATTCAATAAAAGCTGAGTGAGTAGCATAGTCACTGTATGTGACTCTGGTCTATTCCTTGGTTCCAGGCTGCTCAGCAGGCAGCTAAGTGAACAGTTGCCCGGCTGACTTATGGGAAAGGCTATGTCCCGAGCACAGGCTCCTGACAGTGGGTTCTTAGAGTTCCTTAATGAGCAGAGTCCCAATTTTATTTGGAATGTGGAAATAAGTGTCAGATTAGACTATGAGAAACATTAAAATAAATTTATATATTTATATGCTTTGTTTTTATTCTATTCATGTATACAAAAATATAGAAAATAATAAAATTAATTGTTCTATTGTAAGAACTGTTAATATCAGCGTGACACTGGAAGAGAAAAATGGGTGGTTTTAGCACTATTCAGATCTGAAAATCAAACAATTGAAGATGAGAATTAGAAAACTACTCCCGATTTTCCTGCAATAAATGGGTTCATTCATCTTAGTGTTTAGGAACAATTTGGAAAACACTTTGTGATGTGTTTTAACCCAGTATATAAACATAATAGCTAGGAATCTTGGGACAATGCTGTTTTATACACTGAGCTCATTATGAGGCATTGTTTATAGAAAGTTGACGTTAGAAGGTCTCAACTGTGCCACCACACAGGGCCTGCCTTCTTCCTGCCTGTGGTTCCTGGGTTTTCCCAGCCTCTGAGCAGGTGGTGTCTTCAAGGAGCCAAAGGTTTTTGCTAAGCTTCCACCATCACTTCTGTTACTGTGGGTTCCAGGAAAGCACAGAAGTACTTTGCTGAGTCGGTTAGTTGTAAGGAAGAGATGGTGAAGCTGATGAATTTGTTTGCCTTTTGAAAGTTCACAGAGTAGCGATCCTCATGATTCTCGTTTGCATTTGCCTTCGAAGCATCTTGATAAATAAGGAAAACTATCTCTCCACTGGGAAGCTGCTTGTACCAATACAAAGAATAATAACTCAATGTGGTTTCATATGTGCAGTCCATTGTCACAGGTTTTCCTTCTTGCCCTGGTACTATAGTCTGAACTTGAGTGACCTTCTGAGTCTTGATGAACCCTGTATAAAAAAAAAGGAGAAAACAGGGTTGGTCCTCTGAAATGTCTCAGGTGGGTTATGAGGAACATATTACTTTATGACCCAAGAACAAAGGAAAATATGACATGGTGTTTCATTTCTTTGCCTCTATCCCTTTGAATACCCCCACCAGTTACAACTTTCAAATCCCATTGGTCTCTAAGAGGACACTGAAGCCCCATGTCTAGGGCCACACGTACTGAAGCTAAAGAAGACCGTGAGTGCCCATAGCAGGCCTGGCCAGAGCATGGAGGAAAGTCTTCTGGGTGAAGTCTCCCTTGTTCTCATTTTCCCCAGAGACCAGCCCTTGTCTGAGTGCCTGACTGCCCAGATCTGGGTTAGATGTATCTGCCTCTAAACAGGAAGTGCAGTTCATGAGCAGAAGGTTACATTTGCTCTATTCAGAGGCTGACACATCTACCCCTCCCCAATCCTCCGTGTGCCTACATGATTTTCTGTAACAATACATTTGAAAATGGCTCTTGTATCTGGTCAGGTATGTGGCATTTAATTGAGTTTTTGTTATTGAATTATTGTTTGATTTTCTTGTGATCAGAGACTGTATTCTGAATGTTTTGACTCCTTTGAAATTTATTAAGGCTTCCTTTAATTGATTAAAGCTTCTTTTTTTCTTGTATGTTTATGGATATATAATTGACATGAATAAACTGCTCATTTTTAAAGTATAGTTTTATGAACTTTGACATATGTACACCCCCCTAAGGCCATCACGACAGTGAAGATGGTGAACATAGTCATCATTTCTGGAACTTTTTCGTGACCCTTTGTAAAACATCCCCACTGTCAGTCCCAAGCAATCACTGAACTGCTGTCAGTGTGTATTTTCAAATATTTTAATATAAAATTTGTTTTTTAATATTTTATTTCAATTGAATCCTATGAAAACTTACTTCATGTCCTTTTCATTCATCATAATTATGTTGAGATTCAACTGAGTTGTTGCACAAACCAACAGTTTCTTCTCTTTTATTGTTGAGTAGAATTTCATCATATATATCTTGGCATTGTTTCCAGTCAGGGTCTGTTACAAATAAACCTATAAACATTCTGTACAAGTCTTTGCATGCATGTATATTTCCTCTTCTCTTGGGGCAAATAACTAGGAATGGAATACTTTAAAAATGTGGCATGTTTTATTTAACGTTTTAAAAACATGTCAGAGTATATCTAAAATCACTAATTGATTTGTTGCATGTGAGAGTTCTAGTTGTTTCACATCGTTGACAAGTTTGGTGCTGTCAGTCTTTTTAGTTTTACCCATTCAGTGAGAATGTAGGGGCATCTCGTGTAGTTAATTTGTTTTTCTGTAATAGCTTATACTGTTGATCATCATTTTAAGTTTTAGTATCTGTAGTTCATTTTTATGCTCTATTCGAGCTCATTGTACAAATATACCACAACTTATTTGTCTATTCTCCTGTTGATGGTTGTTGGGTGGGAACATTTTGCTGATTTTAATCATTTTTTTAATTTTCAAAAACAGTTTACATCCAATATTATATTAATTTCAGGTGTACATGATACTGATTAGAGAAGTTACTGATTATCCTGATAAATCATACCCATGTGACACCATACATAGCTATTTGTCATTTAGTGCTTGCTCTGATAACTGTGGGGGTAGGTGCCCAGTACTCTGTTGGTGTGGTCTAGCTTTCATCTCAGCTTCTCCCATGTACCTGGATCTCAGATTTAGGATTTTCTCAGCAATCCTGCCTCTCCTCCCCAAGGCAGCCAGAACCTGCCATGTTTCAGAGTGGGACTCGGGGGATACAATTTTCTGCCTATTCCACATTCGTAGCAGAAATATACCAGTATTACTACGGGACATTCAGCTGAAAATGGTTTCCTACCCCTTACCTAAAGAGACAGGGTTTTTCCTTGTCCCTTCTCTCTGCTACAGAGGAACCTTAACCTGTGTCCTATGGGGGAGGGGTGACAGGATTTTCTGTCAGCTCTTCATTTGATCCCCAGCATCTTCATACTCTTTGATCATGTGCGAGGCTGATCTAGGCAAGCTTGGAGGGGTTTGAGACATTCCACAGTCACAGCTGGTCATGTCCCATAGACCTACATCTCTGGTGGGGATCCTCTGTCACCCACCCTGGTCCCAGTGATTTTAGTGAACAAGTGGTAACCATCTGTAGAGATGGCCATACTGATGAGTGCAAATTCCCCTAGTGTCTGTTACTCTCCGCAGTTTTATGTTGTGATAAGAACCCTCAGTCACTCATTCTCCAGGCCCGTCCTTCCTCCCTTCCTCCCTTCCTTCCTTCCTTCCTCCCTCTCTCCTTCCCTCCCTCCCTCCCTCCCTCCCTCCTTTCTGTAGCTGATTTCTTTTCTGTTTGTCTGACAGCCAGCACCTCTTTCACCCATGCTCTCCTAAACTTGTGCCAGTCCATGTGCCTGTCTCTCCTTGGAGAAGCCTGTTTCTCATGGGAATCCAGCCTCCTTGTTTGTCCTGTGACCTCAAGCTTCTGTTAGGTTAAAGCAAAGTTATGAGTTTGCTGCTTTTCTAGATTTACATGTTAAGGTGGAAGGAAGCAATGCTCTTTCACACTTTGTCTATCCTAGTAGGATTGGAGCTGTGTTCATCTTTCATTGTATGTAAAATTGAGGTACTGCTATCAGGAATGCAGGATCTTTGTCAGCTTTCTGTGTGAACTGTAAGAATATTGCAAAACAGAATATAATTGTAAATCACACTTCATAATTGAAATACCTTACTCCTAGTCAGTAAGAGGGTGGGAACTGTTTTTTATTTTGCTGTTTGTAGTTTGACTTCTATTGGTTGCTAACCCCCCCCCCATTTTTAAAACAATTAATTAAGCCCAAGGAGTGTTTTGTGGGATTAATAGTCAGTCAGTCTCGAGTTCGGGTAACCAGCTGGACGACTGATTGGCATCCTGAGTTGAAGGGCATTGTTGCAACCTCCCAGGGATAGCTGGTGGGTCAGAAGCACAGGTAACAATCTAGGCTTACAACTGGTATCTGAAGTGGGAGTGGGAGGCCGTGTTGTAAGACTGTGCCATAAACTTGTGGTATCTGATGCTTTCTCCAGGTAGATAATATCAGAGTTGTGTTGACTTGCAGGACACTAACTGTTGTTCGAAGAATTACTTGGTCTACAGGGAAAGCCTCTTTTCCACCCCTTTATACACATGCTGAAACTGGGTCCAGTGTCCCAAAAGAACTGTGTTTTCCAAAAGATTGAATTGAGCAGGTATAACATCTGGAATTATGAAGTATATTGTTCAAATACTGTCCTTCATATGTTGCTGTTTTATGGCATACTCCCTGGGGAGAAATGTGATGTTATCTGAAGTGCATGGCTTTCACACGTGGTCCTACATGGTGTCCGAGGCAGCTGTGAGTGAGTACTTCCTAGAATAAACTCAACAGCTGCCTTTCTAGATCTTAACTTACACACTTCAATCACTAGCTGCTAACTAATATCTAGGAAAGGTTTGTAATTATTCTGTTAGAATATGGAAATACACAATTGTCTCAGGATGAGTTATATCAGTTAGTTTGCTTGTGAAGCTCATCTATCTTTTTCTTTCCTGGCCCATCTGAGTCATCAGAAATATGTTGCCGAGTCTTCTAGCTGTGATGTGATGAGCTTGATAGAATTAGTTTTTTCTGGGAGTTCACAGAATATTGACCCTGTGTTACACTTGTTTCTGTACCTTTGTGCTAAGAACTGAGGAAAATCACCTCACCACTGGGGAGCCTTTTGTACCAATGTCATACATGATATTTTGCACCACTACCATTCATAACACCCAACTCTTGTGTTGATTAAATAGTCTGGTTCCACAATCTCACCTTCCTGCCTAAATGCTGTTGGTGGGATTTAATAACCTTCTGGGATCTGCTAGATCCTGTTGACATAACAAATAACAAGATGGATCCCTGGAGCTGACCTTAAGAAAATTTCCTGGAATTTCTAGACAGGAATTAAATTTTAAGTCAAGGAAGAAAACTCAAAATCTGGTTTTTTTCCCCTTCTTTCTCATTTTCCTGGAGTGTTAGTCACAGTTGGCCTTGTTCATCCCCTCAGCCCCTCCCCACCATCTCCCCTGAATCCTGGGGTGTCCTCAGTCTCATTACCAACAACTGTTTCTATCAGAGAAGACAGAGGCCATCAGAGCCCATAATATGCTGAGAAGAGTCACTTTGGCACCTCTGTCTCTAAGAACAAAGTTCCTGCTCTGGGTTTGGGACCCGTCTCACTCAGTTGTGTAAAGCTGCACTTAGAGTTGTTGGAGGTGGTCAGGGCAGCTGTCTCAGAGCAGGAGGTTGGTGCAGTGGGGCAGGTGGGTGAGTCATCAGGTCATGTCCTGCTCAGAATTGCCTAGACTATGTTGAGCCACTGGATTTGTATAATTTAATCTTTCCTCCTAATTAAGGTGTTCAGTTATTCTTCAGAAATTTTGTCTTTCCCTTTTTATACAAGGAATAATTAAAGTTTATTTTTCCCTCTTTTTAATTTGCAATCTTTTTAATTTTTCCCTCTTTTTATTTGCCCTTACAATCTTCAAAATTAAGGAATTCCATGTGATAAAGTTTTCAGGGAATGCCTTTGGAATAGGTACATGAGGTATTATCAAGTTAAAAGAAAGAAAAATTAATAGCCTTTGGAATCTAAAAATGAAACATGTAAGCCCACTGTTGTTCATTATTTGCATGGGAATTGATACAGTTTGTGGTGAAATGTGTAACATTTCAAGTGTAACATTTAAATTATTTGACAAACTTTCTCTCACTGGTGTGGCTCAGTGGATGGGGCATCACCCTGCATACAGACAGGTCTCTAGTTCACTTCCCAGTCAGGACACACGCCTGGGTTGCAGGCCAGGTCCTGGTTCAGGGGCGTGTGAGGAGGAACCAATAGATGTTTTTCTGGCACATTGATGTTTCTCTCTCTCTCTTTTTGCATCCCCCCTAAAAATAAATTCAAATACAATATTTTTAAAAAAGAAATAAAGTATTTGACAAAAGCATATACCCAGGTAACCCTGACATGGATTGATATGAAAATTGTATCACTGTATAGGTTTTCTTGTGATCCACTACAGTTCATGTTTCCTGTCTACCCAACCCCTGGCAACCATGACCTGAATGGTGTTGCCCATAGATTACATGTGACCCTTCTGAAATTTTATTCATATAAATAATTTAGTAGGTACCCTTTGTGTCTATCTTCTTTATTTCAGAACATTTGAAAATGTATCCATATTAATAGATGAACAAGTTGGGCATTTTTGCTGCTGAGTAGTAGTGAATATTATGAATATACCAGTTTCATGATTCATTTATGGAATTTTTTTCTGCCATCCCCAATCTGCTGTTGAGCACATCAATGAGTTTTTCTCTTTATTTCTATGATTCCCATTTTTTTCTGGTGTGGTTTTCATTTCTGTGCTGAGATTTCTTTTCCTTTATGTACAAATATTTTTCTTAAATTTTTGAAAATATTGTATTTAGTTTTTGCACATATTTATTTATTACAGGTGTTTTCAAATAGCTGTCTGCTAAATTATGTAAGTTGAGGCATCCAAGAGTCAGTTTCTATTTGCTTTTTTCTTAACTATGAATCATATTTTCCTAAGAATTTTTGGTTGCATGATAAAGACCAATGACTATGATTCCATTTGTGATTTGTAACTTCACTAATAAATCAGGACATATTTTCCCTTTGTCATTCTACATTCTTTTAAATAAGTTAATCAGTCAACCCTCATTGAGCACTTGCTCCATGCCAGTGTTGTGCTGGGTTTCATGTAGGAGACCCCTGAAGAACGATCTGAAAATCAGTCAGACTAAAAAGTACGGTGAGAAGGGAAGTGGAGGTCAATTTAAAAATGCAAGTGTTTTTTGATTACATTTCTCCCAAACACATATTGGATACTGGAAAAGTACTGCTAGTGACCTCTCCAGGTAAGTGACACTATCCATATACCGTGTTAAATCCTGATACTCAACAGTGTAAGAAACAAAAGACTTATTTTTGTTTTATTTTCTCATAACTCCCTCACAATGAGCTGTGGCTATCTTGCACAAAAGAAGGAGATTTTTTTTTCATTTTTAGACAAGAACACATCCACAAAAGTTCACATGCATAGTTTAAGTCATATCATAATTCATTCTGGTATTTGAAACTGAAATTTATGTAATTCATTTCTTACTGTAAGCCACCTACCAAGTAATTGCATAATTACCTACCCAGCATTTATATAATTATCAAGAAAATAGTGTTGAATTAGATTCGATCTTAAAATATGGCCATCTTTTTGCACTCAATGTGAGAGCAATTGAAATTCCCTCAAATGTCTCTCTTTTTTAAGGATGAGCCTTCCAGTAGGTTCCCCAGGGGAGCCCTGTGCTAGGAGAGCATCTGTGGCCCTGTGTCAGGTTACAGCACAGCCTTTGGAGGCCTGGGTGTCACTGTGCTTCTCCTCCACAGAAGTAGGTGCCTGAGTGACTGAGCTGGGAGCCCGTGATGCAGAGGGAGCTGTGCTGCATTTCTTCATCCAATGTGGCTGCTATTTTCTCATGAATCTCTTTTCCTTCTCTTCTTAACAACATCAAGAAGACGGGCCCTTCACCAGGCTTCTGCCAGTACCAGTGTGAGGAATATAACGTCTTTGAGGAATTGCACCAGACAGTAACATTTTCCCCCTCTTGGATGATCAAGGACTGAGGACTCTGCTGCAATTCTTGGCTTCTCACACCTGATCAGAAAACAATTGAAGGACACAGGAAACCCTCAGGAGATGCTTAGTCTCAAAACATAAACATCACCACATATGACAGAACATGAGGGGTTCCCATAAGGGCCCTCCCGGGTCAGAAAGATAGCCCAATTTCTGTTCTCAGGGCGGCCACCATGACAAGCCTCTCTTAGACTGAACCGTGTACTCACAAGCCAATTGCCACAGTAGAGCACCTGAAAGCACTTTCAGGAGAGTCTCCATCCCTTGGCTCCCCAGCAAACCCAGTGGACCAGGTCAGATTCTGAATGGGCTTCTCAGCAGGAGTTCCCTTGAGCTCAGAGCAAGGCCTATTGCAGCTGTTTCTAGAATACTGAAACTCTGGCGGACAACCAATCAGAGACACATTGCAGCATTTCATCTTTTACAGAGAATTCTGTATATCCAGAATACTTTTAACACAGTGCCCCCCTATGGCCAGGCTAAGAAATGATTAAAATGTGGATTTGGACTCGAATAAATTTACATCCAGTAAGTCTCTTATTTTTTAAGGTTTTAGTATAAGAAAAATCTATTGATATACTGTGATAGAGAGAAAATTACTCCAGGATTAAGAGAAAAACAAAAATCAAGGGAAAATTAAATATAAAATTATATCTATAAATACATATGCATGAATCAAAGCAATCATATTTCAAATAGTAACATTTTATTATACAGTTTGGTTCCTCAGATCATTTTCACTGCTCCTTAGTGCCTTCTAAAAAATGTACAAGCATCTTATAACGGTTCATAATTATTTTCACAAAGTGGTGTCTACATCTTGCTCCAGTCTTAAGTTTTCTGCTGCCCATTTTGAGTATATGCTCCAGCCATTCTGAATGAGTTTAATGTCGTTTTCCTAAACTAAATCTTGACATTATACCTTTGTATATTTTGTTTCTCTTTTTCTATGATACTTTTTCCCTGTCCTTATTTTTGATTAATTTCTTTATGAGTCTTAACCTAGATATCACCTCTTTTAGGTGGCCTTTCCTTACATTCTGTATCCAATTTGGATACCTCTGTTAGGTGGCCAGAGTTTACTTTTCTCCTGTGATAGTTTTGATGACACTGTTTTGTTATGTATTCCACAGTATCACATGCTTCCCGAGGGAAGGCACAATGTCTATTTCCTTCCAGTGGAATCTCTTGTATTGGAGCCTGAGACACATTAGGGATCAAGTGAAAAAATAATCAGAAGAATCTCCGGTAAACAGAGAACACACTTGAGAGCTCATAAAGATCGTGATTGCTCACTGGTCAAGCCGATATCATGGCTACTTTGTATTGTTAGTTGGAGAAGTTTATATGCTCGTACTTGTGGACAGACTTTGAGGCTATTACAAGTAAATCTTCTCTGAACATTCTCTACAAGCTGGGAAAAATACCTAAGAATCGAATGCTTTTAAAATGTGGTACATTTTATTAAATTTTTTTAAAAGCTGTAAACTATACACCAAATCACCGATTTGGTGTACTGAACATACTCACCAGCAGTGTGAGAGAGTTCTAGTTGTCTCGATCCTTGGAAAGCCTTGGTGTGGTCAGTTTTTTAAATTTTAGACATTTCAGTGAGGATACAGGGGCATCTTGACATTTAATTTGCTTTTCTATAATAGCTTATAATGTTGATCATCTTTTTTATTTTAGTAGCTGTAATTTATTCATTTTAATGCTTTTTTTGTAAAAATATACTACAATTTATTTGTCTATTCTGTTGATGGATACTGGGTTGGAATTTTTTGTGTGTTTTTAATCTTTAATTAATTAATTAATTAATTTTAAAAGATTTTATTTTATTTTAGAGAGGGAAGGGAGAGAGAGAGAAAGAGAGAGAGAGAGAGAGAGAAACATCAATGTGCAGTTGCTGGGGGCCATGGCCTGCAACCTAGGCCTGACTGGGAATCGAACCTGCGATGCCTGGTTCGCAGCCTGTGCTCAATCCACTGAGCTACACCAGCCAGGGCCTTTTTTTATTTTTCTACTGCAGTTAACATACAATTTTATATTCATTTCGGGAGTACACCTCAGTGATTAGAGGTTATACGAGGTCACTCCAAGAACAGTCCAGCCATTGTTAATATAACCAGAATGGTTTGTGAGACATAGATGTAACCTGACAGCCAAGGAGAGTGGACTAGAATGCACATGTGTGAACAATGATGCATTCACTGTAGTCAGTGAAGAATAGGCAGTAGTAGCCTATTCCCTGAGCATGGGTACTGTGGGCAGTCACATTCAAAATGACTGAGCAAGTAGAGCAATGAATCTACATCAAATTTTGTGCTAAGCTTGAACATTCCCTCACTGAAACTGTCTGGAAGATTCAGAAGGCTTTTAGGGACAATGCAATTAGTTCAGCTCAAATAAAAGTATGGCACAAACGTTTCAAAGGTAGTCAAGAATCTATTGAAAAGGATCCATGTTCTGGAAGGCCTGCAACAAGCAGAGCACCTGAAAATGTTGAATATGCAAGGGCTACAATAAACAAGACTGGCGACTGACAGTGTGAGAACTAGAAGCTGATCTGGGGATTCCAGAACTATGGCGTCAGAGATTTTGATGCAGGATCTTCGCATGAAACATGTCATGGCAAAATTTGTTTCACTACTTCTGCTATCAGAGCAGAAGGAACATAGTGCTGCAGTTCCTACTTTGAAGGGGAGTGTGGTGTCATTGTCTTATGTACAGTGTTTCTTGTATCTTGTATCTTCTTTAATAAATATCTCTATTTTTCATACTCATGGCTTAATACTAAAAGACATATCTGGAATAACTTACCAAGTAATTGTTCCCATAAATGTCATACCCATGAGACACCATACATAGCTAAGTTTGTCATTTAGGGTTGGCTCTGATAACTGTGGGGATAGGTGCCCAATGCTCTGTTGACATGGTCCAGCTTTCATCTCAGCTTCTCCCATGGGACTGATCTCAGATTTAGGATTTTCTCAGCAATCACACTCTCCTCTCCAAGGCAGCTAAGCCTGCCATGTTTCTCGGTGGGATTTGGGGGCTAGAACCCTCACTCTCCCTCATTCATAGCAGAATTATACCAGTGTTGCTGTAGGACATTCAGCTGAGAATGGTGTCCTGCCCCTGACCCAAGAGTAGTGGGTTTTTTCCCTTGTCCCTTCTCTCTGCTACAATGGACCTTTACCTGTGTCCTGTGTGGGGAGGGGTGACAGAGTTTGCTGTCAGCTCTTTATATGATCTTCAACTTCTTTAGGTTTTTCCTTCATGTGAGAGACTGATCTAGGCAAGCTGGAGGGATTTGTACCTTCCTACAGTCACAGCTGGTCATGTCCCACAGACTTACATCTCTGGTGGGGCTCCCTTTGTCACTCACCCTGGTCCCAGTGATTTTAGTGAACAAGTGGTAAAGGTCTGTGAAGATGGCCCTACTGATGAGTGCAAATTCCCTTTGTGTCTTGTTACTCTGAGCAATTCTATACTGTCACTAGATCCCTTACTCACTCATTTTCATGCTCATTTTCTTTCTTTTTCTTCCTTCCTCCCTTCCTTTTTTCCTTCCCTTTTTTCCTTTCTTTTTTCCTGTAGCTGATTTCCTTTCTACTTGTCTGGCAGCCAGCACCCTTTTCACCCATGCTCTGCTAAAGTTGTGCCAGTCCATGTGCCTGTCTCTCCTTGGAGGAACCTGTTTCTCATGGGAATCCAGCCTCCTTGTTTGTCCTGTGACCTCAAGCTTCTGTTAGGTTAAAGCAAAGTTATGAGTTTGCTGCTTTTCTAGATTTACATGTTAAGGTGGAAGGAAGCAATGCTCTTTCACACTTTGTCTATCCTAGTAGGATTGGAGCTGTGTTCATCTTTCATTGTATGTAAAATTGAGGTACTGCTATCAGGAATGCAGGATCTTTGTCAGCTTTCTGTGTGAACTGTAAGAATATTGCAAAACACAATATAATTGTAAATCATACTTCACAATCAAAATACCTTACTCCTAGTTAGTAAGAGGGAGGGAACTGTTTTGTGTTCTGCTGGTTGTATTTTGACTTCTGTTCGTCACTCCACATCCATTTTAAAAATAATTAATTAAACCCAAGGAGGGGTTTGTGGGAACCAATGATTTAAAACCAGTGGGTCAGCCCTGGCTGGTGTAGCTCAGTGGATTGAGCATGGGCTGTGAACCAAAGGGTTGCTGGTTTGATTCCCAGTCAGGGCACATGCCTGGGTTGCAGGCCAGGTCCCCAGTGGGGGCCATGTGAGAAGCAATCACACATTGATGTTTCTCTCTCTCTTTCTCCCTCCCTTCCCCTCTCTCTAAAAATAAATAAATGAATAAAATCTTTAAAAAAAACAGTGGGTCAGAAGTTCAGGTAACCACCATGGAGATATGATTGTTGTAACCTCTGATTTGTAGCTGGTGGGTCAGAAGCACAGGTAACTTTTTAGAATTAAAAATGGTATGTAGAATGTGGTTGGTTGGCAGTCTTTTATGGTTGAGCCCTTAGGCTCTGGCACCTGAAGTCCTGATATAAGATGCTAGGTAAATTGCAGAAAATAGCTCTTTACCAATGCTGCATCCCAAATAAATCAAATAAGAAAAGAATATTCAGCATTACCTATGGGAATGACTGAAATCTGAGTGTTGCAGTATGAAGAGCTTGATCAAAAATAAGAATGAGGTTGTAGGTAGCAGTCCCATTGTTGGCATGACTTTTTTGTAACCTTAGAATTGCAGAGAAAGAAGCTATGGCTCTGTTTCCACACCACAGCTTCCTTTCAGACACAGATGTGAGACTGGAGAAGTAGAATGCAATCAGAGTGGAGAATGTCCTTTGTAACAGAACATTATATCTGAGTGGAATAATTTATAGATTATTTTAAATTTCTCTGAAGATAAGCAAAGCTCTCCAACTTGTTGACTTATGATGTTAAAAATAGTTTTGTTAAGAACAGGGATGTATGATAGCTAGAAAGATTATTCATTTATACTTTCATGGTTTTCAAATTGAAGTAAACTCTATAATATCATTTCTATGTAGACTCTTAGAAAAAATTTGAACTCAGAGTAACAGAATAGAAAAGTAATTGCAGGAAGACATGGGTGGGTATTAGAAATAGGGAGAGGTTGGAAAACATAAAAAGTAAAGAATGATTGAATTTATTTTATAACATATAATGTAATAAATATGTAAAAACCCATGTAGATACTTTGCTATATAATAACATATATCATTATGTCATATCATATTATTCTTACTTTGACAGTTCTTGCTATTGTAGGATACATATATATTATGTATATGTGCATTTATATAAAATACATATGTAATAAGTATATACACATAAATACAGATGATATATGTATAATCTCTTGTGATATAATATGATAGGAAACTGACATTACTTTGGCCAATTTGTTTCACAGCTTATGAGGGGAGCAGAGGTTGAGAAGATGCTTTCCTGTTTCAACTCTGGCCCTTGCTGCTCCGTGATTGCCACGAGAGTGTACCTGATCCAGGCTGCTGGAGGACTTCTCCTTATCCCAGACGAGGCCACTCTAGACAGCCCACAGCCAGTTGTTCTTCAGACCTAACAGGGTGCTCAGCCAAGCCCAGAAACACTGTTCAGCTGAGCCCTGTCTAAGTTGTCAGTCCACACATTTCTAAGTTACATGACTTATTGTTTTAGCCTTGAGTTTGGGAGTAATGCACTGTTACTGTTACAGTGGCTAATAGATACAGTGAGAGGTATGGGTGCTTAATTGAACAGCCTTTGGTGTGGCTTCCAGAAGGTAAGAACTCATTACATCACAGTAGCGTAGGTAGGCCCTCCAACGACATCTGTGTTGATTCTGTGATGGGGTGTCTCATGGTTTCAGAGAGTTGGGATCTCTGAACCCAGCAAAGTGGAATGACCACTGCAACATTCTCCTGGGAAGCATGTAGAGCTTCCTGACTCAGGGACCATTTTAAATGGTCACAGGATTTTATTCATAAGAAGATGTCTTCGGAACACTGTTGGCTTTTCAGTGAAAAGTAGTTAGAGGTCCTTTAAATATGTTACACACACACACATTTATACTACGCAGACATTATATACACTGGCAGTCTCATCCCATTTCTCATTTTTTTCCTTCATATCTGGGGTCTTCTCTTTTAGGTTGAAATTTTATCTTTATGGGTCTGAGAAAAATTCTGGTGTGAAGAATAAATAATTTTCAGAGAAATTCAGTGTGTCTATTTTCCTTCTATTCATCCCATAAATGAAAATATAGAACCAGTGGTCACTACATTTCAGGTTAATGGAATCACATAGCTATTGAACTATAAGGAAATAGGTTTCATGTAGTTCTAACCAATATATCACAAATGAAGACATTGGACTGCCTAATACTACTGCCAATGGTAATACCAGTTGACAGTGGTAGTAAGTCTATAAAAGGTCAAGATATTTTTTATTAGTTAACACAATCATTAAGGCTCATGTGTAGGAAGAGGGAATCTCATGTAGATAACTTTGTCCATCTAGGTCACTTCAGTCTGAAACAATATTCATGGATTATTGTACAAAAAATGAAGCACATGATTGCTGGTACTCCAAGGACTACAAACATTTATCGATAATATTTGCATTAGAACCCTGGTTCCCCATCCCAAATGTGTCTCTTCCCCAAGGATAGAGGGGAAACAGGGTAACTTCATTCCAGGGATTAGTGGGAACAAAGTGTCACCAGCAATTGCTGTCCCAGCTACAGAGGAACCTCTCTCTCAAAGTGAACAATGAGCATGGTGAGACTCCTGGACACCCTGAGGTTCAGGGAACATTCTCAACTCATTTGGAGGACTTGCTATGTGTTAGTCTTCCTTACTACTCAGTTTACTCACCAACTTTAAAGCCCACACTGTCTTTCTGCCATGTGTGAATTGAAGCAAGTCTGTGTGTGTGTGTGTGTGTGTGTGTGTGAGTGTGAGACCCCAAAGTGGGGTTAGCGTGGCCCCAGCTGCAGGTCTGAGTACAGGCTGCAGGTGCCTGCAGAGCACTGGGCACTGGATGCACAGAGGTACAAGGCTGAGTCTCCAGGACGCGAGTGCTCAATATGCAGAGAGAGGTGTTTGGCACTCACATTGTGGAAGGCTGTGAATCTTCCATTTTCCTTTTTATTAGCAACTGAACTTACTGATATCAGGGATGCAGGACCTTTAGCAGGTTATTTTTTGTACCATGCAAAGTAAGTAAACAAATTATTATTGTAGTCACAGTTCAGAATAGAAGTTCCTCCTTCCTGCACACTCAGGGATGGAGAATTCTGCTTCACCTGTTGTGCTCATCATTCTGGTGTTGACCATTCACCCAGTGTGGAAAGAGAATATCAGATTTTACATTTAATGTTTAAAATCCCAACAGAAAATCATCTATCACAGTCCAGAAAGGAAAAAAAAAAGCAAAACTCTCCCACTATCTCATCTCTCAGCCTTGTAGTGTCCCCTGAAGTTTTCCTACTCTACTCAAACCTCCCAGCCCAAACTCAGTGTGGCTGAAGACAGAAAAGCAACAACAAAGCCCCCAGGAGCCTGTCCATTTCTCTTGGGAAGACTGGTGGTCCTGTCTCCTACCCAGGCAGCTGTCAATCTGACTTCAGCTTCCTCCACTTCATTCATACTCCTCCACAGAGCCTTCTGCTTCACATCTGAAGGGCCCTGTTCTTAGCTGAAGTTATTCATCTTCATGAAAGGATGCACTGCCCCCTTTAGTCCATATGCAGCAAGTTTCTGAAATTTTTTCTTGATTCAAAGCTCTCTATCCAGCTTCTAACAGGTACTTTGTAAACATCTGTTGAATGATTGAATGAGAGAAACTTGTGAGGAAAGAGGAGAGGTGGATGAGAGATATTGTTCTCACGCAGATGAGGATCCTAATGTGAGGTGGAAAGAACATGACTTGCTCATGGGGAGACAGCACACTCATGGCTGGAAATAAGCTTTTTCCAATGGCATTTCTAAACATAACAAAGAAGAAGGTGATATAAATACAAACATTTGAATATAAATAAAATTAACGATCAAATATGCTGAAGGGAGTTGAACAAAGTAGTAAATGAAGGATATAACAGGGTGCAACCAGGGTCCCCCCAATGAAGGATTTGTGGCGGGGTCCAGAACTTGGGGTGTCCAGGAAATATTAAAAATATATAGATGTCCTCACCCCAGAAGTCTGAATTGGGAGATGGGACACATGGATCCAGGAGAGGGTCATTGAGAGTTATTTTGCATATGAGTGGTTTTACAAACAACTGCAAAAATGGCTATTTAACATACCTATAATTTTGGCTGACTTCATAGATATGTTAAATAGCTGTGGCCATGCTTTGAGCCAGGAAGATGGGAGTGACTTTGACCCTTGAGGTAACTGGGAGGCAGTTCCCCCTGGTTATAGGCCCTGCATGAGAGCTTGGAGATGGTTGGCTCCATGCCACAGGGCACACCTGCTAAGACTTACTATGGCAGCCCAGAAAACCTGGAAAAATATGGGAATGCTGGCAGGTGTAGCCAATTGTAGGAGGACTCGGAAATGAGGATGCAGAGGAAGATTCCTGCAGGCATTTAAAACCAGGTGCCGCAGCTATGTGGGGGATCTTTGTGGTTTGGGGAGCTAACCCTGCTGTTTTGTGGGCTAACTCCATGGTTTTGGGTCTGCCTTAACTACATGGCTTAGTAAGTAGAAAAGCAAGATGTAGCAGTGATGGAGAGCTCTCTCTTAGCATTTTGGAAGAGTGCAGGAGAGATGTTGTGGGAAGGAAAGGGGTGAAAGGACTGGCTGGTGGGCCAGGAGAAGGTGCCGCGTGGGTTTGGATTAAGAACTGGAGATCCCGGTGACACAGCTGATGGTGCCAGGATGGTGCTGGTGACTGCTTATGGAGTCTGCAATGTATTTGGGGAGGAGAGTTTGGTAACTTGAAACAATAGCAAATGCTTCAAAAAGGGGAGTCACTAAGAATCAGATTGTTGGGTTCAGATTCATGTATGACATTGGAACAGAAGGAATTCAAGGATTCTCGTCTAGAGAAGAAGCCTTGGACAAGTTTTTAAAGTTTTTATGATTTGACCAGTGTGAAATGCACATGAAAGGGAAATTTGAGTGAGTGGAATACCCTGAAAAGAACTTCAAGGGCTTGAAGTGTGTATGCGTCAGGAAGAAGAACAGACTGACTGGAATAGAGGCATATTTTGGGAAGAAGGAAGAATGCAGTTGAAAATGGTAGAAGTTGAGCAGATGCAGAAAATTTAAATTTGTTAAGTAAAGTTTTGTGCAGTCAAAGAAAATGCCCACACATCTATAGAGAATGGAGTTTTGTAAATGTGACCTATCTCACCATTATTTGAAAAGATAAGGTAATATCTTCAATTTTACCAATGAATCATTCAAGCACCCATCTGTTCTTACTAGAAATCAGTAAGGTTCACTTAGAACTCTTTTGCTATTTCTCTATTCAGTTTTCAAAGAATCTCTATTTTAATTTTGGTTTTCTCCAAAATAGACCCTGAAGCAAGGACTCAGGTGAAGTTAGTTTATATGGGAATCGATCTTAGGGAGCAAGAGTCAGAAAATGCATAGGGAAAGACCAGGGGTTCATATGCTAGGATCTCCCAAAAAGGGTGTAGAAGAGAGAGGAAGAAATTATGTAGTGCAACACTAATATTTGATTCTGCCAGGATCTCCCAAGAAGGACACAGAATTCCTTTCAGGATTATCAGCTGGAACTCAAGCAGCTAGTCCATTTACCAGTCCTCTTTCATCACTGGTTAGTGCTTGCCAGCAGGGTTGGTAACTCCCTCTCCTTGTAGGCTGAGTGCGCTCCTGAGGAGTCAGAGAAGGCCGTGGGGTAGAAGGTAAACGTTGCAATGTATGCCACATGCCTAGTGTTGGATGATCTCTGGAATGAGTCTGAGAGTCCACAGAATTGTCTACTGCAGCTATTGATAAAATTAGAGCTAGGCATTTGGATGAGACATTGAATTACATGTGCTCTTACACTACTGAAATGCATGCTTGTCCCATGTATTTTTTCCACTGTGTTACTGAGTCTTCAAGGTTGTGGATGGCTGCAATGTATTTAAAACACTTCAAACAGGAGGGTTGCAGGGCATGAGATTCAGGCCCCACTTCAACACGTACCAAGGCTGTAAATGATAGCCGTCTTCTCCCTCTTCCTCCACACCCTCCAGATTTCCCCTGATAGCACTTGAGCAGAGTTAGCTTGCTTGACTGATGGGGTGCCTCAGACTCTTCATCAGTGAAGGGTCACAGGTCTTCATCACTTTGATCTTTTCAGGCCTTGCAGCAACAACTGCCACGTGCTGTTTCTATGGGGTGTGGAAATACCCAATAAGAACCACTGAAATTATAGACATACTCCTCACCACCCTCTCTGGGTGACAACAACCTGTTTCTTCATGGCAATCATGGTCAATTACCCCTCCAAGTCTAATAACCCCTTTTTTTGCTTGCTGAACCATTGGCACAACTTCAAAGACACCTGGGTGATGACCATAGTTCTTCTGGAACCCTTAGTGAACCTTCTGGTAAAAGCCTTCATCCTCTGGGGACTAGAACTAGACCTAATCCAAAAGAGCCTAAGTTGTGGGAAAGAAATGACAAATTCTGAAATGTGTTATGGGACTGACATCCGAAGAGTCTAGTCCACATTCATTTGTTAGTTTCTAGACTTGTATATTTTAGGTTAGATGATAAAAGTACCCATATATCAGCCATTGGCTCAATAAATATGATTGCTTCCTGCAGAACAGCATTCCAATCACTAAGAGAGTTGCCCCGAGTGGCTTCTTAGCTGAGCCTTTAACAGGCCATTCCATCATTTCTTCTAGATCATCTGCCCTAGGTACCAGGGCATAGGTCGTTTTTTAGGTTTGAGGCTGGACCAGCAGATCCTCTCCTAGTTAAGCCTCCACTGTCACACATGTTGTGTTGAAACATGGGTCCTTTGTTCTGTGGAGATTCAGACTGGGACATAGATGGGACAATAAAATTGAACATATGATTTTAACAAAAGCTTCAATTACCAAAATGGTCAAGTTTAGGATTCCTGGAAGTATGAGCTCCCGGGTAAAGCATAAAGATGTTTTGGAAAAAGGAAGTGCTCAGGAAGTGTAATCTGTCACATACACCATATAAAGGTATGAAGTTTATGTGTAATAAGTATGAAAACATTTTGTAACACTTGAAGACACTACACATCCCCTTGTTTTCTGAAGGATTACAGCTTATACACATTCATCTTTCTTCGTATCTTGTGTTCAGATAGAAAGAGCTTTTATTTTCAAAAGAGGGCAATGATTTTCTATGTTCCTGTTTCCCCAAACACTTCTTCCCTCCCCCCTGACACCAGTGCTGTGGTCTGAGGTTTCTGTACGCCTCTCCCTGTCACTCATCTCACTGTGCCCCCACGGAGAGCACAGAAGTACATTGCTGCATCCTCCAGCTGGGAGTCTGAGATCCTGAGGCCAAAGTGTTTGCTTGCTTTCTGGAAGTTTGCAGAGAAGCGATTATTTGTTGCATTTTGTTTCTTATAAGCGTCCTGGCGGATAATGAGAATCATCTGCCCACTGGGAGGCTGTTTGTACCAGAACAAATAATAATTACTGTCACTTGTGTCATAGGAGCAGGCCAGGGTCACAGTCTCTGTCTCCTGCACAGACATTTCTGGTTGAGACTGAGTGACTGTCTGGGCCATGCTGGATCCTGTAGGAAGGAAGACAGAAAAGACTGACTGCACTGGGTGTGACACCAGACAAACAGAGCAGGCAGACTCATAGCTGGTTCCCATCCCCACCCGCCTTTCTCTTCTTGACCCAAATCTCAGGTAGAACCTGTCAGCTTTTGGGCTCCCCATAGCTGGGCTCTGTGAGGCATACAGGTCCTGTGCTGTTAATCTCCTCTTGCTTCTGAGCCCCATTAGAAAACATTGTAAATGAAGACCTACACCTTCCTTACCCAGACAGGCAGAGACCATGGCTGCCCACAGCAAGGCAGCAGGTGTCATGCTGACAGCTCTCCTGCAGAGTGAGAAGTCTGTGCTCTGGTCTGGTCTGGGTGCTTCTCTGTGCTGGTGACAGGAAACAGTGTCACAGGTGGGAGGGGGACTGTGTCTCAGTGAGGAGTTTTCCCAACACTTTTTGGTCTTTCAGAAAATACACCCTTGATTATAATTTTAAATGAAAGCAAATAATGTTTTCTGAGTTCTTGTATTCTAGAATGAATATACAGAGGAAGGAGCTGGCAAATTAATTTGTGACAAGACCTAATCTTGGAGAGGAGTTGGGACCTGCTATGTTGAGCAGAAGTGGCAGGGTTTCATTTGCAACATTGGAAAACTCTAAGTTTTCTTTCCTTTTTCAAATAAATATGACATAGAAACTATGATATATATAGAAAATTAATTATGGATAATAAGAAAACACTTGTTTTATTTATGTGTTCAATTTTATATTTCTATAATTTTTCAAAATAAAGAATGAAAAAAGGTTTTTATTACTGAAAAGACACTGACTAGAGCAGAAGCTGTTCACCTCATCTCCATTGAGCCTATTTCCCACAGACACTTAAAGAAAATTAGCCCTTGTTGGTGTTGCCTCAGGAAACACTGATGTAACTATTGCAAGAGTTCTCATCAGCATTAAATTACCTCAAACTGCTCTTAAGAGTTGCTCTCACCTCTCATTCCATTTTGAGACAATATTGTGAACAAAACTTCTTTTAAAGAAAACATACCATGATTCATTAGAAGTTTGCATTTCCAGAGGGATTGAGAGAGATGCTTAATTCCAGAGTTGGGTCCTAAGCCATACAGATGGGGTCCTGTTACACCAGCTACTGCCTGAGCTGCATGGTCCTCAGTGCCACAGTGGTTAGGGGCTTAGCCTCTCCACTCAGTTGTGCAGGGAGTGGTAAGAGCTGGGATTAGCCTTGAATGAGGCTGCTAGAATGTCTTGTGCCCCCAAACCCACTTTGATAGCAATGGAAGAAGAGGCAACAGAATTTCTTCTAGATCATCTCCATTCTTGTCCTATGATTTGAATTCTGATATCTTTGTTTTGGATCTCTGAAAGTCAGTTCCAATATGAGGATCTGTGTAAGCAGTTTGTGTGCAAGTGATTCTATCAAATGATGGTAGGCAGTGAATGAGGGAAGGGAAGGAAGCCAATGCAGGGTATAGTCATCAACCAGTTATTACTGTGGGCAATTGGAGCTTAACCCAGCAGGGTAGGTCTGGGATTCAGGATAGCATGCCTTCTGGAGTTTTCCCAAGTGAGCTGTGAAGGAGGTGGAACAATCCATGATCTCACTGTCCACTGCTGACTGAGGGCTACTTTAGGAACTCAGTACCATCTTGAAGAATAGTTCCCCACTCTCTTCTCCTTCAGCTGAGTCTTTGTTGTTATTCCATGTTCTATTAGACTAGTGGTTGGCGGATAACAGTCTATGCAGTAGGATCTGTATGTCCAATGGTCACATGCCCACTGTCCCACCTGTGTTACAAAGTGGGTCTGTTGATGCAGAGGGAAGTCTACTGGAGAGCTCAATGGCAAGAATTTACTCTGTTCTGTCTTTGTTCTTTTCAGTGCTCTCTCCTTTGTGATATTAAACCTCAAGCTTTTATACCAGTTTTAACAGAGTAAGAACTTCACACTGAGAAACAGGATATATCAGGTGGTATTTGACAACGTTATCTATCCCTGTGCATGTGGTTTCAAATAAAAAATATTTGACATTATGCTATAAAAAGCCCCTCACTTTTCCCTTTGCTCAGAGCAAAGGTACAATCAGTGTCCTGGAGCCCTTATAGGGGGCGGTGCAGGGCTCTGCAGGGTTTAGGTGCAGGTGCAGGGGCAGGTGCCGCACTGTGTGCTTGCTGCACACAGGAATGTGGTGGAGTCAGGGAGCAGGGAATCCCTCACGTGCAGGGAAAACTGCTGGCCTTCCGTGTCAAGCCTGGCTGTGAGTTCTCTGCTGATCTTCTCCTTCTCATTTGATTGTATTTGTATCAGGTTGCTGAGGCCTTTCCCAGGATCCTGCCTAAACCACTGGAAGAAGTTGAAATTGCGATCTGTGTAACTACAGTTCAGTGTGAAGCTCTCTCCTTCCTGGGCTTTCAGGAAAGCTGGGCCTTGTTCCGCTTGTGCTTGTTGGTTTGACCCTGTTCAGGAGAGTGAAGAGGTTTTCGTGCATAAGGAACTGCTTTTTGTTTCCCTTGGCTGTTTTATATTCCTTAGAATAAAGCCCAGATTGTCCCTGGAATCCTGGTATATTTCATCAGCAGAGGGGTCCCATTTGTCTTGTTTGGCCCTTCCTGCTCCCTCTCACTCCCCCTCACTCCCCCTCACTCACAGGTTAGCTGCACACACAGGAGCATCAGTGAAGCTCCCAGGGGAATCTCCATTCTTGTTTCTTCCTGGAACTTCTGAGGATTCAGTTAGGAGGCTTGGAACTGGCCAAGTTCAGTGGGCCTAGATCTCTGCTCCAGATTCCTCTGTTTCTTTTTGTGTGGACACCCCTTGTGATCTTCATTCTCTTGTCATAACCAATCAAAACTCACTTGCCACATCAAAGACATCTTTGAAAATGTTCTGGCTACTCCTGTTCAGAGTTCTAGCTTCCAACCATTCTCCTCTGTCAATGGAAGCACTGCCCCCATGTGGTCTGAACTTTTTATTACAATTTTTTCTTTCATTTCTCTCTTACAAAGTAACCCTTTAAGATAAGTTAAAGGAAATTAGAACATAGAAAGAGGGGAAAGAAGAAAACAAAGAGGTAGAAAACAAAACAGAGTCTGCAGATGGTCTCTGGGGATGACTGTCTGAATATTCTTAGTGTCTGGTGCTCCCTCCTCACTCTCCTCACCTTCACGGACCTCTGTGCGGGTCCTTTGCCTGTATGACTTTGTGGTGCATCCGAGGGGCATAAATAAAAGGTTGGGAGAAAAATGGGTGTTTCTCTCAACTGGTTAGGGTCTACCATGCTTTGTTAAATTTCTCAATGTGAACTCTTTTAAATTAATGAAAAGTGTTAGACCTCTTCTAAATTGTAAAAATATAAAGAAGGGAACTATAATGCCTTTTTAAAAAAGATATTCTCAGCTTTGACAGATCAAGCTTGTGTCAGCTAACTCTGAGGATGTTAATGCTTTTGCAAATATCTGAGTCTTTCTTATGTCAAGATGTGGATACCAGTGTCAAATCTGGTAATTTCTCATATTTTACATATTAGATATCTGAAAACCTATTTTATGGTCTCCTATATTTTCAACAATGATTAGAGACTCAAGAGGATGAGAGATTAAGGAAGAAAAATTCTCTTCTCTTCTTTCCATCCAGTTCTCACATTGATGACTATAGGAACCTATGTAACCACATTTTCTCAGCTATGTTTCCTAGATAACTTGGCTCTAGCAAGTCTATTGCCATCCTTCCCTCCCTTCATTTCTTACTGTGGGCCTGAAGTAAGGGGCTGAGAGTCTGTGATGAGGAAAGAGCTGTGATCTTCTTTCCTGTTAATTGTGTATGTCTGTCTTCCATTCTTCTTCATACATGAAGTGATGTAAAATAGGGAGGCTGCTCCTTCTAGCTTTGCCCCTGGAGCCCAGTGTAATCGAAGCTCAGATTGGAGTCAGCACCCCCTCAGAGGTGCAGGCCTGAGATGAACTGTGCTCTACCTTCTCCTGTCCTCTCATTGCTGCTGGAGAGAAAACAGCAGGCACCTGGGGTAGTTGCCTGAGAATCTGGCTGTTTGTAAGTTACTACACTTTTCTGGGCATATGGTTGATTTTTCCCCAATCAGAATACCCTGAAATCACTTCAAGTGTGGTGCTGCAGAGAGGCTATCAAACCTTCTAGATGTCCTAAGATTTTCTCTCTACTGATGAGGACACTTCAGAATGTTTTCAAAGAAAAGAATTTGAGTGTGGAATTAAAGAAGGGGATGTTCCAGTCTTTTGGAAGGAGAAACATTTACACTGTCTTCTCCCCTGTCTCAGATGTGGCGATGTTAACATTCCAGACCATTACCAGCAGGACTATACCTAGTGAGAGGTGATTAACAATTTTCCAAGACAATGATGGACACTGTTTGTAGCAGGTCAACAATAAAGGCTGACCATTACCAGCAGGACTATACCTAGTGAGAGGTGATTAACAATTTTCCAAGACAATGATGGACACTGTTTGTAGCAGGTCAACAATAAAGGCTGAGCATCTACTATGTAATGTTTGTTCACCTTAACCCTTTGGGATGTTTAATAAAATGTACAAAATAGAATATGTTAATAATAAAGTTGAGGAGACCAGAAAAACACACATAAAGTTAACTAGGTCTTGGGGACAGTACATCATAGGCATCTGCCTTTACTACAAAGAGAAGCAAAATATAGAAGCAAAGTGTTTGCAGTTCAGAGTAAGTAGCTTTCCCTGGTAGGCTGACTTACTTGATTGCAGCAATGTTCTGTACATGTGAGGTTGTGGATTCAGTCCCTGGTGGTTGCATGTATGGGAGGCAACTCTTTGATATTTCTCACATTGATGCTTCTCTCTCTCTCCCCCTTCTCTGTCTCTCTAAAATCAATAAACATATCTTTTCATGATGATGGAAATAATAAATATGTTTTTAAAAAGATACAATCATTAAAAATAATAATGCTAGTATAAACTGTTTTGCATACACACAACTATAAATACAGGGTCAGACCCTGTATTAAGTAGATAGAATGCTTTTATATGCTATACATATTGAAAATGTTTTGCTCATCTATAACTTATCTATTTTTTTAATAATATCTTGATGATGTAAAATTTATTGTTTTTTAAAATTTATGATTTTTTGCTCTTTTATGTCCTAAGAAATCTTTGCCTAGTTTGATACAAATATTTTCTCCTATGTTTCTTCTGAAAGTGATGATGTTCAATTCTCTGGTGCATTTGACTTAACATTTTGTATGGTATGAGATGTCTGGTGGTAAATAGATTTTTCTTGTGTAAAATCAGTTGTTTAAGTATTGGACTTGCCCAAGCCTTTACTGAGAAGACAACCTTGTCTCACTGAATTAATTTGGCACCTAGATAGAAAATTCATTAAGCATGTATGTGGAGGTCTATTACTGGACACTCTATTTTATTCTTTTTCCTCTATGCCTATCCTTTCAATACAACCACACTGTTCTGATGCTATGATTCTATTGTAAGTCTTGAAAAAAAGTAGTTTAATTCCTCCAAAAAAAAAAGTAGCTTAGAAACTTGCATAAGAGGTACAAAGATAAACCATAGGATAAATTTCATTGATGTAGGGAAATCATGTAACAGAATACAAAATATTCATGTTAAAAACACTGAAAAACTTAATAATTAATTCCTTAAAATAAAATGCATATGCACATCCCCAATTCAGCACCCACTTATGGAGAAATGCTAGAACCTTTCCTACTAAAGTTAGGAGAAAGGCCATGATGTCCAGTATCTTCACCACTGTTTAACACTGTGTTAGGGCTACTAGATCATGCTATCTGCCCAGAGAAACTAGTGAGAAGCATAACAGTTTGAAAGAAAGAGTTAAGTCCTGGCTGGTGTGGCTCAGTGGATTGAGTGCCGACCTGCAAACCAAAGGGTCACTGGTGCTATTCCTAGTCAGGGCACATGCCTGGGTTGCAGGCCAGGTCCCCAGTAGGGGGCGTGCCAGAGGCAACCACACATTGATGTTTCTCTCCCTCTCTTTCTTCTTCTCTTCCCCTCTCTCTAAAAATAAATAAAATCTTTTAAGGAAGAAAGAGTCAAAATGTCTTCATGTTTGCAAATGAAATGATTATGAGAAAAACCTAAAAAAGGGAAGAAAAATCACTACCAAAATACAGGTTATAATATAAGAATTAATTTTTAAAAATCTGTCATTCATATAAAAAAGCAGTTAGAAGAAAATGTGGAAGAAAAGAACACTTATATTTAAAAAATTTTTATTTTTATTGAGTTTTAGAGAGAGAGATGAAGAGAGAGAGGGAGAACCACTGACTTGTTGTTCCACTTAATTATGGGGGTTGAACCCACAACTTTGACATATCAGGATGACACTCTTAACAATTGAGCTACTCAGCCAGGGTTGAAAGTGGCACATTTTCTATCCCCAATGTGTGTGTGTGTGAGAGAGAGAGAGAAAGAGAGAGAGGTCGGGGGGGAGGAGGGCGGGCCTGGGAAATGGAGAAAGAGAAAAAAATAATTTAATTGCAAATTAAAACTAAGCAGATAGGTCAGTTCAATACAATAGTAAATAAAAAATTAGGCCCAGTTGGGTATGGAAATTCAGAGTATGATAAAGAGGGCATCACATCTCATTGGGGGCACTTCTCAGTATAATATTGTACTAACATGTATGTTTTCTAGATATAGGGTGACAAATGTGATTATGATATAATGCCATTTCAGACACAGAGTCTTCATGTACAGATCCCTGTACTCATGTGTTGTTTATAGTTTTTCCTGTATTCTTCAAGACTTTCCATGGGTTATGCAAGCAAAGACAATTCTAAAGGAATCCAAGTGTATATATATATGGTCTGCTTGGGGTCCAGATGTTATGCTGCTTTTTCTGTCTTATTTCTCTTCCCACCTTTTCCTTGCTCTCTCCCACCTGGGAGAGAATAAGGGTCTCTTCATTCACCCCCAGGCCTTGTCTCCTTGGTTGTTGAGACTGCTCTTTCTCTGTGTGAACAGCTCCATGGTGCAGAGGAGAGGTTCTTACTCTTACCTTCTGGTTCTTATCTCTGTCTAGACAGGGTGGCAGGTATCTCATGATAGTGTTAGTGGTTTCTTCAGGGGCTAACAGAGCCGATAGCCCCTGAGCAGAAACAGCAGAAAGTGCAGGAGCTACCATCCAACACCAGTGCAAACAAAGACACTAGCTTTCTACGAACTCAACTGGATGGGAGCTGTCCATTACAAGTGTGAGTGGAATCACTGCAACAGGAGGTCCAGGATTCCATTCACCTCAGTTGGGCTTCCATTTCCACCTGGAAAAGTGAGAACTGCCACAAGAACATGCTAATTGTCACCCTGGCAATTTCTCTCCTCACCACCCCACCACCCCACCTAATTCCAAACCTATTCCTTTTTTCTTTAGTCTTGTGAAGAACTAGCTTCTGTTCTTGTTCACATCAAGAGAAATACCCAACTGCCCATGGCCAAGAGGTCAGGAATGAATGAGTGCTTCAGGATGCCTTTTCTTCTAGTGGTTGGACTTGCTGAGCTTGCCTTTCAACCCTTGTCATGATGATAGGGGATCCCTGGTCAAAGAGTTCTGGCTCTTGGATGTGTATTTTTAGGGTTTTAATTATTATTATTGTTTTTGCCAATATGGTGTAAAAGAGATCTTCAGATACTGGGAGAAAGATCCCTTGAAACCCAAGTAGTTATTGAGAAAGAGAAAAAAGATATCCTTTACCCACATGTTAAAGCCATTTCTCATAACAGCTTATAGAGTTATTGTCTCAAATTCTAGGAAATGGAATCTTAAAAAGCTTAAGCTGTTTTTTTTTTGGGGGGGGGAATGGTGTTATGTAATTAGAGGAGGACACTTGTGCTCCAATATCTTCTAACTGCTATGCTGTATCTTGAAAAAAAGAAGTCCTGGTGAATCTGTGAGCTGCACTCTCATTCCTGCCCTGCGTGGTGTTCCTGCACAGTAGCCTGTGCAGAGCTCCCAGCGTGCCTCTCTCAGAACACGGTGACACTGGGCAGAGTCTGCAGGCACCAGATTTCTGATGTAAATTTGTCTATTTTGCTGAACTCTCTGAATGAAACTTCTGTTTGGCAAAATCGGTGTGTCTTTTTCCAGAATATCCCCACCCTCTGTAGAGAATATACTCCAGTGCCTAGTTTGGATACTGTCAAAACCAGTAGAGGTTGGCATAGCCTACAGATGACACGTTGTAATTAAAAGGAGGTCCACACTCTTCCCCTCTGTTACACTAACGGACTACTTTTGAAGGAACATAAAAGCCTCCTGCAGTGACTTTGAGAAATACTTTTTCTTTGTTTGAAACAATGCGAATACCCCACATTCCTCTATCCTCTAGATTTACTTTTTCACTGATCATGAACACAGGTGAAATGCAAAGTATACATGCTAAGCAGTTAAGCTTGATAATTTCTATAGATTGAGCTATGCCTGTTCCTTTAATTTGATTTTGCTTTTACAACAAATCAATATCTTCTTGTAATAAGAATGAGAGTATTTTATTATGGTGAGAAGTTACTGTTTTGAGATGTAAATTTTGAAATTCTGTTTGGTTCTTACTATAGTAGGAAACGGGAAAGAGTGAAAAAGAAACTGTGCCCATTTTAGCTGCATCACACCTACCTCCCCTCCCCTCATGGCTGTGCTACATATGCTTCCAATTGTTTGTGTCTTCCTTAATTCCTTTCTTTAGTGTTGTGTACTTTTCTGAGTACAGGTCTTTTACTGCCTTAGTGAGGTTTATTCCTACGTACTATATTTTTCTTGTTGCTATTGAAAATGGGATTTTCTTTCCAGATTTCTGTTTCTGATATTTCATTGTTGGTGTCCAAAATAGCCTTTGATTTCTGAAAACTGACTTTGTATTCCAGTGTTTTGCCAAATTCACTTATTAGGTGGAATAATTTTTGGTGGAGTCTATAGGGTTTTCTATGTACACTATCATGCTGTCTGCAAACAATGACAGTGTTACTTCCTCCTTTTAAATTTGTATGTCTTATTTCTTCTTATTTGATTGCTGTGGCTAGAACTATCATTACTGTGTTGAACACAAGTGGTAAACTGTACACCTGTGTCTTGTTCTTGATCTTAGAGTGAAAGCTTTTACTTTTTGCTCATTGAGTAAGATGTTGGCTGTAGTTTTCTGGTACATGGCTTTCATCATGTTATTGTATGCTCCTTCTACTCCCACTTTGCTGGGTGTTTTTGTTTTAAATGGGTGCTATACATTATCAAATGCTTTTTATACATCTATTCACATGATCATGTAATTTTTGTCTTTCATTTTGATCATGTATTGTATTACATTCACTGATTTGTGAATATTATACTATCCTTGCATCCATGGGATGAATCCAACTTGATGATGGTGTATGATCTTTTTAATGTATTGGTAGATGTGGTTTGCCAATATTTTGTTGAGGAGTTTAGCATCTAGGTTTGTCAGCGATATTGGCCTGAGGTTTTCTTTATTTCTTGTGTCTTTATCTGGGTTTGAGATTAAGGTGATTCTGGCCTCATAAAAAGAGTTTTGGAGTCTACCCTCTTCTTGAATAGTTTGAGAAGAATAGGAGTTAGCTCTTCCTTAAATGTTTTGTAAAATTCCCCTGTGACACCATCCAGTCCAGGGCTTTTGTATGTCAGAAGGTTTTTCATTACTGCTTCAATTTAACTAGCTGTTATCAGTCTGTTCAGGCTTTCTGCTTCTCGGCCTTGGACTAGGGATCAAACCTGCAACCCAGGCATGTGCCTTGACTTGGAATTGAACCAGCAACCTTTCGCTTCACAAGACAATGCCCAACCAACTGAGCTACACTGCACAGGGCTTCCCTCCTGTTTAATGATTACCTGCCCTTTCCCCACACTATGTCCTCCTGTCTTGAGCACTGAAATCTAAACTGTGCCCCATTGCAATACCTTTTCACACACTCTGGTGCCAAAGTGCCTTTACTGTCTGCACTGTTCTACAGAAACAGAGTATTAAAAACAGTCTGCTTGTAGGGTAGTCATTAAAATCAAGTATCAGGAGAAACACCTCTTTTTGTAACTTTAACACCTTCCTAACTTTAGGGAGCATTAGTCTGCAAGGACTTGGAGGGCTAGCAGCAATAAAAAATCTTGTTGAATGCTGTGTCAGTTGATCATATGTAGTTCTCACTGTAATCTAGCTGAAATGTGTCAGATGATCACTGTATAATATAGTTACAGCTATTTAGGATTTTGGTATTTGAAAGTGAAGTGTATTACTATTTGCAGATGACATGATAGTGTGCATAGAAAATCCTATACATTCCACCAAAAAACTACTCAATCTAATAAATGAATTTGGTAAAACAGCCAGATACAAAGTCAATGCTCAAAAATCAAAGGCAGTTTTATACACCAAGGATGAAGCATCAGAAACAGAAATCAGGAAAAAAATCCCATTTAATATAGCAACAAGAAAAATAGAGTATCTAGGAATAAACCTAACCAAGGAGGCAAAACACCTGTACTTAGAAAACTATACAACACTGAAGGAAGAAATTAAGGGAGATGCAAACAAATGGAAGCATGAACCATGCTCATGGATTGGAAGAATTAACATGATAAAAATGGCCATACTCCCAAAGCGATTTATAGATTCAGTGCAATCCCTATTAAAGTACCCATGACATATTTCTGTAGGCGACCATTCTGCGTGGTGTGGGCTCAGCTCCCACTGGGAAGCAAGGTCTGATGCACAGGACCCACACCCATGGATAGTTTCTCCCTCGGGGAATCAGGCCTACAATATACCTAGGCCATGTTGAGACTTGCTTTTGATAAAACTCCCTCACCCTGAATTGAGGCTGCAAATGTTTATTGCAAAGTAACTTCTTAAAATCCATGCTAAACCTTCCAAGGACGAGTGTAACTGGTTTGACTATCTTTCTCTTTTCATTTGAAAATATCCTTCTTCTATGATGCGATTAGTAGCATCAGCTCCTTTGTTTTCTGTAAAAGGTAACCACCTAAAGTGAAACTGTGCATGGTAGATGAGGACCATTATGTAATGTGTGGAGAAAAGAAATAAAGATCTGTAATGGCGGAGGCCACAGCTTTTTGCTCCCCTTGAGAGAAAAAGCCATGCTCACTCTTTTCCTCCATAGGACTTGGTATTCTGTGTGCATGTCTCATGTCTCATACACAATGTCACAGAGCCCATGATCTGGGATCTGCATCATATTTCACAGATATAGAACAAACATTTCAGAATCTTATGTGGAACCATAAACGACCATGAATAGCTGCAGCAGTTTTGAGAAAGAAGAACAAAGCAGGAGGGATCACACAATACCTGACATCAAACTGTATTACAAGGCCACGGTAATCAAAACAGCCTGGTACTGGCATAAAAACAGACACATAGACCAATGGAGCAGAACAGAGAGCCAAGAAATAAACCCAAGTCTCTACGGTCAATTAATACTTGACAAAGCGGGGAGAAGCATAAAATGGAGCAAAAATAGCCTCTTCAACAAATGGTGTTGGGAGTCTAGACAGCTACATGTAAAAAAAAAGGAAACTCGATCACCAACTTACACCACACACAAAAATAAATTCAAGGTGGATAAAAGACTTAAGTTAAGTAGTTATACCATAAAGTCCTAGAGGAAAACATTGGCAGGAAAACTTCAGACATTCCACGCAGAAACATCTTCACGGATATGTTGCCTAAAAGCAAGGGACATAAAAAAAAGAATAAACAAATGGGACCACATCAAATTAAAAAGCTTCTGCACAGCTAAAGAAAATAGCATTAAATGAAAAGAAAGCTAACCATATGAGAAAACATATTTGCCAATGAACCTTGGACAAGGGCTTGATCTCCAAAATATATAAAGAACTCACATGACTCCACTTCAGGAAGACAAAAAACCCAATTAAAAAATAGGCAACTTGACCAGACACTTCTCCAAGGAGGACATACAGATGATCCAGAGACACATGAAAAGATGCGCAGCATCACTAGCTATCAGAGAGATGCAAATTAAAACCACAATGAGATATCACTTCACATGGGTCAGAATGGGCAACATAAACAAATCAACAAACAAGTGTTGGAGAGGATGCAGAGAAGAGGGAACCATAGTGCACTATTGGTGGGAATGCGGACTGGTGCAGCCACTATGGAAAACAGTATGCAATTTTCTCAGAAAACTAAAAATGGAACTGCTTTTTGACCCTACAATTCCACTGCTATGATTATATCCTAAGAACCCTGAAACACCAATCCCAAAGAACCTATGCACCCCAATGTTCATAACAGCACTATTTATAATAGCCAAGTACTGGAAGCAACCTAAGTGCCCATCAGCAAATGAGTGGATCAAAAACTATGGTACATTTACACAATGGAATTCCACGCTGCAGAGAGAAAGAAGGAGCTTATACCCTTTGCAACAGCATGGATGGAACTGGAGAGCATTATGCTAGGTCAAATAAGCCAGGCAGTGAGGGAGAAATACCATATAATCTCACCTTTAACTGGAACATAATCAACAAAAGGGAAAAGCAAACAAAATATAACAGAGTCATTGAAATTAAGAACAATCTAACAATAGCTGGAGGGGAGGGGTAGGGGATAGTGAGCAGAAGGGCTTTCAAGAACTACTATAAAGGACACGGACAAAACCAAGGGGGAGGGTGGAAGAAAGGGAGGGAGGTGGTTTTGGAAGGGGTGGAGGCAGGGGTGGGGAGAAAACACAGGCAACTGTAATTGAACAACAATAAAATAATTTAAATAAATAAATAAATAAATGAAATGTATTATATTTTTTTCTATTTCCAAACTAGTGCTCATTATTGGGTTCCTGGTAGGTAGTTTAAAAAATAAAGACTATATTAAAGTATAAAAACCATAAATGTTAAATTCTGTAGTCAAAAGCAACTAAAATACAGCTAGAAATATTTAAGCATTTTTTCACATGTTGTTGTGAATATTATATTTACGTGTTAAGTACATATTATTACAGTGCTTTTTGTGGGTTTCTGGCATATAATTGTGATGATACTGTGACTAAAATTTACCCCCTGTGATGTTTAATATGGGGCATGTAGTAGGAAAGCACAGACTTTCAAACCAGATAGACTTGATGTCAAAAATTGTTAGGCATTTGTCTGGAGTTGAGGGACACTTAATCTTCCTAAGTTTGCATTTTCTAACCTGTTAACTGAGAACAAGAACAATGATCCATCAGAGTTATTTTGAAAAGTCAATGAGGTCATATACAACATATATGATTATATATTTCATTGAAAGAATACACCATAACATAACTAAGTCAAGTTTATGTTAGTTTTGAATAAGTTCATTTAGCTAGTGCCTTTCTTTTGGGAGGCTGCTGAGGTCATTGGTGTTTAAATTAATGCATAACATCCTGAAAAATTCCACCACAACTCTCATGAAGCACCTAGTACAGACACTGAGCCCAAAAGGATGAGAGTAAGAATACTGCTGTTGAGGAAGAAAAAGTTTTGTTTGAATCAAGTAATGATACCTTCTGTTTTGTGCCCTTTATTTTGCCAGTAGGTCCAGCTAGAAATGTTACAGGCAAAACTCTACCTGTATATGTGTCTATTCTAGGTAGAAAGTTAAAACCACAAATAAACAGGAGTTTTCATGCATCCATGCTGTCAGTTCAGTCTGTGGTGGGTGGTGTACATACCAGTACTCAATACAATACTGGTAAATGGGCTTTCTTTCTACCATAGGGCATCATGCCAAGGTAATGGAGTTGGTGTCATATGAGAGACCCTCTACAAACATAGCTGTGCTGAGTCCCATAGAAAAGCACGGGAAAAGTGGTGAATAAAGAGACGTGATGCAGTCTGAATTAGAGCTCAGTAAAGTGTGTAATCGTCAAGAAGGGCATGAGGATCTGGACCAAGAGTTGCTTTCTTTACAGCTTATTCTTGAGGGCATGCCCAGTTTAGGTAGTTCTCTATCTAAGAGTTGCAGAATCCTCAGCTGTAGCTTTCATGTTCAGACTGCAGGTGAATAGAGAGCACTGTAAGCACAGAGGTAAGTGGCCGAGTCCCCAGAATGGGTGACTGTGATGAGCGGGGTGCTGAGATGTTCCTTCTTATCTAAAGAACCTCTTATTCTTCCATTGTCAATCCCTCTTGTAATTAGCCTAAACAGAAATATGGGAAATTTCTCTTCCTGTTTATACCAGTTTAGGCTTAGAAACCCAAACACCTGATAATGGCAGTTGAGAGTTGCATTGTCTCCCTCATGGACAAGCAAAGGTAGGGGGCTCTGTATCTGTGTGTGTGTGGGGTGGGGGCGATCTGCCTGCAGAGCCTGCCTGGACATTGCAGATGAGAATAACTCTACCAAGATGTGATCTGCTTGGGGAGGAAAGGCTGACCAGTCTCTCATAGGAGAAAGTTCTTGAGCCTCTCTCTCAATGAGCTTTTATTGAATTTAGCTTGAATAAGGATGCATATCAAAGAAAGGAGGTACAGATGACATTTCTGGGATCACAGGGGTCATAGTCTGGTAGACAGGGTGACAACAAAGGCTACTAAACCTTGGGAAACAAACTTATTTTGTACCTGGGCCCTTAACATTTAAATTGAGGACATTCTTAGCAAAGCAGGCTTCATAGGACTTTATGCATTCTTTCTTAAGCCTGATTGCCTCCGCCCCCCCCCCCCCACCGCCAGGAGCCTTTGGTTCCAGCACAAGGCTATACCGCCCTTCGGCATTGTTTCAGGCCTGAGTCAGGCAGGGAAACAAGGCTGCCAAGAAATTAGGAGACTTTTTACAGATAGAATGAAGACTCAGGCTATGATAAAGCTTAGGGGTGAGGGTCTTTTGTCCCTCCTGTACAATCCCCTAAGTCCTTCCCTGATGGCCCCTTCACAACTGTGCCTGTCTTAGGTCATCCCTTGCTTGGGAAATCTTACCCATCATTGACTATCCAGCCATGTTCCACAGGCCAAGCAGGGTGAAATAAAGGTGGCAGAGGCTGTACCCCTCTTGGGAGTATAAATTTTATCTCCTTAGTGGCTTATCATCTCCTAGCCCTGGGGCTTTTTCAGCTGTCAGTGGGGTTACAGCTTCTGAAACCAGGCAGAGGATATCACCTTGGTATTGCTGTACATCCCTGTTTAGAAAAAAAAAGCAACACATAAGTGTTAGCCAGAGAGAGTGAGGTCAAGTCTCCTCAGAGTTCATGATTATTCTTCATTAAAATCATAAGTGCTCCCAGACAAGTCAAATTGAGTTCTTTTCCCTCTGAATTTTCTGAGCATCAATCCTCAGTTTCCCGGTTGTCTCTGACCCTTTGCAATAGTGCTACTCCCAGCTCAGCTGAAGCCATAAGATCACCAGTGAAGCTTGTGGCCACTTCTCCATCCTTCAGTTCTTGGCTTTGTTTTCCTGGGTCAAACGGGATTCACTACCCTGAGCTTTTCCTCTTCTTATGCCACCATGTGCACACAGACACACAGAAAGAGAAATAGCAATTTGGCTATTCAGCCAACCAGAAAAACAAGCATTCTTGAGTCCTAATTCAAACTCAAGTCCCTCCCACTCAAACACTCAGGGGAGTCATATGAACAAAAGCACTGCCATCTTGTGAGTAGGTGCACAAAAGCTGAAAGCTTGGGTCTAAGTGTTTTATTAATGACGATAGAATCTTCTGAAATTGTCTCATGCTTTGAAGGTCATATTTCTCACAGCTCTAACAGCGGGTTCTTGGCTCAGTGAAGGCAGAGAAGAGCAGTACACTGGGAAGTCAGATAGTGCAAGTTGGAACCTGCACTGTGAGTGAAGGGCTAAAGCACTGTGGGGAGTCGGAATGGGGTATGCAGTGGAGAGAGAGCAAAGGGCCTTTTCAAAACCTCTTTTGAAGTTTCTCTATTGATCTCATTATTTGGGGACATATTTAGAAAGCAGTATTTCTTATAAACAGTGGGGTCTCTGTTAATGCACAGGATATATTTGGGTAAAATGCAGGCGTTGAAGTGTTTTCTGTTTCATCCTGTCTTGGTCAAAACAAACAAAATTGGGATACAGGGTGGGAAAGGCCATAATCTACCCCCGGCTCTTGGGCACTTAAACTGTGTCCTTAGCAGCAGCCCCCTCCTTCCACCTGCCCATTCTTAACCCCTTTTTGCATCAAATAGCTTGACATTGCATATTTGCCTCTTTTCTGACACTTCAGCATTCCTTGGGTCCCTTAAAAACACCCTTTATTGCTTCACATCAAAAGTGTTATTATCTTATTAATTTGTTTCTCCTGGAAGAGCCACTGTTCTCCATTCAAACATGAACTTTTGGCTTTAGCAATAGGAATGTGGAGTCTACTTTTTCAGTTCCAGTGAAGATGTGATTTTCACAATCTGTATAGGAACACAATTACCCCCTGTCATGACCCCTCCCTTACTGAGCTGAATGAGAGCAAAGGAGATGAAAGAGCTAGGCTGAGAGATCAAGGGAGAATGGCTGTTCATATTTAGTTATACATTTTCATTTTTAAAGAAAATGGAATTTTATCTTGTATTGTTCTGTGACTTTTTTCACTTGAAATGTCTATCCTAAATGTATTTTTACATCATTATATGCAGATCTACCTTAATTTTCTTTAATGGCTGGATAGGATTCTCTAGTATAGGTATACAATTATTTAATCATTTACTGATTGCTTAATATAAACTTTCTAGTTTCTCTGCTCAGTATCATGTTTATTGTGAGGTTTTAGTTTATAATTTTGTATTAGATTTAGGAATTGTCCTTTCTTTTGTGTGAGTGAATGGTGACTGTGAGATGAGGAGCCTTAGCACACAACATCACAATGTAGTCTGGGTTTTTTAAAAAAATTCTTTTATCTCATCTGGATACTTAACTAGATGAGTTGTATGATTAATTTCCATTCTTTATCCAACTGCATCTTATACATTCTGAAATATCAGGCTTCATTACAGTCAACAATTCTAATGTAACATATCAGAGTAAGTTCATAGCAGCCCCTAAAAGCCTCTCATTGATATTACCTCTAATAATTGCATTGGAATGTCCACCAGGAGGATGTTTGCAGTCACACTAACTCAGGTGTCAGGCAGAAGGGCAAAGGGGATAAACTATACTCACCTGCTCTTAATCCATTACTTCCAAATGGATGACTAGCGTTTTTGCTAGTTAAACCTATTGAAAAGTATTTTTCCATTTGTGGCTGGCCTTTGCACTCTCTTTAAATGTGTATTTTGATTAAGCTTCTTGCTTAATTCTTTGTATTTCTTATTTTAGAATGTCTGTCTGTAGTACTAAAATCCAAGCAAGGGAGGGAAGATGGTAGCGAGATAAGACAGAGTGGATTCCACTTCCCCCTACACATGGGAAAAAACCTAGCTGATCTACAGAGGAACAGAGCAAGCAGCCATATATGCTGTCTCAGAGAGACAGCATATATGAAGATAGGAGACCAAAAATTGTAGAAGACATTGAAAAACCAGACGGTAAGGAGATTGCTTCAGGACAATAAGGTCGCAGGGACCATTGTGAGGGAACAGAGCAGCTGCAGCCCCAAGCCTGGCACCCACCAGGTCTACCACAGGGTTCATGGCAGAGTTGGGTCAACAGCTCCCACCCCAGCCTAACAAGATTTGAGCAGCACAGGGAGAGATCTGGTTGCTTGTGTCACAGAGAGGGGAATAAGGACTAAGTGGCCAACACACAGGGGCTGTGAGCATCCACAGAGTCTGTGGATGCCAGCTGGGGAGAGCTGAGAGTTGGATTGTGATGGGCCCTCACCTGGATAGTCCCTGGCCTGGTTGGAGAATTGGGCAGGGTGAGAGATCAGGCGGAGATCAGGCTACTCCTGTATGGAGCAGCAGGCTTGAGTAGGAGGAATTTCTCAAAAAGAAAAAGTGAAAAAAGAGACACTGTTTGGGGACTTCTCCTGCAGCAGCCACTCTGGGCTCCTCCCCACCCAGCTGGGCAGTGCTCCTGAGGTGGCCGTAGAAGGCCCTGCCCACCCGCGTTGCCCTGGGAAGAGAGCTCACCTGAACCTGAGGGATGGGAGGGAGGCAGCCTGGCTGAGTGTGCACGCCCACAACACTGGGAAAGTGCACTCTGAGGAAGGCCTGGATCCCATACCCAAAGTACCAGGGAGAGGCACCTGGCTAGCCCTGGGGAGAGTGCGGGAGGCTGACTGAGTGTGGATCAGAAAGGGAGAAAAGTGAAATGAATTGCCTCTCAGCCTGCTGCAGCCAGCAAGACCAGCAAAACTGGTCTAGCCAGTTTGACATTAGCAGGAAGCTTTTTTTTTAAGTAATTCTTTATTCTTTCATTGTTATTATTTTTATCTTTCAACTCCTTTTTCCTCTCTTCCCTTCTTTCTTGTTTTATTCCTTTTTCCTTTCTTTTCAATTTTATCTCTTCTTCCTTCCTTTCTTCTTTTTTTTTTTTAAATTCCCACATGTGAGAAAAAAACCCTGGAACTGTGAAAAGACAAGAGTTGGGCCCAAAGAGGGGTCATCCCAACAACTAAGACAGTGAGAAAAATTTCACTTTGCTTTTACAGAGAACCTGAAAGTTATTGGATATTTGTATTGCTATTTTTCATTATTCTTACATCTTTTATTTTAATAGTATTTTTGTATTCTTCTTCTTTCTATTTAGTCTTCTTTGCTTGGCTGGTTAAATTGTATCATTTGATAGGTTTCTCCTGTTCTCTCTTTTATAGTGTATTGCTAATTTACTGTCCTTCACTTCACTTGTGTTCCATTACCACACTGCTCAAGGTCATATACTCCATATTCTTGTTATCCAGATCACATAGATTCTGTCATATGATTGTTGCTCCATTATTATTGTAAATAATAGTTGTTCCATACAAATGTAAATACTACACAATACCCTTCCCAGATCTTAGCCCACTTCACGGTTTCCTGAACTCTATTACTGTAGTGGTTAACTCTATTCTCTCACACAATACACCTATTTACTATCCTTTACTTTCACCTTACCTCAGAATATGACCTCCCACAACCTTGCTGCTTTCTAGATCCAACTCACGATCCTTCTCTCCCAAACAAGAGTCTTATCTTCTTTCTGTTCTTTCTAAAAAGTGGCAAGTTGGGTGAAATATCATGGTTAATACTACACATAGCCAAAGGATCTCCTATCTCTTCTCTATGGGCTCCTACTGTAAATATCATAGAATACTCTCTTGCTGTCTTAAACTATTTTGCCTTCCCCCTCCAACTGATGACAAAAGGATTAGATGGATGCTGTGAACACCAGGATACCAGCTGGAAGAGGAAACACAACAACAAAGGAACCACCAACAAATAACAATAGAATAAGGTGAAGGAGGGAGTGGAAGCCACACTGACCCCAATCTAGGCCCTATCTGGAAAAACAATTAAATAATGGAGAAATTGCCCAGAACAAACAACTCAACAAGAGCAAGAGAGAATCCTTGAAACCTTGTACACACGGAAGAAACAACTTCAACACAACTTGCCTTCACCAGCACAACAAAATACAAGAGGTGGTGGACAGAGTGACCCTCAGTTAACCAGCTGGTGGGAAGGACCCACCAAACAAAGACCCAACAGCAATCAAAACCCAAAAACAAATACAGAGCCAACTTAAACAATAGCCCAAGACCAATGAGCTCCGGAGATCAAAAAGATGGCACCACTGAAGCTCACAGGTATTCGACCATAGAAGTTCACACTATAAACCCAGGGAGCCAGAACAGATCAATTTAAGAAACAGAGGCTAACAAGAAGAGTCTCACAAACAATGGGAAGACAAAGAAACAATCCTCTAATGAAAGGAAAGGAGGAAGCCTCAGAAAGAATGCTAAATGAAATAGAGGCAACTCAACTCTCAGATATGGAGTTCAAAGCAATGGTTATAAGGAAGATCAATGAACTCACAGTGAATTACCAGAAACTACAGGGAAACAACAATAAACTCACTGCAGACTGTATCAACATGAAAAAGGAAATAGAAACTATCAAACAAGGACCAAGAGGAAATGAAGAATACAATTTCTGAACTGAAGAACACAGTAGAATGAATGAAAAGCAGGATCGATGAAGCAGAAGATCAGATCAGTGAGCTGGAGGACAAAGTAGAAAAAAACACCCTGAAAGAGCAAGAAAAGGAAAAGAGGCTCAGAAAGAATGAAAAGGGATTAAGAGAAATGCATGACAATGTGATACGTAATATTATCTGTATAATAGGGAAACCAGAAGGAGAAGGAGAAGAGCAAGGGATAGAAAACCTGTTTGAAAAAGTAATGATGGAAAACTTCCCTAATTTTATGAGAGGAAAAGTCACACAAAACCAGGCAACACAGAGAGTCCCAGTCAAGAGGAACCCAAAGTTCCAAGAGGAACTCAAGACATATCATAATTAAAATGGCAAAATTCCAAGACAAAGACAAAATGTTAAAGGCAGCAAGGGAGAAACAGGAAGTAGCAAACAAGGGAGCCCCAATAAGGCTAGCAGCTGACTTCTCAATGGAAACACTCCATTGAGTGTTTCCAGAAGCCAGAAGAGAATGACAAGAAATATTCCAAGAAATGAGAACCATAGGTCTGCAACCAAGGCTACTTTACCTAGCAAGGCTCTCAATCAAGATAGAAGGCCAAATGAGGAGCTTCCCAGACAAAGGAAGTCTAAAAGAATACACCTCCACCAAATCAGCTCTGCTAGAGGTACTAAAGGGACTTCTTTAAGGAAAGGAAGAAAAAGAGAGGGAGAGAGAGAGGAACACAGGTACGAAAATGGCAATGAATAAGTACCTATCAATAATAACCTTAAATGTAAATGAATAAATGCTCTAATCAAAAGACATAGAATAGCTGAGTGGATAAGAAAGCATGACCCACACATATGCTGCCTACAAGAGACCCACCTCAGGACAAAAGACCTGCACAGACTGAAAGTGAAGGGCTTGAAACAAATCTTCCATGCAAACAAACAGGAAAAAAAAAAAGCCAGGGTAGCAATACTCATATCAGACAAAATAGACTTCAGAAAAGGGCCATAAAAAGAGACCCAGAGGGTCACTTCATAATACTCAAGGGAAGAATCCACCAAGAAGACATAAACATTGTAAATATATATGCACTCAACATAGGAGCACCCAAATACATGAAGAAAATCTTCGAGAAAGATATTAACAGCAACACAATTATACTAGGGGATTTTAACACCCCACTGTCAAAAATGGACATATCTTTCAAACAAAATATCAACAAAGATAATGTGGCATTGGACAAGGCCCTAGATGAAATGGACTTAACTGATTTTATCTATCTATCTATCTATATGTATGTATGTATATAAATATATATAGAGAGAGAGCCCTCCATCCCAAAGAAACTAAATACACATTCTTTTCAAATGCACATGGAACATTTTCAAAGATAGATGACATGATAGTACAGAAAACAAGCCTCAGCAAATTCAAGAAACTTGAAATCATACCAAGCACTTTCTCTGACCACAAGGGACTAAAACTAGAAACCAAACCCAAGGGGAAAAACCCAAAACACTCAAAATCATGAAGATTGAAGAGCATGCTATTTAACAATGAACAGGTCAAGAATGAAATTAGGGAAGAAATCAAAAAGTTTCTGGAAACAAATGAAAATGAACTCACAACAACCTAAAATTTATGGGACATAGCAAAGGCGGTCCTGAGAGGGAAGTTCATAGTGATACAGGCCTACCTAAAAAAGATAGAAACATTTCAAACAAACAACCTAACCCTACGCCTACAAGAACTTGAAGAACAACAACAAAGACAGCCCAGAGCAAGTAGAAGGAAGGAAATAAGCAAGGGCAGAGCAGAATTAAATGACATAGAGACTAAAAGCACAATTCTAAGGATCAATGAATCCAGCAGCTGGTTCTTTGAAATGATAAACAAAATTGACGAGCCTTTAAGCAGGTTCATCAAGGAAAAAAGAGAAAGGACCCAAATATACACAATCAGAAATGATAGAGGAGAGATTACAACAGATACCACAGAAATACAAAATATTGTAAAAAATCACTATGAAGAACTGTATGCCAAGAAATTTGAAAACTTGGGTGAAATGGGCAAATTTCTGGAAAAATATAATCTCCCAAAACACAATGGAGAAGAAGCAGAAAGCCTGAACAGACCAATAACAGCAGATGAAATTGAAGCAGTAATCAAAAAACTACCAACACACAAAAGCCCTGGACCAGATGGTTTCACAGTAGAATTCTACAAAGCATTTAAGAAAGAGCTAAACCTTATCCTTTACAGACAATTCAAAAAAATCCAAAATGATGGACGACTCCCAAACTCTTTTTATGAAGCCAGCATCATCCTAATCCCGAAACCAGACAAAGATACAACAAAGAAAGAAAACCTCAGGCCAATATCGCTGATGAACATAGATGCTAAAATCCTCAACAAAATATTGGCAAACTGCATTCAACAATACATTAAAAAGATCTTACACCATGACCAAGTGGGATCATCCCAGGGATGCAAGGATGGTTCAGTACTAACAAATCAGTAAATGTAATACATCACATAAACAAAAGCAAAGACAAAAATCCCATGATAATATCAATAGATGTGAAAAAAGCATTTGAGAAGGTGCAGTACCCATTTATGATAAGAACATTCTTCAAAGTGGGAATAGAGGGAGCATTCCTCAACATAATAAAGTCCATATATGAGAGACCTACAGCCAACATCATACTCCTTGGGAAAAAACTAAAATCTTTGCCACTAAGATCAGAAACATGACAAGGTTGTCCACTTTCACCACTTCTACTCAACATAGTATTGGAAGTTTTAGGCACAGTGATCAGACAAGAAAAGGAAATAAAAGGCATCAAAATTGGAAAGGAGGAAACAAAACTGTCGTTGTCTGCAAATGACATGATTGTTTACGTGGAAAATCCTATAGACTCTGCCAAAAACTGCTTGAATTAATAAATGAATTTGGCAAAACAGCAGGATACAAACTAAGTATCCAGAAGTCAAAGGCATTTTTGTATACCAACAATGAAACAGTAGAAGTAGAAATCAAGAAAAAAATACCCATTTGATGCAGAAACAAGGAAAATAAAATACTTAGAAATAAACATAACCAAGAGGGTAAAAGACCTATATGCAGAAAACTACACAACCCTGAATAAAGAAATTAAGGACACAAACAAATGGAAACATATACCGTGTTCATGGATCAGAAGAATTAACATCATCAAAATGTCCATACTACCCAAAGCAATTTACAGATTCAATACAATACCTATTAAGGTACCAATGGCATATTTCACAGACATAGAATAAACACTTCAAAAATTTACATGGAACTATAAAAGACCCCAAATCGCTGCAGCAATTTTGAGAAAGAAGAGCAAAGTAGGAGGGATCACAATACCTGATACCACACTGTATTACAAACCATTGTAATCAAAACAGCCTGGTACTGGCATAAAAACAATCACATAGACCAATGGAACAAAATAGAGAGCCCAGAAATAAACCCAAGACTCTATGGTCAATTAATATTCAACAAAGTGGGCAGCAACATAAAATGGAGTAAAAATAACCTCTTCAACAAATGATGTTGGGAGAGCTGGACAGCTACATGAAAAAAAATGAAACTCAAGCACCAACTTACACCATACACAAAAATAAATTCAAGGTGGATAAAAGACTTAAATATAAGTCATGACACCATTAAAGTTCTAGAGCAGAACATAGGCAAGAAAATCTCAGATATTTCATGCAGCAGCATTTTTACTGATATGTCCCCTAGAGCAAGGGACATAAAGGAAAGAATAAACAAATGGGATCTCATCAAAATAAAAAGCTTCTGCACAGCTAAAGAAAACACTATTAAAATAAAAAGAGAACCAACTGTATGGGAAAACATATTTGCCAATGATACCTCAGGCAAGGGTTTAGTCTCCAAAATATATAAAGAATTTACATGACTGCACTCTAAAAAGACAAGTAACCCAATTAAAAAATGGGCAAAGGACTTGAACAGACACTTCTTCAAGGAGGACATACAGATGATCCAGAGACACATGAAAACATGCTCAGTATCACTAGCTATCAGAGATATGCAAATTAAAACCACAATGAGACACCACTTCTCACTAGTCAGAATGGCCATTATAAACAAAGCAACAAACAACAAGTGTTGGAGAGGTTGTGGAGAAAAGGGAACCCTAGTGCACTGTTGGTGGTATTGTGACTGGTACAACCACTGTGGAAAACAGTATGGAATTTTCTCAGAAAACTAAAAATGGATCCACCTTTTGACCCAGCAATTCCACTGCTAGGATTATATTCTAAGAATCCTGAAACACCAATCCAAAAGAACCTATGCATCCCAATTTTCATAGCAGCACAATTTATAATAGCCAAGTGTTGGAAGCAACCTAGGTGCCCATTAGTAAATGAATGGATCAAAAAACTATGGCACATTTACACAATGGAATTCTATGCAGCAGAAAGAAAGAAGGAACTCCTCCCCTTTGCAGCAGCATGGATGGAACTGGAAAGCATTATGCTAAGCAAAATCAGCCAGGCAGTGAAAGACAAATACCATATGATCTCACCTTTAACAGGAACTGAATCAACAAAACAAACAAACAAGCAAAATATAACTAAAGACACTGAAATAGAGAACAGGCTGACAGTGACCAGAGGAGAGAGGGGAGGAAATTTCAGGGGAAAAGGGGAAGGGCCTACAGGAACAAATATAAAGGACACATGGACAAAAACAGGGGTGGGTGTTGGAAATGGGAGGGATGTGGGGAGAGCTGGGGGGTTGGCTGGGATGGGAGTAAAAGGCAGAAAACTGTACTTGAACAACAATTAAAATACAAAAAAAATTTGAACATATGTGATTACATCATCATTGAATAAATAAGGATGTTAGTTTCCAAAAAAAAAAGAATATCTGTCTGCTTCAATGTTGTATACACCACTCCTGTATTGTTTTCTGAAGTCCTAGAATGTTGTTTTTTATATTTCTATGCAATTCATCTCAAATGGAATGTTGCTATGACATGAGGTAGTCGGAAGGATATTCAATTGAACCAGCACCATTTTTTAGAAAGACCTCATTTTTCTTCCTTTTTGGTTATAATTCCACATTTCATTATCATATATATGGATGTATTCTGGTTTCTTTGTAATTTTGTTGTTCCACTTGTTCAGTCTTGGACCAACATATGTTATTAATTGCTGTATCTTTCCTCTCTTGTTAACTTACAAAATGTTTAAAATGATCAAGTACTTGTTTTTTACTTATTGAAATCATCACATGTTTTCCCTTATATAAATTGAATAATTTTTATATTATTTAATTTACGTGTTATTTAAACACTGAATTTGATTCATTAGTAATTTACTTTGGACTTTTGGTGCTTATGTACAAGATATTTGAAATCAGCATATAATTTCTACGTGTATTTACTACACTTTGTAGGTTATTTTTTTCTTAGGGAGAGGGGCAGGGAGGGAGAAAGAAAGGGAGAGAACCATCAATGTGTGGTGGCCTCTGGCATGCTCCCTACTGGGGACCTGGCCCACAGTCAAGGCATGTGCCCTGACTGGGAATGGAAACTGTGACCATTTGCTTTGCAATTTGGTGCTGAATCCACTTAGCCACATCAGTCAGGGCTCTTGTAGGTTTTGATGTCAAGGTACTACCAACCTTCTGGAATGAGCTTGATATTTTTAGCTTTTTCTATAGTCAGGACCATTTCAAACAATATAGGCATCATCCGTTTCTAGAAAATCTTGTAAACTTCAGCCATACATTTCTGTAATCTTGGGGTCATTTTTGATTACTTTAACTTCATGTCATTGGCCTATTTAACTTGTGTATCTCTTCTTGAGCAAAGTTCAGCATGAACATTTTCCTAGAAAGTTAATCATTTACTGTACACATTAACATTTACTGGCATAGCATAGATTATTAGGTTCTTATATTCCTTCTTGGAAGATAAAGGCCTGAATACATGAGAATTCACAGTAAGGAAAGGGCAGGGGACATGGATTGTATGCATAATCACATTTCATGCCAAGACGACCAGCAGCTAGAGGCAGCAGAGGACTGGGGTCCTGGCTGCAAGTTTGAGTGCAGGCTGCAGGTGCTAGGGGAGCACTGTGCCACCCAGCGCAGAAGTAGGTGCCTGAATGGGCAGGCTCAGAGGCTGAGATGTTCAGGAAGCTGTTCTTTCTTGTTCCATCGAAATATGCCACCAGTTTTCCCTTGCTGGTCAATTCACCACCTGTATATAAGGCTATCAGGAAGACAAGGCTTTCCCCAGCTTCCTGCTTGTACCATTGCAAGGTGTCAAGTGAGCCTGAAGAGCTGCAGCTCATGGAGATACCCTCTCCTTCCTGGATGGACACAGACTGCAGACTCTGAGTCAGCTGTTGGCCACTCACCCCTGTTTAGAAAGAGGAAAAAAGTATTTAAGATCATTTTTTAGGTCGCCTTTCTCAAAGCTGTGATCAACACTCTATTTCCTAACTCCCCAGGCCTGCCTCAGTGCTTTTTCTGTTCCTTCCCCCTTTGCTGCCTTTTTCCTTGTTTCCCTCTCTCTATAGACCTCATCTCCTGCACTCACAGAATTTCCACCCCTTCAGACTTCTCTGCAAGATTTAGAAAGCCCCAATACTCACATATCAGCTGCATCCATAGGATTATTAATAAACCTTCAATAAACATCTCCATCAGAAGTCTTTCAACAGGAATTATTTCCTAAATGGGATTTTGCTCCAAGGAATTCCCCTGGGCTTAGAGTAGCACTATAAATGTCATCGCGGTGTTAAGGCAACTGTTGTGTGTGTCATCCCCTAGAGGTTCCTCTCAGTTTTGAACTAATCTTGCAGGTTAACTGTGAATACAAACAGTGCCCCATTCTGGCTAGTAACAAGATTGGTGTCATTTCCAGCCACTGAAAGTTGCTGGGTTTTTTCATTTGTTTATTTTTTGTTTTGTTACTAATCCTATGTCTCCTTATCATTAGATGAGCACTCATGAGAACTCACTATCTGCTAGGAAAATATGGAGGAATGTGAAGACGGACAGGGACTCTGCCCTTAGGCACCTTATAGTATCTCTGGGGAAAATCAGTGAACACTAGAGTTATGGTGAATTGATGACATATTTGTCCTATTTTCCTCCCCGAGAACACTGTGACATAACACTAAAGGTTTTTCGAAAGTTATAAACCCCAAAGGACATACAGAGCAGGTGATGGGTGACAGAAGATGAGGTATTTTATAAATTGAGAGTGAATGGACAAGTTTGATTGGTTGGCTAATGGAAGAAAATTGATCCTAAGGGTCCTTGGAGGGAAATGGCATCAAAAATCCAGGTGCCCCAAAAGTCTCAAGGATTAGAGTACGTGATCCCACAGAAGACCTGAGTGTGGCCTGGGTGTAACAGGACTTGAAATAGAAGGTATCAGGTAGAAAGGACAATTGTCTGAGATGGAGTTATAGTCTCAGACCTCCCATCCTGACCTGAAAAAGTCAGCCATCCACTCCTTCCCAACTGCTTTCATGGAAAAAACTGCATATTTTCCTGACAATATTGAGTAAAGGGGAATAAGAACCTGGGATACCAGGCTTGGTTCAGAGTGAAGTGAAGCAAACATTTAAAATAGAGGAACTAGAGCCATCTTCCTTGCTCAGATCTCAGATTTGTATCCCACTGAGTATGAATGAGCATTCGGATCACTAGACATTTGAAAAATACTGTTAACATGAAAAGCAAAGAGAAAAACAAAGAGAAAATAATCCTGACTGAGACAATGCAGGAAGAAGTTTACTATTACTTATTAACATAATGGTGTGGACATTGCTTTTATTAAAGAAGCAAATAAAACTTTGAAAAACAGCAAAACCTATTTTTGCAAAATGGAATTTTCAGGGGAAGTTTTTTAAGAGTGAAGTTAATGGGGCCACTTGGAGTTTCAAATGTGTAGCGTCTGGCCGAGTGCCTGAGAAACATCTGTAGCTTCAGTACTGATTTAGGTGAATGAGTTTCCACCATGGATGGCCCAGAGGATCTGTTTCACATCCCCTGTGCTCCCCTGATTCAAGAGAGCAGGGAAACGTGTTTGTGTTCCTGAGTGTCCTCTTCTCTTTCTAGTATCAATGCTAATTTTCGGTCTAGGCTTGCTGAGATTTACCCCTATGTGTCTGTCTACCTGTTGGGAACTGTCCTGCCTGGTTTCAGGAGCTATGATCCCACTGACAGGTGAAAAGCCCCCACAGCTAGGGGACCTTGGGACCATAAGCCACTAAGGAGACAGAACTTATCCTCCCAGCAGGGGCACAGTCTCTGACCCCTTTACTTCACCCTGCTTGGCCTTGAAGGATGCCTGGATAGTGAATCATGGGTAAGATTTTACAAGGAAGGAATGACCTAAGACAGGCACAGTTGTGAAGGGGTCATCAGGGAAGGACTTAGGGGATTATGGAGGAGGGACAAAAGACCATCACCCCTCAGCTTTAACATAACCTGAGTCCTCATTCTATCTGTAAAAAGTCTTCTAATCTCTTGGCTGCCTTGCTTCCCCACCTGGTTCAGGCCTATTATAATGCTGAAGAGGGGTGCAACCCTGTGCTGGAACCAGTGTTTTCCGGCAGGGGAGGAGATCAGGCCTGAGAAGCAATGCATAAAGTTCTGTGAAGCCAGCTTTGCTAAGAATACCCTCGATTTAAATGTTAAGGGTCCAGTTACAAAATAAGTTTGTTTTGCCGGGTTTTATGGCCAATTGACATCACACTATCTACCAGACTCTGAATCAAAAGGACCCCCATGGTCCCAGAAATGTCATCTGTAAGCCACACCTCCTTTCTTTGATATGCATCTCCTTTCAAACTAAACTCAATAAAAGCTCATTAAGAGAGAGGCTCGAGGTCTTTCTCCTCGGAAGGACTGGTCAGCCTTTTCTTCCCAAGTAGATCATGTCTTGATAGACTTATTTTCATCTCTGGCAGCCAGGAGAGCTCTGCTGGTAAAAGCTTCCCAACATGTACCCACTTTTTCTCTATTCCCACTGTGTAATGAGTATATTTCTTAACATGAACCCTGAGTATCCCCTACCAACTAAAAATACTGATAACCTTACATTTCTTTTTACTTTTTCTGACTTTACATTAGAGAAAGGCACTTTTTTTTACTTTATTTTAATCATTGTTCAAATATAGTTTTCTCCTTTTTACTCCCAATCCAGTCCCCCCTCCTACCCTCCCCACTTCCCTCCCATTACCACCCTCCCCTTAGTTTATGACCATGTGTCCTTTAAGTTTGTTCCTGTGAACCCTTCCCACTGTCCCCTTAAATTCCTTTTTCTCTCCCCTCTGGTTACCATCAGCTTGTCCTCTATTTCAGTGTCTTTGGCTATATTTTGCTTGTTTCTTTGTTTTGTTATTTAGGTTCCTGTTAAAGGTGAGATCATATGGTATTTGTCTTTCACTGCCTGGCTTGTTTCACTAAGCATAATGTTTTCCAGCTCCATCCACGCTATTGCAAAGGGTAGGAGCTCCTTCTTTCTTTCTGCTGCATAGAATTCCATTGTATAAATGTACCATAGTTTTTTGATCCATTCAATTACTGATGGGCATCTTGGTTGCTTCCAGCATCTAGCTATTGTAAATTGTGCTGCTAGGAACATTGGGATGCATAGGTTCTTTTGAATTGGTGTTTTAGTATTCTTAGAATAGAGTCCCAGCAGTGGAATTGCAGGGTCAAAAGGCAGATCCATTTTTAGTTTTCTGAGGAAGTTCCATACTGCTTTCCATAGTGGTTGTACCAGTCTGCAGTCCCACCAACAGTGCACTAGGGTCGCCTTTTCTCCACAACCTCTCCAACACTTGTTGTTTGTTGCTTTGTTTATGATGGTCATTCTGTCTGGTGTGAAGTGGTGTCTCATTGTGGTTTTAATTTGCATCTTTCTGATAGCTAGCGATATTGAACATCGTTTCATGTGTCTTTGTATTTTCTGTATGTCCTCCTTGGAGAAGTGTCTGTTCAAGTCCTTTGCCAACTTTTTAATTGGATTCCTTGTTTTCTTAGAGTGCAGTCATGTAAGTTCTTTATATATTTTGGAGATTAAACCCTTGTCTGAGGTATCATTGGCAAATATGTTTTCCCATACAATTGGTTCTGTTTAATTTTGATACTGTTTTCTTTAGCTGTGCAGAAGCTTTTCATTTTGATGAGGTCCCATTAGTTTATTCTTTCCTTTATGTCCCTTGCTCTAGGGGACACATCAGTAGAAAAGTTTCTTTGTGAAATACCTGAGATTTTCCGACCTATGTTCTCCTCCAGGACTTTAATGGTGTCACATTTTATATTTAAGTCTTTTATCCACCTTGAATTTATTTTTGTATATGGTGTAAGTTGGTGCTCAAGTTTCATTTTTTTGTACGTGGCTGTCCAGTTCTCCCAACACCATTTGTTGAAGAGGCTGTTTTTACTCCATTTTATGAGGCTGTTTTTACTCCATTTTATGTTGCTGCCTCCTTTGTCAAGTATTAATTGACCATAGAGACTTGGGCTTATTTCTGGGCTCTCTGTTCTGTTCCATTGGTCTATGTGCCTGTTTTTATGGCAGTACCAGGCTGTTTTGATTACAGTGGCCTTGTAGTATAGTTTAGTGTCGGGTATTGTGATCCCTCCTACTTTACTCTTCTTTCTCAAAATTGCAGCAGCTATTTGGGGTCGTTTATAATTCCATATAAATTTTTGAAGTGTTTGTTCTATGTCTGTGAAATATGCCATTGGTACCTTAATAGAAATTGCATTGAATGTGTAAATTGCTTTGGGTAGTATGGACATTTTGATGATATTAATTCTTCCAATCCATGAACACGGTATATGTTTCCATTTGTTTGTGTCTTCCTTGATTTCTTTCTTCAGTGTTGTGTAGTTTTCTGAATACAGGTCTTTTACTTCTTTGGTTAGGTTTATTCCTAGGTATTTTATTTTTTCTTTTTTGCTATTTCAAATGGGATTTTTTTCCTTGATCTCTGCTTCTGCTGTTTCATTGTTGGTGTACAGAAATGCCTTTGATTTCTGGATATTGACTTTGTATCCCGCTGTTTTGCCAAATTCATTTATTAGGTCAAGCAGTTTTTTTTGGTAGAGTCTATAGGATTTTCTATGTATACTATCATGTCGTCTGCAAACAGTGACAGTTTTGTTTCCTCCTTTCCGATTTGGATGCCTTTTATTTCTTTTTCTTGTCTGATTGCTGTGGCTAAAACTTCCAGTACTATATTGAATAGAAGTGGTGAAAGTGGACAGCCTTGTCTTGTTCCTGATCTTAGTGGAAAAGGTTTTAATTTTTGGCCATTGAATATGATGTTGGCTGAAGGTCGCTCATAAATGGCCTTTATTATGTTGAGGAATGCTCCCTCTATTCCCACTTTGCCGAGTGTTTTTATCATGAATGGGTGCTGTACCTTATCAAATGCTTTTTCTGCATCAATTGATATGATCATGTGGTTTTTGTCTTGTTTTTGTTTATGTGATGTATTACATTTACTGACTGGCGAATATTGAACTATCCTTGCATCCCTGGAATGATTCCCACTTGGTCAGGGTGTATGATCTTTTTAATGTATTGTTGGATGCGGTTTGCCAGTATTTTGTTGAGGATTTTAGCGTCAATGTTCATCAGTGATATTGGCCTGAAGTTTTCTTTCTTTGTTGTGTCTTTATTTGGCTTTGGAATTAGGATGATGTTGGCCTCATAAAAAGAGTTTGGGAGATTCCCATCTGTTTGGACTTTTTGGAATAGTCTGTGAAGGATAGGGGTTAGCTCTTCCCTAAATGCTTTGTAGAATTCTACTGTGAAACCATCTGGGCCCGGGCTTTTGTGTGTTGGGAGTTTTTTGATTACTGCTTCAATTTCTTTTGTTGTTATTGGTCTGTTCAGGCTTTCTGCTTCTTTTTCATTGAGTTTTGGAAGATTATATTTTTCTAGAAAGTTGTCCATTTCACCTAAGTTTTCAAAGTTCTTGGCATACAGCTCTTTGTAGTAATTTCTTACAGTGCTTTGTATTCCTGTGGTATCTGTTGTAATCTCTCCTCTTTCATTTCTGATTGTGTTTATTTGGGTCTTCTCTCTTTTTTTCTTGATGAGTCTGCTTAAAAGCTTGTCGATTTTGTTTATCTTTTCAAAGAACCAGCTCTTGGATTCATTGATTCTTAGAATTGTGCTTTTAGTCTCTATGTCATTTAATTCTGCTCTGCTCTTGCTTATTTCCTTCCTTCTGGTTGCTCTGGGCTGCCTTTGTTGTTGTTCCTCAAGTTCTTGTAGATGTAGGGTTAGGTTGTTTGTTTGGAATGTTTCTAACCTTATTAGGTGGGCCTGTATTGCTATGAACTTCCCTCTCAGGACTGCCTTGGCTGTGTCCCATAAGTTTTGGGTTGTTGTGAGTTTGTTTTCATTTGTTTCCAGAAACCTTTTGATTTCTTCCGTAATATCATTCTTGACCCATTCATTGTTTAATAGCATGCTATTTAATCTCCATGATTCTGAGTGTTTTTGTTTTTTTTCTTTTGGGTTGGTTTCTAGCTTCAGTCCCTTGTGGTCTGGGAAAATGCTTGGTATGATTTCAAATTTATTGAAATTCTTGAGGCTTGTTTTGTGTCCTATCATGTGGTCTATCTTTGAGAATGTTCCGTGTACATTTGAAAAGAATGTATATTTAGCTTCTTTTGGATGGAGGGCTCTGTATATATCAGTAAAGTCCATTTCCTCAAGGGTATTGTTCAATGCCACAATATCTTTGTTGATATTTTGTTTAGAAGATCTGTCCATTTTTGATAGTGGGGTGTTAAAATCTCCCACTATAATTGTGTTGCTGCCCATATCTTTCTTGAAGTCCTCTAAGATTTTCTTTATGTATTTGGGTGCTCCTATGTTGGGTGCATATATATTTACAATATTTATGTCTTCTTGATGGATTCTTCCCTAGAGTATTATGAAGTGACCTTCTGGGTCTCTTTTTATGGACCTTTTTAGGAAGTTTATTTTGTCTGATATGAGTATTGCTACCCCAGCTTTTTTTTCCTGTCCATTTGCTTGGAAGATTTGTTTCCAGCCCTTCACTTTCAGCCTGTGTAGGTCTTTTATCCTGAGGTGGGTCTCTTGTAGACAGCAGATATGTGGGTTATTTTTTCTTATCCAATCAGCTATTCTATGTCTTTTGATTGGAGCATTTAATCCATTTACGTTTAAGGTTATTATTGATAGGTACTTATTCATTGTCTTTTATGTACATGTGTTCCCCTCTCCCTCTCTCTCTCTCTCTCTTTTCCCTCCCTTCCTTAAAGCAGTCCTTTTAGAATCTCTTGCAGAGCTGGTCTGGTGGAGGTGTATTCTTTTAGACTTCTTTTGTCTGGGAAGCTTCTTATTTGGCCTTCTATCTTGATTGAGAGCCTTGCTGGATAAAGTAGCCTTGGTTGCAGACCTCTGGTTCTCATTACCTGGAGTATTTCTTGCCATTGTCTTCTGGCTTGAAGTGTTTCCATTGAGAAGTCAGCTGTTAGCCTTATTGAGGCTCCCTTGTATGTTACTTCCTTTTCCTCTCTTGCTGCCTTTAAGATTCTCTCTTTGTCTTGAAATTTTGTCATTTTAATTGTGATGTGGAGAAAGGCACTTTTTAAAAGAACAAACAGAATAAGCTGAAAAACCAAAACATCTTAATTTAGATGAAAACACATTTGTGTTAATCTGTTTATCTCTCAGTGAACTGTGAGAGGCACAGGGATGACAGGTGAGGAGTTTCTCACTGCACCTGTTAGCCCCTCCCAGTCCTCATGGTTGCTGCCTCAGTCTCAGCAATGCCGAGGCCATAGCCTGTTCTCCCTGAAACTGTGCTCAGCCTTGACAGTGTCCCCCTTCCCTTGAGAGTTCTGGCAACATGTTTCTAGCCCCACAGGAGAAGAGGCCAAGTGTACAACGGGTAACATTAAGCCCTGGGACAGCCATGGCACACATACTAGATCATCAATTAAAATAATTTTTTGTATATTGGAATACATTTAAAGATTTTTGTATATTGATATAAATGAGAATATAGTACAGAGAAGAGCCTCACACTCTCTTAAGCTTTTAGCAGTAATTTGTGGGGAAATTAAAAATGAAAATACACTGAATTTACTAACATGACTCATGTATGCTTTAAGTCTATAAACTAAGAAATACAGTTGCTGTGTATTCTGATTTAATTACTCAGATGATTTTGAATGGGAACTGCTCTGCCAGAGAATCAAGGGTAGCAAACAGCTCTGGTGAGCATGTGCAGAGAGATAACACAGTGATTACAGGATGGATTATTTCTACTTAAAGGTGTAAAAAAAGGAAAGATACCCATCAGAAATTTCTGTAAAACAAATAAGTGAATGTGGGGTGAGCACCACTTTGAAGTGCAGAGAACTGGCAGGACTCCAGGGCTGCACATGTTGTCCCAGGAGAGACATCGGGGATCTGAAAGGCCTGGCTCAGTACCTGGTGGGAGCAGAGTGACCCAGGTCCCACCATGTTCTGATGTGGATTTTGTACAAGTGGGAGCAAAGCAATGCCTCCAGACTCTGGGTCAGTGAACAGTGATCATGAGGAAATGTGTTCAGTGGCCCCTACTGACAAGAAGTGGGCAGAGGTGAGGACTTGCCATGTGGTAGGGGAGTGGCCTCCATGTCTCTGGAGTGTCTGTGGCTTTCAAAGGGTTTCCCCAGTATAAGGCATTTTATGATGGGAATTTTTTCGGACTTCAGTGTTCCCATCAGTAAAATAACAATTTTAATATCTGCCATTCAATTACCTTTTGCTCTAATAAATCTAAACTGAGATGGTTCTTTAAGTGTTGTGTATTATACATCTTTATGGCCATGATTGTTATGTAAAGGCCTCTATCTTAGAAAGTAGATGCTGCAAGTTACTGTGCAGTATTAAGCAATAGACACTTTATCCCTTTCCCTTTCTCAATTACAGTACTCTTCTGAGGGTACTGTTACATTTGAATACAAATGTATATTTACAAAAAATTCTTACACTGTGATGCTTGGGCCCTGGCCCATGGACTGCCCTACACATTGGCAGATGTCCCACACTCTAGTGACAAGTGTGAGAACAGCATTTTTACCTGGCAATGTCCTTCCCATCCAACTGTCACAGTACCTGAAGATGCACCTTTTAAGGTGACTTCTGAATCTCCTGTAACATTCTCCTTTCAGTACAAACAATCCAGGGAGGGCTAACCTAGAATGTTACCTTAAATGTCAGTTAGGTTAGGAAACACTGCATTGCAGAGACTCAATTGGGAAATGGAGATGGATTAATGAAGAGAGAGGTTTAGGAAAGCAATTCAGTGAGTAAAAACATTAGGCTTTGGGTGAGCAAAGGGGTATTAAAAGGTCAGAGTGCCTTGGGTTTTGGGTAACAAGCAGCAGCAGCATACAGGAGGGAGGAAAATAAATGTGCAGAGATGGTGAAGCACAAGACAAAGTCTACAAAGCTCTATTCTACTGGATGTGGCCCTCAATTTATGTGTTTTATCAAGCACAATAAAGCAAGTGAAAAATAAAGTCTGGAAGAAGAGCTTTGCCACAGAGAGTACAGTTTTGTTTTAATTTGAAGCTCTGTGAAGGTGAGGGGCCAGCTGGGTGTGGGTATAGTCAGTGGGCAGTGAGAACAGGAGAGGCCATGTTGTTGGAGAAGTGAAGGCCAGTGTTAGTCTGCGTTAGCATGCACCCTCTTTCACTTCCTTCCCTCAGTTCCTTCTTCCCTCCCTGTACCCCCTTTCTCTTTTTCTTTCTGTCCATTTGTATATTCCATGTTTGTAAACTTAGAGAACACTATCGCCCCTGCCTCCTCTTTCCAATGTGTAATATTTCTATTCCAATATTCATGGTACAGTCTTAATGGGCAACAAGGAACTTAATTAATGACTTAAAATTTCTTTCTATTAACAAGATGAGTGAGTAGCAGAAGAGAAAGAGTTTCTTTGGAACAACAGAAACACAAAATTAGTGCAGTTATTACATAAATCACTGAAATGTATGCCATGCACATCCTGGTGATTTAAGGTTCTCCCTACTAAAAAGTAACAATTCCCCAGACAAATTAAATTTGGGAGTAAAGGTATAGCTTCCCCTAGTCTCACCCCTATCCCCTTTCTTGCAATGAGACAATGACCTGTTCTTTAGGTTTCTGTTGGCAAGTGTCCCATCCCCCCATCAGGAGCCCTGTGTCAGGAGAGACCTGTGGCCCAGCTGCACATCTGGGGACAGACTGGAGCTCCCTGTGGATGGACTCCACAGAGATAGACATCTGGGGGTAGTCTGGGAGGCTGTGATGTGCAGGACAGTATGCTGCTTTTATCATCCAGGTTAACCTGGCAGTCATTTTTCCATGACTCTTTTCTTTCTTGCGTTTCCACAAGGTTTCCTCAAGGAAATGGGACCTTCACTATAGTTTTGCCTGTACCAGAGGAAGGCATATGCAGTCTTAGGTGAATGGTGACATCTTTTTCCTCTTGGGTGATTTGGATGTTCAAGGACTGAGGATGCTGCTCCAGTTCTTGTCTACTGACCCTAGTTCCAAAAGACAATGTAAAACACACACACACAGACACACACACACACACACACACACACACACACACACATGAGACCCCTGTTAGGTGTTTATGCTTATAGTAGGAATGATTTTTCTCTTTTAATATTTTTAAATTAATTTAAATCTTTTTAAAAATGACTTTACTGAGGAATACATGATACTAAATTGCTCATGTTTAAAATGTGCAATGTGACCATTTTGACAAGGACATTCACATGTGGAATCGTCATCACAATGAAGACACTGAGCATGTGTACTACCCACAAAGTGCCCTCCTGGCCCCACTCCTCATGCTCCTTTCATCCCTCCTGTGTGTACCTTCCTATTGCATCCCTTAAATCCTTGGGTAGTGCCAGGTGGTCACTGGTCTGCCTTCTCTCACTGTAGATTAGTGTGCATTCTCTGGAGTTCTATGTAAACAGAATTACAGAAAATATTCCCTTTCTGTCTGGTTTCTTTCATCATATTTATTTAGAGATTTATCCATGTTGTTGCATTTATCAATAGTTTGTTCCTTTTCATTGCTGAGTAGTATTCCATTGTGCAATATATCTATACCACTATTTATCCACTCACCTGTCTGTGGAATTTTGGGTTATTTTTCTCCTAATTACTATTTTCCAAGGTATTATGAACATTCATTTGTAAGTGCTAGTATGGACATAAGCTTTTATTTCTTTGGGGGGGTTAATACCTAGGAGTGGAACTGTGGGGTTTTATTATAAGTACATGTTGCATTTTCTGAAAGATTGCACCATGTATATTCCTAACATCTGTGTATGAGAATTTCAGTGACTCCAAAACCTTGCCAATGCTTGGTATGGTCAGTCATCTTTATTTTAGCCTTTCTAGTAGGTTTGCAGTGGTATCTTGTTTTAGGGTGCATTTCCCTTATGATTAATGACACTGAGCCTCTTTTCATGTGCTATTTACCATACATAGGTTTGGAGAAGTGTCTTCTCAAATCTTTGGTCCATTAAAAAAATGAGTATTTGTTATATTATCAAAGTGTAAGAGTTTTTAAAATGTATATATTCTAAATGCAAGTCTTTTGTTAAATATATATTTTGGAAAGATTTTCTCCTAGACTGTGTCTCTTATTTTTGTTCTTAGCTTTGTGTTTTAAAGAGCAAATATTTTTTAATATTATGAAGTAGTATATTGATTTTTTTAATAAAAACACTCTATTGAGGTATACTGACATACAAAAAGCTGTACTTACTTAATGAGTACAACTTGACGAGTTTGGGAGGCAAGTATACATTTGTGAAAACATCACTACAATCAATGCTATAATCTGATTAATCACCTCTAGAAGTTTCCTCCCACTCACTTTATTTTAAATTTTTATTCATTTATTTTTGTGATAGGAACACAACATACAATCTACTCTCTTAGCAAATGTTAAGGATGCAGTACCATATTGTTAACTATTGCACTATGCTGGACAGTGGATCTCTAAGATGTGGTCATCCTGCTGGGCTGACATACTGTACCCTCGACCAGTACCTACCACCTCCCCTGCCCCCTGGCTCTCAGTAAATACCATTCTATCCTCTGCCTCTTGAGTTTGGCTATTTCACATTCTTCATAAAGGGATCACGTGACATCATTCTTCTGTGTCTGGCTTATTTCACTTAGCATATAGTCTTTTAGGTTCATTCATGTAGTCAAAATAGGCAAGATTATCATCATAACTGTTGGTGCTATTATAACTTGTATGTCTATATGTTAAAATTCAATTGATTGTTTATTGTTAATATATGGGGACACTGTGTGATTTTGTATTCTCAGCCCATAACTTACAACTTTGCCAAATTAATTAATTATAGTAGCTTTTTTAAAATCATAGAGTTTTGTGGTATTTGTTATATAGTTTTGTTTCTCTCTTCTTTTTGACAGTGGATAGCCCAAATCTTTTCTTCTATTCTTTGCTCTCTTTCTTCTACTTACAGTATTACTGTTATGTGTGTGTTACACTGTTGTAGTTGACAAACAGTTGATTGGTTATTCTGTTCCATTTTTCTCTTTGCTTTTCAATTTTCAAGGATTTTATTGCTCCATCTTCAAGCTCATAGATTTTTTGCCTCAATTGTGTCCAATCCTCTATTAAGCCCATCAGAGTAATTCTTCAGTCCTACAGCGTTTTTGTCCCCTAGCATTTCTCTTTGATTGTTCCTCAGAATTGCCATCTTTCTGCTTACCTGGCCTATTTCTTCTGCATGTTGTCTACTTTATCTGTTAAATCCCTTAGCATGTTAATCCTAGTTATTTTAAATTTCTCTTCTGATAATTCCAACATCCCTGCCATGTCTTGTTCTGATGCTTTCTCTGTCTCTTCAAATTGTGTTTTCTTCTATTTGGTATCCTTTGTAATTTTTTTCTTGATAGTCTAGTTATGATATATGGGGTAAAATGAACTACTGGAAATAGACCTCTGTCTGTAAATTGATGAATTGTATGGAGAGAGAAAGCATCTGTAGTCTACAATAAGGTCTTAGTCTGTTAGTAAGCCTATGCTTTTGGACTAAGAACTTCAGAAGTGATTTCATTTTTTTCTCCCCTCTTAGACTGGCGATAATGGCTAGAATCAGCTGAAGTTTGTCAGTTCAGTTCTGAAAGTCAGTTAGACTTTGGTAACATCTTTGCGGTTTAGCCCCTGGTTAACTAGTTTCTACCAAGGGAAGGCCTTGTTAAGTAGAACAATCTATAGAATCAATGCAATCCCTATCAAAATACCAGTGCCTTATTTCACAGATCTAAAACAAATATTTCAAATATTTATATGGAAGCATAAATGACCCTGAATGCCCTCAATAACTTTGACAAAGAAGAACAAAGTAGGAGGGATCACAATACCTGACATCAAACTATACTACAAGGCCACAGTCACCAAAACAATCTGGTACAGTCATAAGAACAGACACATAGGCCAGTGGAATAGAATAGAGAGCCCAGAAATAAACTCATGTCAATATGGTCAGTTAATATTTGACAAAGGAGGCAGGAACAGCAAATGGAATAAAAATGTCCTCTTCAATAAATGGTGTTAGAAGATCTGGACAAGTACATACCAAAAAAATAAATGGTGTTAGAAGATCTGGACAAGTACATACCAAAAAATGAAACTTGAGCACCAAGTTACACCATACACCAAAATTAGCTCAAGATGGATAAAAGAGTTAAATGTAAGTTGTGTAACATAAGATACACAACATAAGAATTTGTGTGTCCTTGATGAGGATGGAGGACACCACTGAATGCACAATAAACAGTATTTTTTAAATCAATGAGTATGTTACTCTTCAATTAAAATGTTTTAAAGTTCTACAGGTAACATGCAGAATGTGGGGGCCTATCATTTTGATCAAGAGTCCTGTCTCACCTTGTCCAATATCTAAGCCCTAACAGAGCTTTCAAGTCCCTCCTCGAGGTTGACTCTGTGAATGTCTTTGAGTAGAATCAAATGTAGGCATTTAGATTTATCAACTTGGAATGGGAGCCTTAGACCTAACAATATAAAAATAAAACCATCACTGGTAACTAACAAGTTTAAAAGATACAACATATTATGAAAAAGGAAGTATAATATGTAATAAGCAAGTAGTATTCATATTATTAACAGAATTCTTCTTCTTTTTTTTATAAATAAAGTATTTTTTAAGATTTTATTTATTTCTTTTTAGAGAGGGAAGGGAGGGAGATATAGAGAGAGAGAAACATCAATGTGCGGTTGCTGGGGGTCATGGCCTGCAACCCAGGCATGTGCCCTGATTGGGAACAGAATTCTTATAAATAAACAAGAAAAAGACAATCTGTTGAAGTGACAACACAAAGCACAAGTTGTTCAAGGGCCTTAGTAATCAAGAAATGCAAATGAAATTCCAACAAATACTTATGAGTTATTAAAATATAAAAGAGATTGATAATGGTGTTAACCAAGAGGCAGGGGAATTGGTTTCCCAAATCATGTTGTTGGCAGTGTAGATTGTTAGAGCCATTTTGGAAAGTGAGTTTTCAATATCTATAAACATAAAATAAGCACATCCTTTGGTTCAGCAATTTCACTTCTGAGAATAAGGTTAAGACATATATGTATGTATTTTTTCTATGTGTAAGTATAAATCAACATATACTTGTACATTTGTATGTACACGAAAGTCTGTCTGAAAAAATCAAGCCATTGTTAATATAATGAGGACAGTTTGTGCTATATCAATGCAACTTGGTAGCCAAGGAGAGTGGACTGGGATGTGCATATGTGAACAATGACAACTTCACTGTACTAGTCAGTAGGGGCAGTAAATGCCATTGAGTGAGTATGTGTACTGTGTGGCGATTGCATTCAAAATGACTGAGCAAACAGAGAAATGAATCTGCATCAGATTTTGGATTAAACTTGAACATTTCTTCCTGGAAACAATTTCGATGATTCAGAAGACCGCAGAGTTGGGTAACTGCTGATTGGCAGCTTCATCAGGACAATGTGTTTGTTCATGCAACACGTCTCATGCAGTTTTTTGCTAAAACACCAATTCACCCAGGTGACTCAGCTCCCCTACAGCCTAGATATGGTGACCAGTGACTTCTCCCTTTTCCCAAAACTAAGATCACCTTTGAAAGGGAGAAGATTTCAGACTGTTGATGAGATTCAAGAAAAGACGATGGGGCAGCTAGCTGATGGTGATTGGAAGAACTGTGTGAGGTCCCAAGGTGCCTACTTTGAGGGGGACTCAAGCGTCATTGTCCTACATGCAATGTTTCTTGTGTCTTGTAACTTCTTCAGTAAATGTCTCTATTTTTCATATTACATGACTGGGTATATTTGGGACTGGTTGTTGATGATTCAGGTTATGAAAACTAAGATATATAAAATATTGAAAATTATTAATAGGTATGCAAGTTATATTATTATACAAAGATACTATAGTAAATATTTTATGTGTTTATATATGAGCTCATATAAAAATTATTTAAATTGAAAAACAAAAGCAAGTCCCAAAGAGATACACAGATATTATCCAACTTACATAGAAAATTGGGTAGATATTTCTAGAAGTATCCTTGTAAAAGAAAAAGAAATGTAACTGTCAGGACACTCAGCACTGTCAGAATGGGTCACAGAGGTTGAAGAGGAAATGGAATGGAGGGGACAGAGTAAGTTTTAAACTTTAGGTTTTGCTCTACAAAGTAATGTAATACCTTGATTTTTATACAATGAGAAAAGCCATCTGTTGTATTTTTGTGTAATATTGAAAATATTAAAATAAATTAAAAATTGAGTTAGCATGCAAATATTTGCTTCCATTTTTTAAACTCCTTCCCCCAAATAGTTGTAGGTGTGTATGTTACAGACAAGGAACAGAGAAATTTTCTCAAGGACAAAGACCTCAGTTTCTGAAATTCATTTCCATTTCTGAGAGGTTAGAATGCCTAGTATGATGTGACACCCAGAGCCTGGGCACTTTCCTGGGTCTAAAGGATGAAAGTTTTAGGGCAAACTAATTTCTGTTCTCACCTGTTGTAGTGAGACCACATGCAAAGCAACATTAGATTAAAACAAGGAGCCATGGAAAATTCTCATTTCCTGTCCCCTTCATTGCAGGTTTACAACTGTGATTCTTCATTTCCTTGCAAGCTTTTTATGTCCTTTCAATAACATAAACATTTCTTCCTCACCTTCTTGGATCCTTTCAGTCTTTCCCCCTTGATTTCCTCACTGTCTTCTCTCCATTTCTTTTCCTATTTTTTCCTTTTACTTCTTCTTCTGCTGTTTCTGGTGCAGTGGCCTCTTTAGATGCCGCAGCTGCTTCCCTTCCCTCCAGGGAGATATTGCACAGGTGCAGCCCCATGGTTCCCACTGTGGGACTCTCACAATGCAGTAGTACACAGCAGAGTCTCTCAGGGTAACCTGGGTCAGGACCAGGGTACTGGACTTTCTGTCTGCTGTGATGTAGAGAAAGGCTGTTCCTTGGGTCACATTGTCTTTAAAACCATGAATCATGTACTCTGGACCCTGGTGGGGAATCTGTCGATACCAATATATGTACTCATTTGTACTGATTGTGGAGTGGCTACAGGGCAGGTGCACTGTTCCTTCTTCAGTACTCTCCACTGCATCTGGCTGTGTGGACTTAGCATCGCCCATAATACCTGAGGAGATGAGAAACAACAAATTAGCTCTGGGATGTCAAATTTGGGGTCATGAGTACTGCAGAACACCCCTCTCTGGCCATGCCCCATTGAGCACTTTCATAAGTGTTGCACAGGACAAGAGATATGTTACTGGTATTTATTATTGAGCTGTCCAGAGCCACAGGCCAAAAATCAATTGCTGTATTCTACCACCCCTGGGCTCAGTGAACCCAAAGCTCCTTAGAGCCTCAGAGCTGTGTGACTCAGGGGATCTTCTGTGAGCAGTGGATGTGAGAAATTCTCACCATGATGCCCAGATTCTCTGGAGAAACACACAGACACATGGAAACACGTAGATACATTTTCCCCCTGCAGTTTGGTTAAGTACAGTGGGAGAAGTAAAAGCAGCAGGTACCTGACCTTTGTCTTTAGCTAGGAAAGCCATCCTTTCTCAGACCCAAATCACTTACCCAAAGTGAGGAAAAGAGTGATTCCTATCACTGGCCTCATAGTTCAAGTGCAAACTGGGGTTGCAAGCCTCAGAGCTCAGAATCTGTGTCTGATCCTAGGTGTGGGGAGGTTCCAATGCCAACACAGCCGCCACTAGCACAGCCTCACCCAGGAAGCTTTCAATTGGGTGTTCCCCAGGCACGCATCCTGGGTGAGGCTGTGCTAGTGGCTGCTGTGTTGTCATTAGAACCTAAATTAAACATCATTTAGAAAGAGAGTTTAGAAAGGGTTTTTTTCTATGTCTAATCCTAATTCAGAGGGTTTGCTTTGAGATTATTTTCAAATAGTTTGTGTTTGAATAACTCTGGGTAAGTGACATCATCCCCATGAAGATTTACCATCCCTCTGCTGTGGTATATGGTAAACAGTATTTTTCGGACTATAAGATGAACTCCTCCCCAAATTTGTGAGGAATGATGGTTTTTAATGCTGCTGTTGAGTTCTGTTCACATTTACATTGGTGAAATATTATGTTATTTATGTTATTAAATATTTTATCTCTTTTTTTGCTTCAAATTTTTTTCCCTATTTTTCTCCTCTAAAAACTAGGTGAGTCTTATGGCCCAAGAATTATGGACCATAATTTTAATCCAAGTTATCTCTGTTGAACCTTGGACCCTAAGGGAGAACAGAATTCATATCCATATTCCCAGCGAAAGCAAGTTAGTCTCGACAGGTGTAATACAGAATTTTACTTCTAAAATTAGAAAATTCTTTCTGGTAAAAAATTTTTACCATATGCTCATTAACAACCCAATGAACTGTGGAAGAAAAATTTGCAACATATAACACCAAAATAATGTAGTTGTATAACACCCCTGAGCTCAGTCTCACAGATATGATACCATTAGAGTCCAGTCTAGGGGCCAGGTTGTCTGCACTCAGTTCTCCCCCATTGGCTCCGGGAATACTGTCTTATGCACCCTTCTGATGGACGTTGTTGGATGCCCCTGGTCTTGACACAGTACCCAGTGAATTGAATGGGAAATATTTCTATTCTACTTATCCCCTCTTTAACAGATATTTTCTCATCTTCATGCCCTTGACTATTGCATTTATTGAGGAGAAGAGGAGGAAAGCAGGGAAAGAAGATAGGAAGAGAAGATTTATAAGGGGAAATGAGGACTTTTGAGAAGGTATTGTAAATAAACATAAAGGAATTCCTCTGGTTATTCTTGAAAGTAGTTACTATTTAAAAATGGGATAGGATAAAATTAAAATATTCCCTTTCTCTGCTATAGTAACTAAGCTTCTTATTTCACCATAGGAAGAAATATTTGGCCATTTAAATTTAAATTATTAATCACCTCTCCTTTGTCTTCACATGAGGGGTCAGCTCTTGGCTCTGTGTTTGGGAGAGGGCTTATTCCTGTCCTTGAGGCTGGGCACAAGCTCAGTATGAGTTTATAAAGGACAAGAAGACAAACGGAGTGAAAGTAAGTTCTCTCACAGCTCAAGGATAACCTCTAACTCACCCTGGAAGGAGCTTCAGTTCCTCCACTTCAACAGCCCCCTCTTGTGCCTGTGCACATGAACTACTTTCTCAGAACTGGGAATCAGTCAGTCAGCAATCTTGCAAGGTGTTTCCTGTCTTGGGGTGGGTTGGTATCTCATGTGTGCTACCTCCCCCTGGTGGCAAGGCTCTGTGAGGACCTTCTATCACAAGCCTCTAAAGCAGAGATTTCCAACTGATGTGAAGAAAGAAATTTTAAAATATGCAATTCTTGACCATTTAGTCAAGTTCACTGATGTCTTTTCCCTTCAATTGACAAATAGAAAAATGGAAAAATGACAAAAGCCAACACCACAGTAGCCCTACAGTATGAATGATTCAATATCATACTTATTTTTGGGTGTGCTGCAGAATTGTAGTAATTAGCTTTTGTGTGCCATGAGATGAAAGAGATAGAAAATTGCTCCTCAAGAGACTGAATTATTTTCAGTCAATTGGAGATTTTAGAATTATCTGTGTGACCTTTCTTTACAGAAATTGTCTATAATCTTTCCTCAATCAAATTCTTTTACTTTCTTTAGTATCTTGTTTTTCCATGTTTGATGACTGTTCTGAGGGCACAATATTTATTGTTTAGTGTAGAATTTGGTAGAGACTAAGCACTTAATAAACTGTTGTTGGGTGAATGTATTAATTAATATTTATTGGGAGAAGAATGGAATGATTCCAAATTATTCTAAATAAAAAGTTCTAATATCCTGAGTGGTGGGGGAAAATGGAGACAACTGTACTTGAACAAAAATAAAGTAAAAAAAAAGAAAAATACATTAAAATAAAATCTTTTATAGTTTAAAAAAAGTAATTGTAAAAACTGACCATTCTGATTTGGTATGAATATCTATTTTATTTAATAACATTCCAAATATTTCACAGCAAGAGAGAACATGTGTAATTCTCATTGAATTCAAATAAAATCCCATAGAACAAAGAAAAGAAATACTTTGGGAAGAGAAAGTTTTGTCAAAATTATCTCTGTGTTCAGAAGCCTAACTGAAATTAAGTATTAATGAAGATATTCTAAAAGATAAAGAAAAGTTCTAATATTCTGGGCAACAAATAGAACAAAAATATCCAGCAGTGAAGATAAATGCACACTTAGATTTGTGGGCCATATGCAAATAGACAGTGCACCAGCTCTCACCCCCCATTCTTCAAAATAAGAGAACTGACAACCTGGTTCAGGGGAGCTGGGTTAGAAGAATGTGACAGCCTGTGCACAGTGTCATGTGGTCACGCCAGCTTAAAGGAATAGCAGTAATCAGGGCTGGTGTAAATATGCGCATCAAAGAAATACTGGGAGTGCCGAGAAACGTGAAAGGTGAGGGTCATTATGTCTCTAGGTATATAATGCTAAATTCAGACCAACATTATGAGTCTTTATTTAATGTTCATTACCACAGGATTTCAGGTGGTAAGAACAATCCAGAGTAGGTCCCATCAAAAAATGAACATTGTGGAACTTTTTGGTTTTGTTCACTTGTTCTTATGTAATAGCCTCCTTGGTATATAATTCACATATTATGTAGTGCACCTTTTAAAGCTCACAGTGCAATGGTTCTTAGTATAGTCACAGAGTTGTGCAATCATCACCACAGTCAACTTTAGAACATTTCATGATCCCCAAAAGGAACCTGTACCAAGTAGCAGTCACTCACCCTTTACCCCCATGAAACTCCTTGCAGGCAGCCATGGATCTACTTGTCTTTGTCTCAGCTCATCTGTGCTGCTATAACAGATCACCACTGATTGGGTAGCTTACAAACAACAGAAATTCATTTCTCATGGTTCTGAGACTGGGAAGTCCAAGATCAAAGCACTGGCAGGATTAGTGTTTAATCCTAGGGCCACTTTCTGGTTCATAGACAGTGCCTTCTTGCTGTGTCCTCACGTGGTTGAAGGGGAAAGGATTTCTCCAGGTCCTCTTTTGTAAGAGCACTAATCCTAAAGGCCTCAATTTCTAATACCACCATTTTTCAGATTTAGGGTGCAATTAATTATCATTAACAATTATTTGGGGGCTACACAAACATTCAGAACATGGCAGCTTCTATATAGACTTTACCATTCTGCATATTCCTTCTAAATGGAATTTTACAACATGTAGGCTCTTGGAACTGGCTTTTTACCTTTAGGGTAATATTTCCTGGGCTTATTCATCTATGTTATAAAATGTTTGAGTACTGCATTGCTTTTTGTTGCCTAATGATACTCCATTGTCTGGCTATACCATATTTCATTTATCAGTTGATGCACAGGGGGGTTGAATGTTTTTGGACAGGATTGTGTGTGCACAGATATTTTTATTACTCTTGAGCATATACATATGACTGGAATTGCTGAGCCATGTAATAACTCTATGTTTCATGGTTTAAGGAACTTCAGGCCATTTTCTCTTGTAGCTGCACCATGTTACACACTGGTAAAAGACTAAGAGGGGGTTTATTTCTTTATATTCTCACCAATTCTTTTATTTTCTGTCTTTTTGTTTAAGTCATGTCAGTGGTTATACTGGTAATGTGGTATTTTCCTGTGGTTTTCATGGACAAATGGTGTTTATAGCATATAATCTTCATTCACCAGGGTGCAGAAGATTTTCTTTTATTTCTGACTTGTTAACAATTTATTTCTTTATTATGGGCAAATATCTAGCATACATTATAAATTTGTTTATGTTGTAAATGATGCTTTTATTCATGTGGATTATTACTTTGGTTTAAAATGTTAAACATCACATGAAAGCCAGCTTAGTTATAATATATTATTCTTTTATAATTCCTGCCAATTTCTTCCTAATATTTAGAAGTCTTGAATTTATGTTCATTGAGTGAGGTTATTTTATATTTTAAAATTGCTCTATTCAGGTTTTAGTATCAGGAACATTTGGTCCTGCCCTGGCTGGTGACTCAGCTGGCTGGAGTGCTATCTGGATAATAAAGGCTGCAGATTCCGTCCCTGCTCAGGGCACATGCAAGAAGCAACCAGGCACTAAGTAAATAAGGAGGACAAAATAGATGTTTCTCTCTCTCTCCTTTCCTCTCTCTCTCTCTCGCTCTAAAATCAATTAATACAAAATTGTAAATGGAGATTAGTCTGTCCGTTTAAAATGTTTTTTTCTTTTTCATTCTGTATTTATTAAGTTTGGGGCATCAGTCATATTATGTGTGATAGGTGATGCTGTCATAAAAATCAACCTTAAAATCTCAGTGGTTAAAAAAACAGTGGTTAAAAAAAAATAAAACCCATATGCCACAAATAGTGTCCCTTTGAACAAGCCATTTAATCCTGGGTTGGGGAGCAGGTCTCAAGAAACTCATAAGCAAAGATGGGATTTTTTTGCTTGTTTGCTTGTTTCTTTGATTTTTGTTTTATTTTAACTTTATTTTTATTGTTGATGCTTATACAGATGTCCTCATTCTCCTCCCCTTTGCCCATCTCCACCCAGCCCCCATCCCCCTCCCCCATCTGGCCATCACCACACTGCTGACTGTGTTTATGTGTTATCCATATACTATGTTTTTTGGCTAACCTGTTCACCTTCTTTCATCTGGTAGCTTCCCCTCTGACAGCTGTCAGTCTGTTCCATGTATCCACGTAGCTGTAAAAAAGAAGGAAATCTTACCTTGTGTGATAGCATGAATGGACCTAGAGATCATTGTGCTAAGTGAATCAAGCCAATCAAAGAAAGACAAATACCATATGATCTCATTTATATGTGGAATCCAGTGAACAAAATAAAATGATGAACAAAATAGCAAAGATTTTTTTGAATGGGAATCAATGCCAAATATAATCTATAGGGGGGAAGTTTATAATTAATCATTTAGGCACAGAAATATTGTTTTGGGAAACTGTTTACCTTAGGTATATTTACCTTAGAAATAGCATTTGAGTTTAGTTAGTGGAATGGAATTGGAGACAAGTTATCTTACTATTCTTTTCATATTTTGAGGAAATATACTTGGTTTACTGGTTACCTCATTACAGTTGTTTCCAGAGTAAGGCTTTCTACTTTTATTCAGTCATTCAGTCAGTAAAAATGTCAAAGGGCCTGCCCTTGTACAGCATCTGTTCTAGTGCGTATCAATAGTTGAAAAGATCTGGAGACTTTATTTTATTGTATGCTTCAAAGGTGATGAAATTTTAATAAACTCATTGTTGCTTAAAAAAAAAACAGTGGTTCATTTCTTGCACATACATAGCAGCTCATTTAGAGTCAAGGTCATCCCCCAGGTCAGTTATATTGTGTGTGATGACTAACAACTGAAACTTCATATCAGTGAACAATTCAATAGTCACCACAGTCAGAAAAAGTAGAGATTGAAAGTTAAGCTAATTAAATGCCTCTCCCAAGACGTGAAACAGGCCATTTCTACCCACATTTCTTTAGCCCATGCAAGCCTATGGCCACATCAGTCTTCAGAAGGCTTGCTGTCCTTCAGGGTTGCTGGAAGGAGAGGAAACTGGATATCAATGCGCAGTCACTGTGTACTCCATCGTCAGTCTTCCACCCATAACTGAAAATTCATTTCCTCTCTTCTTCCTTTGTGGGAGGCAGGCAGGCAAGTTGGATCCCCTTTCAGTGGCTCCTGATTGATGGCAGGGACTCTGATTGATATCCTGTATTCCTCCCCAGATCTTTATGTGACTCCTTTGAAGCACTGTAAAGAAACAAATAGGCAGAAAACAAACAACAACAAGTAAACTGTTTCCTCCACACATTCAATACACAATCATGGAACAGTTACAGGACTGTGTTCTGTAAAGTCCCCCACAACTGAGAGTGAAGAGAGACAACAGTGTTGGTCTGCAGCAGGCCCCAGGGGGCACTGCTTATGGGTTCCTGACCCTGATGATGAGATGCTTTCTGCAGGGAGCTCTCCTGCTCACTGCATCTCACATTCTCTGCCTCAGCCTTCTGGGAGAGTCTTCTTCCATGATCTTCTCTGGCCACATGTTAAAGGCTATGCCTCTCCTGGGGGATGGTTATCTCAGCCCAGTCTCTGCCTGGGTTTGGTAAGACATGAATTATTCTAAGTATCTAACGATTATAGTTTCATTTAGTCAAAACTGCCTTTGCCTATAGAGAACTTACGAAAATTAGTCACTTCCTTATCTATTTGATTCCAGTAAGAATCATATATTTATGTATGAAAACTGTATTATGTGCCAGTCTGGCCATGACCACATTGTTCACAACAGAAGACTGACCAAGAGGACCCAGACCCTGTTGCTGAGGTCAGTGTTGGTTGGACTGATGCTCATCTGACTCTTTCAGCAGCACCCCTGTCCCCTGACCTTTGTCCTTCACAACAACCAGTTCTAGGACAGGAAGGAGAAACTCCTTCTCCTGCTGAAGTTGTTGTGAACTTGATGGCAGTTGAAGTGTCAAAACTTTCCACCCTTGCAGACATTGTCCCCACATCAGTGTGTGTGGAGAGCAGGACCTATGAGACGGCATCATTCCAGTAAAGAAAACATTAATTTTATAAAACAAAATGGAGACACTTGTCAACCAGGATGGCTGCCATCCAGTCACAACACGTTGGGTCAAGAGGGAAACCATCTAAGTCACACCAGACACATCTGGCAAAGGGAACACCCCAGGTGTCTGTACACACAGTCAGAACAGCCATGTCTGCAGAGCGGGACCACCCACATGTAGGGTCCTGGGCAAACTCCTCACTTGCCATCAGAGATGCCAAAGATATTTATCAAAAGGCCCAGAAATGTGGAGTACACCACTTCCAAGGAACAGCTGAGGCAGGCTTCAGACCAGTGCTGAGATAGCCAAGCTCCTCATACCAGTGTGCTGTTCCACACCACACTTATGTCCCTTGGCATGTGCCCAGCTGGACTGAGGGCTTTGTCTGCCCTGCTGCCCACTGGGCTCCAGAGATCTTTCCCCACAAGACCCTGACAGCTCCCTGGCCCACCATGCTGTCTCCCAGACCTGAGGACTGAGACTCTGGGACTCGGGGGCCCAAATGTTTGTGTGTCTGTGTGTTATATTTCTCTTAGACTGTTAGAGTGTGAGTAGGATATTAATGTACGTTGATGTTCTACTTTGAGTGAACCTGCATTCAATAAAAGCTGAGTGAGTAGCATAGTCACTGTATGTGACTCTGGTCTATTCCTTGGTTCCAGGCTGCTCAGCAAGCAGCTAAGTGAACAGTTGCCCGGCTGACTTTTGGGAAAGCCTATGTCCCGAGCACAGGCTCCTGACAGTGGGTTCTTAGAGTCCCTTAATGAGCAGAGTCCCAATTTTATTTGGAATGTGGAAATAAGTGTCAGATTAGACTATGAAAAACATTAAAATAAATTTATGTATTTATACATTTTGTTTCTATTCTATTCATGTATACAAAATATACAAATAATAAAGTGAATTATTATACTTGTATAAACTATTAAAGTCAGTGTGACATTGGAAGAGAAAATGGGTGGTTTTAGCACTATTTGGTTCTGAAAATCAAACAATTGAAGATGAGAATTAGAAAACTACTCCTGATTTTCCTGCAATAAATGGGTTCATTTATCTCAGTGTTTAGGAACAATTTGGAAAGCACTTTGTGATGTGTTTTAACCCAATATATAAACATAATAGCTAGGAATCTTGGGACAATGCTGTTTTACATACTGAGCTCATTATGGGGCATTTTTTATAGAAAGTTGACGTTAGAAGGTCTCAGCTGTGCCACCACACACAGGGTCTGCCTTCTTCCTGCCTGTGGTTCCTGGGTTTCCCAGCCTCTGAGCAGGTGGTGTCTTCATGGAACCAAAGGTTTTTGCTAAGCTTCCACCATCACTTCTATTACTGTGGGTTCAGAGAGAGCACAGAAGTACCTTGCTGAGTCGGTCAGTTGTAAGGAAGAGATGGTGAGGCTGATGAATTTGTTTGCCTTCTGAAAGTTCACAGCATAGCGACCCTGTATTGCATTTCGGTCAGAAGAGTACTGAGAAATAAGGAAAACCATCTCTCCACTGGGAGGCTGCTTGTACCAAGACAAATAATAATAAGTCCATGTGGTTTCATACTTGCAGTCTATTGTTACAGCTTGTCCTTCCTGCCCTGGTACTGTAGTCTGAGCTTGAATAACTTTCTGAGTCCTGATGATTCCTGTAAAAAAAGGAGAAAACAGGATTGCTCCTCTGAAGCATCTCAGGTGAGTTATGAGGGACATATTACTTTACGACCCAAGAACAAAGGAAAAAATGATATGGTGTTTCATTTCCTTGCCTCTGTCCCTTTGAATACCCCCACCAGTTACAACTTTCAAATCCCATCTTAGTCTCTAAGCGAACACTGAGGCCCCAAATTGTGGCCACACGTACTGAAGCTAAAGAAGACCGTGAGTGCCCATAGCAGGCCTGGCCAGAGCATGGAGGAAAGTCTTCTGGGTGAAGTCTCCCTTGTTCTCATTTTCCCCAGAGACCAGCCCTTCTCTGAGTGCCTGACTGCCCAGATCTGGGTTAGATGTATCTGCCCCTAAACAGGAAGTGCAGTTGATGAGCAGAATGTTACATTTGCTGTATTCAAAGGCTGACACATCTACCCCTCCCCAGTCCTCCATGTGCCTACATGATTTTCTGTAACAATGTATTTGGAAATGGCTATTATATTGGAGCATGTATATGGTGTTTATCTTTTTGTCATTGAACTCTTGTTTGATACTATTGTGATCAGATTTGTATTCTGAATGTTTTGACTCCTTTGAAATTTATCAAGGTTTGCTTTAATTGATTAACTCTTTTTTTATTACAGGTTTATGGATATATAAATGACATACAATAAACTGCTTATAGGTAAAGTACAATTTCATGAGCTTTGACATATGTACACCCCCCTAAGGCCATCACCACAGTGAAGATGGAGAACATAGCCATCATTTCTGGAAATTTTTTGTGACCCTTTGTAAACCATCTCCACCGCCAGTCCCAACTAATTGCTAAACTGCTTTTGTGAGTTTGTATTTTCTAAAATTTTATATAAAATTTGTTTTTAAAAATCTTATTTCAATTGACTCAAAAAGACAAGAATTTACTTCATGTCTTTTTCTCTCATTGTAATTATCTTGAGATGAAACTGAGTTGTTGCACATATCAATGGTTTCTCCTTTTTGATTGTTGAGTAGAATTTCATCACATATGTACTGGCATTGTTTCCATTCTGGGTCTGTTACAAAGAAATCTATGAACATTCCAAACAAGTCTGTGTGTGCATATATTTCCTCTTCTCTTGGAGCAAATAACTAGGAATGGAATACTTAAAAATGTGGCATGTTTTATTTAACTTTTTAGAAAGTTGTCAAACTATATTCATAATCACCAGTTGATTTGTTGTATTGTGAGACTTCTAGTTGTCTCACATCATTGACAAGCCTTGGTATAGTAAGTCTTTTTGATTTTAGCCATTCAATGAGAATGTAGGGGCATCTCATGAATTTAACTTGCTTTTCTGTAATGGCTTATAATGTTGATCATCATTTTACAGTTTTAGTGTCTGTAATTTATTCAGTTTTATTCTCTGTCTCATTTTTTTACTATACCACAATTTACTTTTCTATTCTCTTGTTGGTGATTATTAGGTGGAAATATTTTGCTGTTTTTTAATCATTTTTTTTACTTTTCAATTACAGTTGATATACAATATTACATTAGTTTCAGGTGTATACCCCAGTGATTAGACAAGTTACTACGTGATTATCCTGAAAAATACACAGATCTGACACGATACATAGCTATTTGTCATTTAGTACTTGCTCTGATGACTGTGTGGGTAGGTGTCTAGTACTCTGTTGACTTGGTCCAGCTTTTGTCTCAGCTTCTCCCATGGGCCTGGATCTCAGATTTAGGATTTTCTCAGCAATTCTGCCTCTCCTCTCCAAGGCAGCCAGAACCTGCCATATTTCTTGGTGGGACTCGGGGGATACAATTTTCTACCTCTTCCTCATTCATAGCAGAAATATCCCAGTATTGCTGCACGACATTCAGATAAGAATGGTGTCCTGCCCCTGACCCAAGATACAGGGTTTTTTCCTTGTCTCTACTTTCTGCTACAGTGGACCTTAATCTGTGCCCTGTGGGAGGAGGACTGACAGAATTTGTTGTCAGCTCTTTTATCACCAACTTCTTTAGGTTTTTCCTTCCTGTGAGAGGCAGGTCTAGGCAAGCTGGAGGGGTTTGAGACTTCCTGCAGTCACAGCTGGTCATATCCTAATCTCTGGTGGGGATCCTCTGTCACTCACCCTGGTCCCAGTGATTTTAGTGAACAAGTGGTAACCGCCTGTGAAGATGGCCCTACTGATTAGTACATATTCCTCTTGTGTCTGTTACTGTCAGCAGTTCTGTGTTGTGATAAGAACACTCAGTCACTCATTCTCCAGGTAATTCCTTCCTTCCTTCCTTCCTTCCTTCCTTCCTTCCTTCCTTCCTTCCTTCCTTCCTTCCTTCCTTCTTGTAGCTGATTTCCCTTCTTCTTGTCTGGCAGCCAGCACCTCTTTCACCCACGCTATGCTAATTTTGTGCCAGTCCGTGTGCCTGTCTCTCCTTGGAGAAGCCTGTTTCTCATGAGAATCCAGCCTCCTTGTTTGTCCTGTGACCTCAGGTCTCTCTTAGGTTAAAGTAAAGTTATGTGTCAGGAACCAGCCCAGCCCTGCTGTCTGACAGTCACAGAGGGAGCCATGCGTCCACACAGTAGATACTGCGGAGGAAAGCACCAGACACTCCTCTGCCTAATCATTGTATTACTGCCCGTGCTTAGGGTCTATGTGATTTACCATGGGACCGGGACAGATGGCAATTTCACAGAAAAAGTACAGTTCTTCAGAAGCAAGCAAGAAAATGACAGCTCATTGGAAAGTGACCCCTCACCAGAGTGTCCTCCTAAGTGGGTTGGGGAGTTCCAAGAATGGGAATGGAAAAGACTCCTAGGATTACTCCCTACAAAAGCCTCTATGCCCACCCTTATTACACAATTTCTTAGAACCAGGGCTCTGGGAACAAGAAATAGATTCAAAAAATACATTTGGTCAGCATTGTACCAGTATCCATGGTCTGTTCCCCCTTCAACTCCTAGGCTCACTGATCCCCCTTTACCCTATACTGGAATCTATCATAAAGGGACATGATGGGTAAATATAAGTGGATATTGGAAAGATTATTTATTATCCACTCTCCTTCTATGAGGCACTTAAGCAATCAGGGCCCCCATGGTGTTTGTTGCCAAGAAAAGTCAGACATCGAAGATGGGAACAAATAATAGAGATGTATCCACACTAATGTAGATGGCAGGCAGCCGAATGGACTAAGCAAAACAAAGATTATTACTTACATAGAAAGACAGGATGCTGGCACTAAAGTGAGAAGCGAGAGACAGGTATTAACCACATTGACCATGAAAGCCTTCTGCATAGCCTTTACCAATGAGCCAAAACAATCCTGTGTGCATCTACATGCACAGCTTGCGGCTTTAGAATATATAGATTAAGATTAAGTTAAGAGTTAAGAAATTAAGGTGTTATATAACATGGTAAAATGTGTTACTGATTAATTGCAAAGGTTAGGAGCCAAAAGCTTGCACAATAATATGCAATTATAATGGACAGATGCTTCTTATTATGTCTATGCCATATTTTCTGCAGAACACTGACAAAGCAAACATGCCCTGAAAACCTTATTTTGATTGCTTTCACATATGCCACATGTACACACCCAACTGTATAAAAATAAAGAACTCAAGAGCCCAGCATAGATGTGAGGCTGTTGACCTTGAAACTGCACCTCACGTGTCATTCCTGCGCTGATGCTGTCCGTCCACTGGGAATCCCTGGACCTGCTGGAGCAGGGCTCCGGCAGTTATGAGTTTGCTGCTTTTCTAGATTTACATGTTAAGGTGGAAGGAAGCAATGCTCTTTCACACTTTGTCTATCCTAGTAGGATTGGAGCTGTGTTCATCTTTCATTGTATGTAAAATTGAGGTACTGCTATCAGGAATGCAGGATCTTTGTCAGCTTTCTGTGTAAACTGTAAGAATATTGCAAAACACAATATAATTGTAAATCACACTTCATAATTGAAATACCTTACTCCTAGTCAGTAAGAGGGTGGGAACTGTTTTTTATTTTGCTGTTTGTAGTTTGACTTCTATTGGTTGCTAACCCCCCCCCCATTTTTAAAACAATTAATTAAGCCCAAGGATTGTTTCATGGGATTAATAGTCAGTTGGTCGCGAGTTCGGGTAACCACCTGGACGACTGATTGGCATCCTGAGTTGAAGGGCATTGTTGCAACCTCCCAGGGATAGCTGGTGGGTCAGAAGCACAGGTAACAATCTAGGCTTACAACTGGTATCTGAAGTGGGAGTGGGAGGCCGTGTTGTAAGACTGTGCCATAAACTTGTGGTATCTGATGCTTTCTCCAGGTAGATAATATCAGAGTTGTGTTGACTTGCAGGACACCAACTGTTGTTCAAAGAATTACTTGCTCTACAGGGAAAGCCTCTGTTCCACCCCTTTATACACATGCTGAAACTGGGTCCAGTATCCCAAAAGAACTGTGTTTTCCAAAAGATTGAATTGAGCAGGTATAACATCGGGAATTATGAAGTATATTGTTCAAATACTGTCCTTCATATGTTGCTGTTTTATGGCATACTCCCTGGGGAGAAATGTGATGTTATCTGAAGTGCATGGCTTTCACACGTGGTCCTATATGGTGTCCGAGGCAGCTGTGAGTGAGTACTTCCTAGAATAAACTCAACGGCTTCCTTTCTAGATCTTAACTTACACACTTCAATCACTAGCTGCTAACTAATATCTAGGAAAGGTTTGTAATTATTCTGTTAGAATATGGAAATACACAATTGTCTCAGGATGAGTTATATCAGTTAGTTTGCTTGTGAAGCTCATCTATCTTTTTCTTTCCTGGCCCATCTGAGACATCAGAAATATGTTGCCGAGTCTTCTAGCTGTGATGGTGATGTGATGAGCTTGTCAGAATTAGTTTTTTCTGGGAGTTCACAGAATATTGACCCTGTGTTACACTTGTTTCTGTACTTTTGTGCTAAGAACTGAGGAAAATCACCTCACCACTGGGAAGCCTTTTGTACCAATGTCATACATGATATTTTGCACCACTACCATTCATAACACCCAACTCTTGTGTTGATTAAACAGTCTGGTTCCACAATCTCACCTTCCTGCCTAAATGCTGTTGGATGGGATTTAATAACCTTCTGGGATCCGCTAGATCCTGTTGACATAGGAAATAACAAAATGGACCCCTGGAGCTGACCTTAAGAAAATTTCCTGGAATTTCTAGACAGGAATTAAATTTTAAATCAAGGAAGAAAACTCAAAATCTGATTCCTTTCCCCTTCTTTCTCATTTTCCTGGAGTGTTAGTCATAGTTGGCTTTGTTCATCCCCTCAGCTCCTCCCCACCATCTCCCCTGAATCCTGGGGTGTCCTCAGTCTCATTACCAACAACTGTTTCTATCAGGGAAGACAGAGGCCATCAGTGCCCATAATATGCTGAGAAGAGTGACTTTGGCATCTCTGTCTCTAAGAACAAAGTTCCTGCTCTGGGTTTGGGACCAGTCTCACTCAGTTGTGTAAAGCTGCACTTAGAGTTGTTGGAGATGGGCAGTGCAGCTGTCTCAGAGCAGGAGGTTGGTGCAGTGGGGCAGGTGGGTGAGTCATCAGGTCATGTCCTGCTCAAAATTGCCTAGATTATGTTGAGCCACTGGATTCATATAATTTAGTCTTTCCTCCTAATCAAGGTGTTCAGTTATTCTTCAGAAATTTTCTCTTTTCCTTTTATACCAGAAATAAATTTTATTTTCCCTTTTTTAAATTTACATTTGCTTTTACAATCTTCAAAATGAAGGAATTCCATGTAATAAAATTTTGAGGGAATGCCTTTGGAATAGGTAAAGGAGGTATTATTAGGTTAAAAGAAAGAAAAATTAATAACCTTTAGAATCTAAAAATGAAACATGTAAGCCCACTGTTATTCATTATTTGCCTGGGAATTGATACAGTCTGTGGTGAAAACTTGAATTCCAGTCTTCCATGACTGTAAGAAATTGCTGAAAATTTTAAAATGAGACTTTTGTGAATGGAAGATGAAAGGTTTTTTTCCATAAAAAATTACTGAAAAGTTGATACTTCAAAATAAATACAATTGATAAAAATTCAGGTCCCTCTTTGGAATAGACATTCCTCTGTTCATATATTATTTCCTGCATTTCTACATGTACACAGAAAATCCCAAAGCCATTTTATGTCATTCCTACTACTGTTAAGATTGTGTTTATCTGCAAGTAACAAAAAACTCAGCTCAATAATAGCTATTAAAGTTTGTATGCAGAATAAATCGGGAAGAGGGATCTGACTTAACATGGTAGAACCAAGCAGAGTGGGGCCCCTTCATGGGGCACCTTGGTATATGACCCAGCTTGAGTAATGGAAGAAACAGGTTTTTATTTATAATGTTCCAACATAGGGGGTGGAGCTAGGAACACTTCAGCTCAGAGCCCCATTCTCCCATGAGACTCAGCACTTCCCTTGCTCCCCAAAAGTCTATAAGTCAGAAGCCCCTAAAGTTACCCATATCCTTATCTGTACTTAAGCCAACTGTGCAAACAGTTTCACAGCAGCTCTCTACTTCAGGATGTGGGTGAGTTGTCATCAGCCTCCATGTTACAGCCCAGAAATACATGTGCCATGTTACACTGGACCATGGTGAAGTCCAGGAAGGCACACATCCCAAGAGTCCAGATAGAATACAGGTCTGTGAGGCAGAAGGTCAGCATGGTCCCTGATGGCTTTGAAGTCCAATAGAGCAGCATGATCAGAGCAGCAGTATCTCCTTCTTTACTACACCAGGCAGCTTGGTGGAATCCTGACTACAAACTGCATAGCTGCTTGCTTACTCCTCTCTTCACATGGCTGCTACCTTCTCTCAGCTGCCACCTTTAGTCAGGACAAGCATGACTTAGTGACCCATGGGGAACCATACCCCTGCCTCTAGCCCAGGTGCTATAAAAACCCTGGCTGTGTCACAAATCACCATACATTCTGAAAGTCATGTGCATACCTTTTTTACCTTTTGTCTGGGTGGTAGCACAGCTTGCATTCAGGAAAGACACAGCAACCCACTTGCCATTGTAGTGCAAAGTGTCTCTGCTCTCCCCATTCCCTAACCAAGGGCTGTGGGGGATTTCTGGGGATCCCCCTCATTCCACACCCCTTTACAATGGGATTGGGAAGGGGTTTATGCTTTTGCTTTCCTCTATAGTAAAGTTATCACTTCCATGTTTTGGAAAGAAGGAAGTTGGAAAGTGGGACAGGAGAATGTGACTCCTGTGCCAGGAAAGCAAAAACATTGCAGGAAGTTCCTAGCAGTTTTCTCATTGTGTCTCATTGGTCAGAACTGTGCCATATGCAATGTTACAGAACCCCAGTCTATGCTGTTCTGGAACAGCTGTGGGGTCTCATTGCCCACTGCCAGGAAACATGACTCCCAATGCCAGAGTTTGGTGAAAAGGGAAGGAATTGTTTATTTAAAAGTTATGCAGATTTAGAAGAATGGCAGAGAATTCTGCCATTAATTCCTACTCTGTTTAATATACCCACAAACACACAGTCCTGCCTCCCTTTGTCAAACCAGACCAGTTTCAAAATACGTCAGTGAGAGGTACTGTCATGCAGAAAAAACAGAAGTCTGTGGCTCAGCATTTCCCATCACAGTTCAGCATTCCAAGTACTTCCCATTAATCTGTGCTTCCCTGGGCAGTTCCCCACAATTCCATCAGCTGTGCAGCCATGTTCTCCCAAGCAAGTTTCCCAGCAGATGTCCTCTTTCTACCTCAAGGTCTTAATACAAAGCCACGTGACACTTCCCTACTCCAAACCTCACAGTACCTCCTTACACACTAGACCTCATTGTGGGCTGGTGGGGGCCCTTCTATACCCTTTCAAACTGCATTACCCATTCATGGATGGCTGTGTTAACCTTAAAAGCTGACTCAGGTCTTCCAATGTGACTTCATACCATAACTGGAAAAGACACCGGCATTCAGGCTGCCTGCCACTACCAAATCCAATAAGCAATGACAGCAATTGAATCTTTAATGGGCACTTTATTCAGATTGCCAGCAATCCAAGAAGACGGTGGGTTCATACCCTAACAAACCATCTTCCTTTCTCTTTCCTGGCCAGATCTTTTATAACGGGTTGGGGGAGGAGAAACAAGGTTTGGTGAGGGCTTTGATATTCAGAAGCTGTAACACTCCTGTCCTGGGCAGTTAGCTGACCCCAAGGGGGAGGGGTGGTCAGCTACTCTCCCTGGGATTCAGATGTCCCCAGGTGGTAATCTTCTATCAGTGCCCCAGGAGGCCGGCTGTTGTTCCCAGGAGCCAGGATGGGCCTTATCTGTAGTTTCTGAAACAAAAGCTTTAACATACACATTATTTGCTAGACTCATAACTTTTTACCATAAGCTAAAATTTTCCAAGTCTTTTTCTTTAAGAACATGAACAAAGGGTTTTTTTTTCATTTTTAAAGATTTTATTTATTTATTTTTAGAGAAGGAAGGGAGAGAGAGAGAGAGAGAAACACCAATGTGCAGTTGCTGGGGGCCATGGCCTGCAACCCAGGCATGTGCCCTGACTGGGAATTGAACCTGGGACACTTTGGTTTACAGCCCATGCTCAATCCACTGAACTATGCCAGCCAGGCTTCAATTCCCCAAGCCTTGAGTCCCCTATCAATATTTGGCAATGTGTGTACTAAAGGTCAAATAGGCCTTTACCCAGGTGGCAGCACAGCTTCCCTTCAGGAAGGGCCTGGCTGTCACTTGCCATTGTTATGAAAATTATCTTAAGCCCTGTCATCCACTTCACTTCCCCCAACCAGGAGCAGTGGGGGAATATGCTCTGTACTGTGTTTCAGCAACACCTGTTTGTGAGAAAGAATGTGAAATAGAGAGTGGGATTTTTAAAAAATCTGGGGATACATTGCACAAATCAAAACTGAGAGTTCTGTTAATCTGGAAGAAAAAGATAATGATGGTTTGATGCAAACCCCAGCTCATGGGGTCTATGACATTGTCGATAGGGGAGAGACATTCACACGGACTACTGAGTCCTGTGGAGGAAAAGGGTGGGTGGCTTCACTCTCAATGGGAGCAAAAAGCCGTGGCCTCTGTCATGACAAGCCTTTATTTCTTTTTCTGGGCATATTACACGATGGTCCTCATTTACTATGCTGGGGTTGGCTTTAGGTGGTTACCTTTTACAGAGAACAAAGGAGCCAATGCCACTAATCACATCACAGAAGAGGGATATTTGCAAATGAAAAGGGATAAGTAGTTGAACCAGTTACACTCCATGGTGGGGGGTTAGCTTGGATTTTAGGAAGTTACAATAAGCACTTGCTGTCGCAATTCAGCGTGAGGGAGTTTTAGCAAAAGCAAGTCTCAAAGCGGCCTGGGTACATTTCAGGCCTGATTCTCCACGGGAGAACCTATTCATGGGAGTAGGTCCTGTGCATCTCTGAGTGGGAACTGGGCCCACGCCAGGCAGAACGGTCTCCTACAATGGTGCAGTTGAACAATCTCAGAGTCTGCTTTCCTGACTACCCACGTGGGAGTTCAGAATATCAGGTCAGGGTTAACTCATTCCTCCTTGAGGAATCAGGAAAAACTTCACCATAGGGACCAATTTATTCAGAGGCATTATTATTAATGTTATTAAACAGGGTATTTATTGAGTATGTATGATATACCTGGGACTTTATATAATTTTGTATATCTCATTTAATTTGTAGCAAATAACAAGATACGTGTTCCTTTTAACATGTATTTACAAGAAAGCTTAGATGAAGATAAATAATTGCCCAAGGACACAGAGTTAGAAAATTGCAAAAACAGAATTTGAACCTGGGTTATATTGACTCAAAAGCTCATGTGGTTTGTATTATATCATCTTGCTTTAGAAAACAAAGAAGAATTCTTCAAGTATAAAAATAGCCTAGAGGATGACTTGCTAGGGGGAGATAACTTGCAACTTCTACCTTCTTTGGCCTTGAGAACTTGAAGTTATTGTATCTGCCAATCAAAGTCTAATCCCCAAGCAAATCCTGTGCAAATACAAGCAGCTTCAGATTCACCAACTGGGGACAGTGCTTTGGGATTGCTGTTGAATTGTTGTTGGAGTATAATTTGGGAATTTCTCTGTCAAAAAGTAGCAACTTTCTTCTAAGTATTTTAAATTTTTTATAAAAGTAGAGTTTACATGTAACATATTACTTTCAGGTGTACAAGAGAGTGATTCTGAAACCAGGAAAGACTGTCATTCATGTTCCCTGTCACATACCAAACCCAGTAAGCAGAGACTGGGATTGAATCTTTATGGGCACTTTATTCAGATGGCAGGTGATCTGAGAAGAGGGCAGGTTCACACCCCAACTGACCATCTTACATTTTCTTCCAAGCAAGCCTTTTTATAACAGAACAAAATGAGTGAGGGGTTTTGAAATTCAGGGAAAAGTAGATTTTTTAAAACCCTGAAGTATTCTCACCCTGGGCAATTAGCTGTTCCCAGGGGCAGGTCATTGTCTGTCTCTCCCTGGAACACAATGGCCTGGATGCCTCCACTTGTTCCCCAGGCAGTAATCTTTGGCAGTGCCCCAGAGGGTCGGCTGTCTCTTTCTTGAGCCAGGATGGGTCTTATGTGTAGTTTCTGAAACAATAGCTTTAACATATGCATTACTTACTAAGCTTATAACTATTTCCCTTAAAGTAAAACTTTCCAACTCTCGAGTCCCCTATCAATTCTTCATTTATATATATTATAATATGGTCACTACACATACCAAGATATTATGATATTATGGACTATATTTCCTATGCTGTACTTTATATTCTTATGAATTATTTATTCTGTAACTGAAAGTTTATACTTTTTATTCCCCTTCAACTTTTTCTCCCATTCTTCCACTCCCCTCTATTCTGATATCAGTTTGTTCAATGTGTCTCTTGTTACTTTTTGCTATTATTCTGCCTTTTATTCCAATTTACTAGACTGAGAAGGTAGCAGTTTCGTCACCTCCAGAGTAGTAGAGTAAAGCTGTAAAATGACTCATTTCTGTGCCCTTGTAACAACCACCCCTGGTTGTGATCTTTAGGAAAACAGGGTGACCACTCAAGAATGTGTGCACTCTGTCTGGTATCTTCCACTTGTCCTTCTATATGGACTCTCCTCTTCCTGCTACTGCCTACACTGGGGAGATGTAAACCCATATTTTTACTGGTTCTAATAGTGAGTTATATTTCTAGAAGTTTATCTAATAAAGTAGGAATCATTGTCCAGCTCATGTGGGAATGTTCTGGAAAGGTAGCGGCAGTGGTTCCATAAGGGGCTAAGGTCATGGTCATTGTTCATGCCAAGAGGCACATGAGGAAGAGTTGCAAGAATGTGACAGCAGTGGCACTGGGGCCTGCAGTGAGGTCAGGATGTGGGCAGCAGATGACCCATGAGCACTGTGTGCCTGAACAGAGGTAGATTCCCACATACCTCTGCAGGTTGGGCTGCAGTGATGAGCAGGGAGCTATCCTCTCTGGCCTTAACCAGGCTGAGCTGTGAGTCCCTCCTGTGTCTTTATTTTTTCAACTCTAGCAAATGTCATCAAGAGGATAGTACCTACCCAAGCCTTCTGCCTGTAACATTGAAATGTGGGGAAAATTCTTGAGGAGTTGCCATACACAGTGCAATTTTCTCCCTCCTGGATGCTTAGAAACCAAGGACTCTGCTCCAGCTGCTGGGTGTTCTCCCCTGTTTAGAAACACAGCAGAAGGCACTGGGGATGGGCATTAGGGATTTTTTCCAACCTGAAATGATTTCTCCTCCCCCCTTTTTCTCTCCCTCACTCTCTCCCTTTTTTGCTTCCTTCTCTAGCTCTTCCTTTCACTCTTTACAATAAAATAAGCTTCCCTCCCTGATTTTCCATCTTCTTTGGATTTTTTGTTCATTTAAATTGGGAGGTTCTTAAATTCACATGCCAGTTCAATCTTAAGGATCAACACTGAGAATTTCAGGAACATATTTTCTTTCTACCACTGGGAGGTAAGGATGGAAGGGGTATGTTCACAATGAGTGGTGAGAGAGGATGGGATTTGTGAAAAAATGGAGGCACAAATTACCCTTGGGCCATAGCATTTGAAACTAAAGGGGAGAGTTCCAGATGGTTCCAAGTTGTTCAATGGGACTAATAGGGTGGCTGAAATGCGAGCCTATGGTGGGCAATAGAAGTTCTCAAGGAGGACATAAAGAGGCCACAGGTGATCCAGAATGTCCTTTGCATGTCTCCAGGTCTGCTTCTAGTTCCAGTCGGAGTACGAATCCCTTGTGACAATACAAGTAACTCAGGGATGATAAAGATTTCTGTGAATGATTATTTTTAGTTATTAGTTAGCATTCTGTCTTTGGATCCCCTTTGTCTCTCCCACTTTCAGTAACTTCCAGCACTCCTTCTAAACATATCTCCAACCTTAGCTCTGGAACCATTGATCAGACAACTATTCAGTTATGAAGTATCTTATCCAACTCTCTACCACTCCCCTAATGGGAACAGATGGAAATAAATGCTCCACTACTGGTCTTAATAGCAAAAACTATGTAATGGTGGAATTATGGACATATAAAGAAATGTTGGTTCAACTTTGTCCATTTAATTAATCCCCCTTAACATAAACATGGTGGAATCCACTCCAGTGCCAGAGATCCCCTTTTCTCAAGGGATTCAAGGTGGTCAGTCTGGTGATGGTTACTTGGCCTCACTTTTGACCTGGTTCTTTTAAATGGTTGCCTCATCAGAAGCAACTAAACTGTTACCAGAAGTAAAATGGTTTGGGGAGAAATCATAGCTGCACATGAAATTGGACTAGTTGTTCGTTCTTTTGTCTCATTTTCTTAGATAAGACAAATAGTGTTTAAGGACATTTAAGATTCAGGGTGAAATTAGATTAATGTGAAGAATAAAGAATAATACATAGTAAAATATTTGCAAATTAATAAATGTAATACACAACATAAATAAAAAAAGAAAAAAATCACATGATCTTATCAATAGATGTGGAAAAAGCTTTTGATAACGTACAGCATCCATTCATGACAAAAACCCTCAGCAAAGTGGGAGTTGAAGGAACATTCCTCAATATAATAAAGGCCATATATAAAAAATCTACAGCAAACATCATAATAAATGGGCAAAAGCTAAAAGCTTTCTCTCAAAGATCTTGAAAAAGACAAGAATGTCCACTTTCACTTCTATTCAACATTGTATTGGAAGTCCCAGCCACAGCAATCAGACAAAAAAAAAAAAGAAATATAAGGCATCCAAATTGAAAAGGAAGAAGTAAAACTGTCATTGTGTGCAGATGACATAATAGTGTAAATAGAAAACCCCATAGACTCCACCAAAAAAGTACTCAACCTAATTAGTGAATTTGGCAAAGCAAGAGGACACAAAGTCAATATTCAGAAATCAAAGGCATTTTTGGACACCAACAATGAAATATCAGAAACAGAAATTGGGAGGAAAATTCCATTTGCTATAGCAACCAGAAAAATAAAGTGCCTAAGAATAAACTTAACCAAGGATATAAAAGACCTATACTCAGAAAACTACACAACACTAAAGAAAGAAATTAAGGAAGACACAAATAAATGGAAGCATATACCATGATCACAGATTGGAAGAATTATCATCAACAAAATGTCCATACTACACAAAGCAATTTAAAGATTCAGCCCAATCCCTATTAAAATACCAATGACATATTTCAAATATATAGACAAATAAATTTCAAAATGTATATGGAACCATAAATGAGCTTGAATAGCCACAACAATTTTGAGAAAGAAGAACAAAATAGGAGGAATCACAATACCTGGTATCAAACTATGTAATAAGGGCAGTGTATCAAAACAGTCTGGTACTGGCATAAGAAAAGACACATAGATCAATGGAACAGAATAGAGAGCCCAGAAATGAAACCAAATCTCTATGGTTAATTGATAACTGACAAAGGGGGCAGAAGCATAACATGGAGTATAAATAGTCTCTACGGCAAATGGTGTTGGGACACCTGGAAGCTACCTACAAAAAAATGAAACTCGACTAAGGACTTACACCATACACAAAAATAAATTTGAGATGGATAAAAGACAAATATAACTCATGATACTATAAAAGCCCTAGAGGAGAACATAGGTAGGGAAATCTCAGATATTCCATGCAGCAATATTTTCACAGACATGTCCCCTAGAGCAAGGGACATAAAGGAGAAAATAAACAAATGGGACTTCATCAAAATAAAAGCTTCTGCACAGCTAAAGAACCAAAATGAAAAGGAAATCAACTGTATGGGAAAATATATTTGCCAATGATATCTCAGACAAAGGTGTGATCTCCAAAATATATAAAGGACTCACATGACTCCACTCCAGGAAGACAAACAACCCAATTAAAAAAATGGGCAAAGGACCTGAATAGACACTTCTCCACGGAGGACACACAGAGGGCCCAGAAACATATGAAAGGATGCTCAGCATCACTAGCCATCAGAGAGATGCAAATTACAACCACAGTGAGATACCACTTCACACCAGTCAGAGTGGCCATCATAAATAAATCAACAAACATTAATTGCTGGCAGGGTTGTGGAGAAAGGGAACCTCAGCACATTGTTGGTGGGAATGCAGACTGATGCAGTCATTGTGGAAAACAGTATGGAATTTCCTCAGAAAACTAAAAATGGAACTGCCTTTTGACCCAGCAATTCCACTGCTGGGATTATGCCTTAATACTGAAACACTAATTCAAAACCTATGTACCCCAATGTTCATAGAAACACAATTTACAAGAGCCAAGTGCTGGAAGTGACCTAAGTGCCCATCAATACATGAGTGGATGAAAAACTGTGGTACATTTAAACAATGGAATACTACACAGCTGAAAGAAAGAAGCAGCTCCTACATTTTGCAACAGCATGGGTGGAACAGTAGAGCATTATGCTAAGTGAAATAAGCCAGGCGGTGAAAGATAATACCATATGATCTCACCTATAAGTGGAACCTAATCAACAAAACAAAACAGCAAGCAAAATAGAACCAGAGACATGGAATTAAAGAACAAACTGACAGTAACCAGAGGGGAGGGGGAAGAGAGATAATGGGAGAAAGAAGGGAGAGGGTCGTCCACGAACCTGCATAGAGGACCCATGGACAAAGCCAAGGGGCGGGGGTAGGATAAGTGTGGGAGGTGTTGGTGGGTGAGGCGGGGGAAAGTCATGGTGGGAATATGGAAACAGCAGTATTTGAACAACAATTAAAAATGATAAAAAAGAAATATATTTTTTATAAAAGCTTTCATTAACAGAATGGTAAAGTTTAAGATTCTTAGAAGTATGTTGCTCCCAGGTAAATTATAAAGATATTTTGGAAAAAGAAAGTGCTCAGGAAGTGTAATCTGTCATATACACCATATAAAAATAAGAGGTTTACATGTGATATGTTGTTGGGAACCGCCCTGACTGGTATCAGAGGCTGAAACCCCCGCCTAGCTAAGGCTAAGGGAACGCCCTTGGAACCGTAAGCCAGCAAGGAGACAAAAGCTGATCTTCCTGGCAGGAATGCTGCTTCTGCTGCTTTATTCATAACTGAACCCCAAAAAGCTTGGTCGGTTAGCCAAAGACGAGTAAGATTCCCCACGGGGGTTACGACCTAAGACAGGCACGATCACTTTGGGAGGCCCCCCCAAAAGAAGGACTTGGGGGGCTGCAGCAAAAGGGGGTGATGGACCCTCGCTCCTCGGCTTTGACATAGCCTGAGTTCTCAGCATCTGGAAGAAAATCTCCTTATCTCTCGGTTGCCTTAGTTCCCTTGCTCCACCTAAGCCTGAAACAATGACAGGGTGGTGCAGCTCGGTACTGAGAAGTGCGGATTCCCCAGGGTGATCAGGCCTAAGAAAGAATATGTAAATTACTGTGAAACCTTCTTTGTTTAGAATGCTCTCAGTTGAATGAGAAGGGTCTTAGGAGGAAGTTATTTTGTTCCTCAGTCTTACAGCTCTTTGACCCCCAACTCAATAGACCGGCAGAGTTCTTTGTTTTCTATAGTTCCTTACTTTCCCCTAATGAGTACTGTACTTTACCCGAATTATTATGCAGAATGAGCCTAATAAAAGCAGGTATGGACGGTAAATCAGCGCGCTCCTCACTGGAAGGGGTGGCCATTTCGTCCCTACTTCTCCACAGAAACTAGTTTGTCTCTGTGCATGTTTTTTCTTGTGTGTTTATCGTCGAGCCATCCACAGCGTTCCATGGTCACTGCTGGCCGGTGACCCACACGCAACAATATGTGTACGAAGAAATTTTGTAACACTGGAAGACACTACACACAATATTATTTTTAAAGACTTACAGATTATAGACATTCATCCTTTGTTTCTTATATTCAGATAGAAGGAGCTTTTATTCCCAAAGGAAGACAATGATTTTCTATGTTCCTATTTCCCCAACCACTTTTCACACTGCCCCCCTCGACACCAGTGCTGTGGTTGAGGTTTCTGTACGCCTCTCCCTGTCACTCATCTCACTGTGCTCCTACCGAGAGCACAGAAATACATCGCTGCATCCTCCAGCTGGGAGTCTGAGATCCTGAGGCCAAAGTGTTTGCTTGCTTTCTGGAAGTTCGCAGAGAAGTGATTATTCGTTGCATTTTGTTCCTTATAAGCTTCTTGGCGGATAATGAGAATCATCTGCCCACTGGGAGGCTGTTTGTACCAGAACAAATAATAGTTACTCTCCCTGGTGTCATAGGAGCAGGCCAAGGTCACAGTCTCTGTCTCCTGCACAGACATTTCTGGTTGAGGCTGAGTGACTGTCTGGGCCATGCTGGATCCTGTGGGAAGGAAGACAGAAAGAACTGACTGCACTGGGTGTGACACCAGACAGACAGAGCAGGCAGGCTCACAGCTGGTTCCCATCCCCACCTGCCTTTCTCTTCTTGACCCAAACCTCAGGTAGAACCTGTCAGCTTTTGGGCTCCCCATAGCTGGGCTCTGTGAGGCATGCAGGTCCTGTGCTGTTAATTTCCTCTTGCTTCTGAGCCCCATTAGAAAACATTGTAAATGAAGACCTACAGCTTCCTTACCCAGACAGGCAGAGACCGTGGCTGCCCACAGCAAGGCAACAGGTGTCATGCTGACAGCTTTCCCTCAGGGTTAGAAGTCTGTGCTCTGGTCTCATCTGGGTGCTTCTCTGTGCTGGTAACAGGAAATAGTGTCACAGGTGGGAGGGGGACTGTGTCTCAGTGAGGAATTTTCCCAACACTTTTTGGTATTTCAAAAAATACATTTTTGATTATAATATTTTCTCTTTTTTTTTTGGTGTTGTCCAAGTACACTTGTCTCCATTTTCTATCCACCATTCCACATACCCCAGCCATCCCCACCTCCCACCCTTGATTATAATTTTAAATGAAAGTAAGTAATATCTTCTAAGATCTTTTATTCTACAATGAAAATAAAGACTAAAGAGCTGGCAAATTAATTTGTGACAAGACCTAATCTTGGAGAGGAGTTGGGACCTACAATGTTGAGCAGAAGTGGCAGGGTTTCCTTTGCAACAATGGAAAACTCTAAGTTTTCTTTCCTTTTTCAAATAAATATGACATAGCAACTATGATATATGTGAATAATTAATTATGAATAATAGGAAGACACTTGTTTATGTGTTCAATTTTTATATTTCTATAATTCCTTAAAATAAAGAATGAAAAAAGATTTTTATGACTGAAAAGAGCACTGACTAGAGAAGAAGCTGTTCACCTCATGTCCAATTGAGCCTATTTTCCCTCAGACACTTAAAGAAAATAAGTCCTTGTTGGTGCTGCATTAGGAAATGCTGATGTAACTATTGCAAGAGTTTTCATCAGCATTAAATTACCTCAAACTACTCATTAAGTGTTGCTCTCATCTCTCATTCCATGTTTTGAAAATACTGTGAATAAAAACCTTTTTTTTAAAGAAAACATACCATGATTCATTAGAATTTTGCTTTAACAGAGTGATTGACAGAGATGCTTAATGCCAGAGTTGGATCCAAAGCCATACTGAAGGGGTGCTGTTACACCAGGTACTGTCTGAGCAGCATGGTTCTCCATGACACAGTGGTTAGGGGGTTAGTCTCTCCACTTAGGAGTGCAGGGAGCTGTGAGAGTTGAGACTACCCCTGAATGAGGCTGCTAGAATGTCTTGTGCCTCAAAATCCAGTTTGATAGCAATGGAAGAAGAGGCAACAGAATTTCTCTAGATCATTTCCATTCTTGTCTTATGATTTGAATTCCTATATCTTTGTTTTGGATCTCTGAAAGTCAGTTCCAATATGAGGATCTGTGTAAGCAGTTTGTGTGCAAGTGATTCTATCAAAGAACAGTAGGAAGTGAATGAGGGAAGGGAAGGAAGCCAATGCAAGGTGTTGTCATCAAACAGTTATTACTGTGGGTAATTGGAGCTTAACTCAGCAGGGTAGGTCTGAGATTCAGGATAGCATGCCCTCTGGAGTTTTCCCAAGTGAGGTGTGAAGGAGCTGGAACAATCCATGAACTCACTGTCCACTGCTGACTGAGGGCTGCTTTAGGAACTCAGCACCATCTTGAAGACTAGCTCCCCACCCTCTCCTGCTTCAGCTGAGCCTTTGTTGTTATTCTATGTTCTATTAGACTAGTGGTTGGTGGATAACAGTCTATGCAGCAGGGTCAGTATGTCCAATGGTCACATGCCCACTCTCACACCTCCATGTTACAAAGTGGGTCTGTTGATGGGGAGGGATGGGAAATCCTTTGATGATCAGTCAGACACTCTGAGCCCTCAGTTTGCGCTGCTGTGTGTGGCTCTGTGGGAGGGAAGGCAAATTCACACCCAGAGGTATGTATTAACCATCCCCCAAAAAAGATTTCTGTCACCTCCATTGTGGAAGTGGTCCAATGTAATCTACTTGTCAAAAAATGGCTGAGGATCTCCTTGAGGGGAATTCCATATTGAAGTCTGAGTGTGATATCTACTGCTGACAGGTTGACTCCTTGGCAGCAGAAGTAGCCACATCCACCTTGGTGAGAGAAAAGTATTCTCGTGGGCTTATGGAGAAGGTCTATTCCGTCACCATGGTTAATCTGTTCATGGGTCTATTGTTCAAGCACTGAAGTGGACAGAGGCTGGTGACATCCTCTGGACAGATTGTCCTGCTCACGTGGTTGTTCAGTGCTTCCTCTGCAGGCGATGCTCTCCAGTGGGGATGGATGTAAGATATAAGGATCCCAACAACTTGTGCCCAAGCACAATTTCCCTTCAGTTCATGGTCACCCTGAATGTGACTCATCCTCCTCCCACACCACCTGCTCAGGGTTCTGACCTTAGAAAAGACAGGATGCTGGGCCTTTTCAAAGACTCGCTGTTGATAACCTCTGGTCACACCCCTTTGACCCTTCTCCAGTCATCTGGTTGACCTTTTCCCCTCTTAAGGAGAAACCAGAATAGCTATCATAATGTGCTTGCTTTTCATGGTGTTCTTTATAAAATTTACACCAGTTACCCTCAGGTTTTAGTACTAGACCTACTATGTCAGTTTTCTCACAATGTCAAAATATATGATATTTTCTTTCATTACTGAAGCGATGGTCATGTCTTTTAAGACACTGTATTACAATATATTTTTAAAAGTCTGCCAGAGCACTCAATGGCAAGAGTTTTACTGTTCCTTCTTTATTCTATTCAGTGATCTCCTTTGTGACATTAAACCCCAGCCTTTTATACCAGTTTTAACAGAGTAAGAACTTCACACTGAGAAACAAAATACATCAGATGGTATTTGACAACATTATCTATCCACCTGCATGTGGTTTCAAATAAAAATATTTGACATTATGCTATAAAAAGCCTCTCACTTTTCCCTTTGTTTCGACCAAAAGTACAGTCAGTGTCCTGGAGCCCTTATAGGGGGCGGTGCAGGGCTCTGCAGGGTTTAGGTGCAGGTGCAGGGGCAGGTGCCGCACTGTGTGCTTGCTGCACACAGGAACATGGTGGAGTCAGGGAGTAGGGAATCCCTCACGTGCAGGGAAAAGTGCTGGCCTTCCGTGTCAAGCTTGGCTGTGAGTTTTCTGCTGATCTTCTCCTTTTCATTTGATTGCATTTGTATCAGGTTGCTGAGGCCTCCCTCAGGATCCTGTCTAAACCACTGGAAGATGTAGAAATTGCGATCTGTGTAATTACAGTTCAGCGTGAAGTTCTCTCCTTCCTGGACTTTCAGGAAAGCTGGGCTCTGTTCCACCTGTGCTTGTTGGTTTGACCCTGTTCAGGAGAGTGAAGAGGTTTTCATGCATAAGGAACTGCTTTTTGTTCCCCTTGGCTGTTTTATATTCCTTAGAATAAAGCCCAGATTGTCCCTGGAATCCTGGTATATTTCATCAGCAGAGGGGTCCCATTTGTCTTGCTTGGCCCTTCCCGCCCCTTTCACTCACCCTCACCTCCCCCTCACTCACAGGTTAGCTGCACACACAGGAGCATCAGTGAAGCTCCCAGGGGAATCTCCATTCTTGCTTCTTCCTGGAGCCTCTGAGGATTCAGTTAGGAGGCTTGGAACTGGCCAAGTTCAGTGGGCTCTGATCTCTGCTCCAGGTTCTTCTGCTCCTTTTTGTGTGGACACCCTTGTGATCTTCACTGTCTTGTCACACCAGTAAAACTCACTTGGCACAATAAAGCTATCATTGAAAATACTCTTTCTGGAGCTCCTGTTCAGTTCTAGCTTCAAGCCAGTCTCTTCTGTCAGTGGAAATACTGCCCCCATGTGGTCAGAGGTTTTTTATTAAAATTTTTTTTTTTCCATTTCCCTCTTAGCACAGAGTAACTCATTCTGTTCAAATAAAGGAAATTAGAACATATAGAGAGGGAGAAAAAGAAAACAAAAAGGTAGTCTTAAAAGTGTGTCTGGGGATGACTGCCCGAATATTCTTAGTGCTTGGTGCTCCCTCCTCACTCTCCTCACTTTCACGGACCTCTGTGCAGGTCCTTTGCCTGTATGACTCTGTGCTGCATTCTGAGGGGCATAAAGAAAAGGTTGGGAGAAGAACTGGGTGTTTCTGGTTAGCATCTACAGTGCTTTGTTAAATTTCTCAACCTGAACAGTTTTAAATTAGTTAAAAGGGTTAGACCAATCCTGCATTCTATCTAAAAATATGAAGAAGGGAACTTATAAAACCTCTTTAAAAAATATTCTCATCTTTGACAGATCAAGCTTGTGTTGGCTAACTCTGAGAATGCTAATGCTTTTGCAAATATCTGAGTCTTTCTTATGTCAAGATGTGGACACCAGTGCAAAATCTGGTAATTTCTCATATTTTACATATTAAATATCTGAAACCCTGTTTTATGGTCTCCTATATTTTCATCAAGGATTAGGGACTCAAGAGAATTGGAGATTAAGGAAGAAAGTTCTCTTCTATTCTTCGCTTCCAGTTCTCACATTGATGACTTTGGGTACCTACGTAACCACATTTTCCCAGATACATTTCCTGGATAACTTGGCCCTAGCAAGTCTATTGTCATTCTTCCCTCCCTTCATTTCTTACTGTGGGCCTGAGGTAAGGGGCTGAGAGTCTGTGATGAGGAAAGAGCTGTGATCTTCTTTCCTGTTATTTGTGTATGTCTGTCTTCCATTCTTCTTCATACATGAAGTGATGTAAAATAGGGAGGCTGCTCCTTCTAGCTTTGCCCCTGGAGCCCAGTGTAATTGAAGCTCAGACTGGAGTCAGCACCCTCTCAGAGGTGCAGGCCTGAGATGAACTGTGCCCTACCTTCTCCTGTCCTCTCATTGCTGCTTGAGGAAAAAGAGCAGGCATATGGGATAGTTGCCAGAGCAGCTGGTTGTTTGCAAATTACTATACTTTCCTGGGTATATGATTGTTTTTTTTTCTCACCCCGAACAGTGTCACATCATGTCAAGTCTGGCACTGCAAAAAGGCCAGCAAACCTTCTAGGTAGCTTAAGATTTTCTCACTACTGATGAAGGCACTTAGAATGTTTTCAAAGAAAACAATTTTAGTCTCAGAGGAGAAGAAGGAGTTGTTCCAGTTGTTTGGAAGGAGTAACATTTACATGTGAATTTCCTGAGTGACATTTAGATGAGAGTTTCCTTTGGAACTGTTTCAGATGTGATGATGTTAACATTCCAGATTTTTACCAGCAGGCATACAACTAGTAAAAGGCGATTAACAGTTCTCCCTAACAATGAGAGCCAAGGGTTGTAGGAAGGCCAACAATAAATGTTGAATGTCTGCTGTGTAATATTTATTCACCTTAACCATTTGGGATGTTTAATAAAATGTACAGAATAGAATATGCTAATAATAAAGTTGAAGAGACTAGAAGAACACATATAAAATTAACTAACTCTTGGGGGCAGTGCATGATAAGCATCAGCATTACTACAAAGAGAAGCAAAATATAGCAGCAAAATATTTGCACTTAAGAATAAGTAGCTTTCCTTGGCCAGCTGGCTCAGTTGATTGCAGCATCGTCCTGTACACCAAACTGTCATGGGTTCAGTCGCACATATGGGAAGCAACTGTTTCATATTTCTCACATTGATGCTTCTCTCTCTCGTTCTCTCTCTCTGCCTCCCCTTTCTTCTTTCCCTTAAATCAACAAACATATCCTTGTGTAAAGAAGGAAATAATAAATATATATTTAAAAAAGAGTAGTAGCTTAATAAATGGCATGAGAGTTACCCAAAAAAATTACAGGATCAATTCCATTGATGCAGAAACATCATGTAACAAAATACAACACATTCATGTTAAAAACACCAAAAAAGGAGTTAATAACTAATTCTTTAACATAAGAATACAGATGCTACATCCCCAATTCAGCACCTACTGATGGAGAAATGCTAGAAGCTTTCCTATTAAATTTAAGAGAAAGACCATGTTGTCCAATGCTTTTAGCCCTATCTAACTAACACTGTGTTGGGGTGACTAGATAACGCTTCAAGCCAAGAGAAAATAGTGAGTAGCATAAGAATTTGAAAGAGAGAGTTAAAATATCATCTGCATGTTTGCAGATGAAATCATTACCTATGAGAAAAACCTAAAAATGGGAAGGAAAATCACTACTGAGATGCAGGTTATAACATAAAAAACAATTTAAAAAATCTATCATTCATATGCAAAAACAAAAAAAATAGTCAAAGAAATCTGAAAGAAAACAGCACTTGTGCTTTTAATTTTTTTAAAAGATTTTATTTATTTATTTATTTTTAGAGAGGGAAAGGAGGGAGAAAGAGAGAGAAAAAGATCAATGTGTTGTTGCTGGGGGCTGTGGCCTGGAACCCAGGCATGTGCCCTGACTGGGAACCAAACCTGCAGTGCTTTGGTTTGCAGCCATGCTCAATCCACTGAGCAATGCCAGCCAGGGCTGTTTTTAAATTTTTATTTTTATTGATTTTGAGAGAGAGAAAGGAAGAGAGAGAAGGAGAACCATTGATTTGATGTTCTACTTAATTGGAAGAGTTGAAACCACAACTTGGACATACCAGGATGACAGTTGAAATAACTGAGCTACTCAGCCTGGTCAGAAAGCAGCATGTTTTCTATCCCACAAAGGGTGTGTGTGTGTGTGTGTGTGAGAGAGAGAGAGAATGAGAGAGAGAGAGAGAGAGAGAGAGAGAGAGAGAGAGAGAGAGAGAGAGAAAAGAAAGAAAATTCTTAATTGCAAATTAAAACTAAGCAGACAGGTCAATTCAACAAAACAATAAATTAAAAAATTAGACCCAATTGGGTATGGACATTTAGGATATGATAAAGACAGCATCACATCCCATCGGAGGGACTTCTCAACAAGTATTTTGAACTAATATGTATCTTTTCTAGATATAGGGTGACAAATGTGATTATGATAGCATCTCATTTTAGACACATAGTTTTCATATTCAGGTTCCTGTGTTCATGAGTTCTTTATACTTCTTCCTGTACTCTTCAAGACTTTCCATGTGTTATGCAAGCCAAGATAACTCTAAAGGAATCCAAGTGTATGTGTATGGTCTGCTTATGATCCAGATGTTATGCTCCTTTTTCTATCTTATTTCTCTTCCCACTTTTTCCTTGCCCTCAGAGGTTGGGAAGGCAGGTGGGAGAGAGTAAGGGACTCTCCACTCACTCTCTCCCAGGCTGAGTAGCCTTGTCTCCTTGGTTGTTGAGACTGCTCTTCCTGTATGTGAACAGCTCCATGGTGTGTAGAAGAGATTCTTGGCCCTTTCTCCTGGTTCTTATCTCTGTCTAGAAAGGGTGGCAGGTATCTTATGATAGTGTTAGTAGTTTCTTCAGGGGCTACAGTGCACTCACCTGCAGTTTCCTGGAAGGAGTGGCCAGCCCCAGGGGGTAAGCCCTTCCTCACCAAACCCACACTTGGACACTTCACAGCCTGTTGCTGTGAGGGACTTTGCTGCACCTCTTGGAGGGATCTTGTGGGCCCTCTTGAGAACAGGTGCAGTATGAGGCAAGTTGGTGCAGGCAAGGACCTTGTGGCACCTCTTGGAGACAGGCATAGGTTCAGGCAAGCTGGTTCAGAAAATGGACAGTCTCATAACTCACAGGAAATTCACGGAGTTTGAATAAAAAGGTAGGAAAGTAATCTAGCACGCCTTCTTTTAGGTCTGCTGTCTTTCTCCTGTTTATATATTTGCCATAGGAACCTCACATTCTCTGCCAGACCTCAACTAGAGAAGTGGATGGAGCCTGGACTGGGTGCCTCCAGTCATATAGACAGGAGTTAGGTGGACTCACTTATATACCTTCCTTGTGCACCAGGCTCGCATATCCCCCCAAAGGTTACTTCTTTATGCTCCCAGTCTCCCCTCTAATATCTTTTGTTACCATCAGTCAAACTGGTTTGGCCTCTCACACCATGCAGAATGGCCAAGAATTTCTCTTTTTGGGTTGGCACTGGAGGATTTAATGCCTGTTCTTACCAACATCCAGTTCTGCTGTGATTCTTACACTTTCTGTAAAGCTTGGAAGCAGGGAAAGTTCAATAAGGACACATACCATTTGGCTACACAAATATGACAAAGGCATTGAAAGAGTGGGAAGAAGCTTCCATGTACAAAGATAATTTCCAGAAGGTTGAAAGATTTTATTATAAAAATCAAAATGATAAATGATAAAGTGAAATCAAAATCAAAACGGCTAAAAATCTAGGAATATTGTTATATATTTGGATGGTGGGAAATATTCTTTAGCAAGGCTGGTTCAAAACCTTGGGGTTTTCTGGGTGAACTCTGAACCTGGCCCCCTATGTGGAGAGGAAGGAGAGCTTGAAGAAAGAGGCAGACCTCTCCTGATTGGTGGCAGGTCTCATAAGTGAGGTCATTTACCTTGATGCTTGTCTTTGGTGGCCTCGAGACAAGTCAGTCTCCACCCACTACCCTCAGAAGTCCTGAAAGTTTATATAAAAGCCTTAACTGGGTTCACTTACAGATTCAGTCCACATGTTCTCAACAACACGGTTCTCCCTTCAAAACCAGTGAGGATGAAGGTAAAGGGAAAGTCACACATATTACTAGGAGGAGTGTGACATGCTATATGTTTACTTGAAAATAATTAAAAATGTCTGTTAAAAATAAAGATAGAGATATCCTTTGATCCAATAATGAGCTTTCAGAAATGTACCCCCAAATATAAACTGTGTTAGATAACATGTAGTTATTTATTGCAGTAATAGTTTTAAACTGACAAAACCAAATTACATATCAATAATCAAGTGTTTGAAAAGATTGCCATTCATATGCACTGTGTACAGTGAGACATTATTTAAAATAAATGAGTTAGAATAACATGTATGGACCCATAAGGATGCTTATGATTATGTAATGTGAAGAATACAAGTTTTACACATATGTATAGACACTCCTACAGACATCAATAAAAACAAAGCACTAAGCATATAAATCAGCCAACCACTGTGTATATGGCTGTATGTTTGTCTGTATTTATTTCAGCAGGGAGAATGGTGAGAAGGACACTCACCAGGTTATTAATTGTTTATCTCATAAGGATGAGAGAAAGTGGGTGAGTGAGGATTAACATTTGCTTTATTTTTTCATACTTAAGCATTTAATTTTTTGAAGTTTTAATGAAACTCTTTTATTATTGTATTTTTTCATTTATTCCCCTTACACCCCCCACCCTGGAAGTCACCACACTGCTGTCCATGTCCATGAGTCCTTTTTCCTTTTGCCTCAATCTTCCAACCCATAACCCAACCCCCAGAGCTGTCAGCGGACTTTTCATCTGTGAGTCTGTCTGTATTTTGCTTATTAGTTCAGTTTGTTCATTTGATTCCACATGTGAGTGAACTCATATGGTATTTGACTTTCTCTGACTGGCTTATTATACTTAGCATAATGTTCTCCAGGTCCATCGATACTGTTGCAAAGGGTAAAATTTTCTTGTTTTTATTGCCAAGTAGTATTCCATTGTGTAATGTTCCATGTATCTTTGTATTGCTTCATTTATTACAATCAGTAGTATTGCTTTTACAATTTGAATATATCAGAAGTTTAAAGAAAAAATAAAAATAATTAGATTAAGAGAAAAGACTGTTTTAAGGAAATTTGCTAAGTTTAAGGGTGAGAGTTAGTTTTAGGCCTGTGGGCTGAAAACGTTCAGTGCCTGTAGTTGGAGATGGCTTTTCCTCCCACATGGTTACCTATTTCCTTTCCCTGCTTCAGTCAAGCTGCCCACAGTTTCTGATCTTCCTTTCAGTTCAGGGTCTATGGGTCTCCCACCCAATCCCTGTGGTGGGTGAGTGGGGTACAAGCTCTGAGGTTTTGTTCTTATGGTTTTTATTGTTCCCCTTACTGCGGGCATTCCGAGTGCACAGAAGCACTTCCCTGAGTCTCCTGGCCTCACAGCTGAGATGGAGAGAAAACAGTCCTGGCTGCTTCCTGCAAGTTCACAGAAAACCCTCCATTCCTGGAGGCTCCTGAGCTTTGAAAAAAATTGCTTGAAGTATCTTCCCACTGGGATGTCACTAAAACCAAGAAAGAAAATAAGTTAAAATACCTGCCAAGTATTTGCAGCTCAGAGCATTTGCTTCCTATGAATGTAAGTTAAGCATAGTCACATACATGTACTTGGTATTTTACTTAACTAGATGTCAAGAGCATTTCCATGTTGTTAGTCTAAGTCACTCATTATCAAATGGTTGTTTTCATTTATGTTGTGTTTCTACTTAAAATGAGAGCTTAATGTAAATTTGGAAAGGTGTATAAGATGTGAACTATTTAATAAATTTTAAAATCCCTCTCTAAGTAGTTCCCTGCATAAAAAGTTACACCAATACATCATATTACTACTGACAGGACATAAAATAACAATGTCCCACAAACTGAAGGAAGTTACATGTTATTCTCCTTAAATTATTTGATGCTTTGTGACAACAGTCTCCCCATAATTCATTTTTTTAAAGTTAGCTTTAAGCACATCTTTGAAAATTATTTTCTAAACACAGTATTTTTCAACCTTTATTTTAACTCAATTTTCTTTTTGGTAGAAGAAAACACTGGTAAAAGTATGATTTGCTGTCTCATTTCCAGGCCATCATACTGGCTGGTGTGGTCATTCATCAGGCTGTGAGGCTGGTTCAGGCTCCTCTGTGACTGCAGAAGCCTGTTGTTCACAGCCTGGAAGCCATAAGTGCTGGTGCTGCAGCTGACTTTGTATTGAGTAAGGCTCTAAGTCTTTCTTCCTTTTTTCTGTGCCATCAACACCAGTGCAAGCAAAGACACTAGCCTTTGCACAGACCTGACTGGATGGGAGCTGTCTGTTAGAAGTGTGGGTGGAATCATTGCAATAGGAGGCCTTCAGCCCCAGGATTCCATTCACCTCAGCTGGCCTCCCATCTCCACCTGGAAAGGTGAGAGCTGCCACAGTAGCATGATAATCACCAAAGTAATTTCCCTCTCCTCACCCCACTGCCACCCCAGCTGATGCCAAACCTCCTCTTCTTGCCTGTAGTCTTGTAAGGGACTAGCCTCTGTTCTTGTTAGCATCATGAGAAATGCCCAATTGCAGGTGGCTGAGAGTTCAGGAATGAGTGAGTGCCTCAGGATGCCTTGTCTCCCAGTGGTTGAACTTGCTGAGCTTGCCCTTCAAACCTGGGCATGATTACTGCTTTTTCTGGCTCCTGGATGTATATTTTTAGGGTTTTAATTATTATTATTGTTTTTGCCAGTATGGTGCAAATGAGATTCTTAGATACTGAGAGGAAGGACCCTTGAGACAAAGTAGTTACTGAGAAAGAGGAAAAAGGTATCCTTTACCCACATGTTAAAGCTACATCTCACAACAGCTTATAGAGTTATTATCTCAAATTTTAGGAAATGGAAAGTTCAAAAGCATAAACTGTTTATTTGCCTGTCATTATATTGCTGTTATGTAGTCAGATCAGGACTCAGCTGATCTAATATCTATTAATTACTATGCTGCGATTTGCCAAAAGAAAAAAAAGTCCAGGTGAAGCTGCGAACCATGCTGCTTCCTGTCTTGCACTGGTGTTCCTGCACAGGGGCCCTGTGCAGAGCTTTCTCAGCAAAGCAAAATGACACAGGACTGAGTCTGCAGGCACCAGATTTCTGATGTGCAAATTTGTTTCTTATGCTATACTCTTTGAATACTCTTCTGTTTGCTGAAATCTGTGCCTCCTTTTCCAGAGTATCCCCACCCTCTGCAGAGAATACATTCCAGTGCCTGGTTTGGATACTATTGAAACCTGTGGAGACTGACATAGCCTATAATCTCTGTGAAGCACTGTAATGACAAAGGAGGTCCCTCCTCCTCCCCTCTGTTCCACACACTCTGTCTGCTGGGGTTCGATCCAGGCTGCTCCTCCAGGCCCTGCAACAGAAAACACACATCAGCCAAGTGTCATCCTGGCTGTCTCAGCCAGGAAGGCAACTCCTAACACAGGACAGCACTCTTATCTGAGAGAGCCAGTGTTAAAAGTGAAGTGAAGATAAACTTGGTATTCATCATTGCTGGTGGAATTCCCATTCACGAACTTACATTATTCAGTGGATGCTTAAAACCGATAGCATCTCTGGAAGATCAAGTCCCTGGGAGGATGTTTCTGGAGGGTTTCACCTGGACTGGCAGGTCAGAAACGGGAGGAGCTCAACTTTATTACATTAACAGATTGTTTTTAAGGAACAGAAAAGCTTCCTTTTGCAGTGACTTTGAGAAACACCTTTTCTTTGTTTGAAATTATGTGAATATCCCACATCTCTCTAGACTTATATTTTCATTGATCATGAACACAGGTAAAATGCAAAGTATACATGCTAAACAGTTAATGGTGGTAAGTACTGGAGGTTGAGGCTATAGCTGTTCTTTTAATTTGGTATTGATTTGTTACAACAAATCAATATTGTCTTGTAATAAGAATGAGAGTACTTAATTATGGTGAGAAGTTACTGTTTTGAGATGTAAATTATGAAATTCTGTCTGCTTCTTACTATAGTAGGAAACAGGAAAGAGTGAAAAAGAAACTTTGCCCATTCCAGCTGCATCACCCCTACCCCACACCACACACCTCAACACCCTCCAGAATAGCTGAGCCTCTTATAAATTGTAAGCTCTTCATACCACCAAGACAGAGTGAACCAGCTGGGGGAGGATTTCATAGGTTTTTTTTCTCAGTTATTATCTTAAAAAGACAAACATGAAAACAGAAAGTTTCCCACTAATGTTTTCTTTTAAAATATGGATAAAACTGTCAAAATGATTTTCTTAAAGAGAGAAATGAAAAAGGAAGGAAAAAGGAGAGAAGGAGGTGTCAGTCTGAAATAGCAGAGTAGCTTCTTCCATTCCAGACAAGGGCAGGGGCCCTTCTGTTCTGATTAGCTGGGGGTGGGGGGATTTTCTAGTCTTGAGCCCTGAGTTGTAAGTGGCATCAATGCCTGGATGGCATTTGTAGAAAGAGTCCATCAGGTGTAATGCAGTATAAAACCTAAGTGATCCTAAATACCATGTGCTGAATGCTCACTATGTGCAGGATGGCTGGGAATGGGTCTCGGGAGGCTTTTCTTTCTGCGTATTCACTAGGGAGTCTTGGCCAAGATCCCCTTACAGCATCTGAGGGTCTGGCTCCTTATCCACCAGATCTAGGCAGAATTGGACTTTGCAGACCACCCCCTTGTGCAGCTCACAACTAGTGTAAGTGCTCTGACTCTGCAAAGGAGGTTTCAATTAGCCAGAGGCCTTTCCATCAAGGTGCCAGACACATGTGTTTTGAAATGTAAGCTCAGGACCTTGAGTCTCATAATAACATGTACTTTTCTTTAGCATATTTCTTGAGGACTTTCAGGTGATACTGTGAAGAGATATGGAACATTCTGGATTCAGGTGTGCCAGACAAGGAAAAAAGAAGAAAGTGGTATGGAGAACTTTTATTTATTTATTTATTTTTAAACTTTGAACCTAGTGTTCTTTCTTTTTTTTCACATGCAAAATTTCTTTTTATTTTAATTGTTGTTCAAGTACAGTTTTCTATCGTTTACTCTCATCCGAGCAACCCCCCAGTCCTCCCCACCTCCCTCTCATTTCCACACCCCCTAGTCTTTGTCCATGTGTCCTTTATACTTGTTCCTGTAAGCCCTTCCCCTTTCCCCCTGAAATTTCCTCCCCTCTCCCCTCTGGTCACTGTCAGCCTGTTCTCTATATCAGCGTCTTCAGCTATATTTTGCTTGTTTCTTTATTTTGTTGATTAGGTTCCTATTAAAAGTGAAATAATATGGTATTTGTCTTTCAATGCCTGGTTTATTTCACTTAGCATAATCCTTTCCAGTTCCATCCATGCTGTTGCAAAGGGTAGGAGCTCCTTCTTTCTTTCTGCTGCATAGAATTCCATTGTGTAAATGTACCATAGTTTTTTGATCCATTCATTTACTGAGGGGCACCTAGGTGCCTCTCCATCACCTAATGGTTGCTCCATAAGGGCACCGTTATTTATTATGCAGAGGAATGCTCTCCCTATTCCCACTTTGCTAAGTGTTTCTATCATAAATTAATGCTGTACCTTATCAAATGCTTCTTCTACATCTATTGATTTGATCATGTGATTTTTGTCTTTGCTTTTGTTTATTTGATGTATTACATTTACTGATTTGTTAATATTGAACCATCCTTGCATCCCTGGGATGAATCCCACTTGATCATGGTGTATGATCTTTCTAATGTATTGTTGAATGCGGTTTGCCAATATTTTGTTGAGGATTTTAGCATCTATGTTCATCAGTGATATTGGCCTGAAGTTTTCTTTCTTTGTTGTGTCCTTGTCTGGTTTGGGGATTAGGATGATGCTGTCTTCATAAAAAGAATTTGGGAGTCTTCCATCATTGTGGATTTTTTGGAATAGTCTGTGAAGGATAAGGGTTAGCTCTTCCTTAAATCCTTTGTAGAATTCTCCTGTGAAGCTGTCTGGTCCAGGGCTTTTGTGTGTTGGTAGTTTTTTTATTACTGCTTCAATTTCATCTGCTGTTATTGGTCTGTTCAGGCTTTTTGCTTCTTCTCCACTGAGTTTTGGAAGATTATATTCTTCTAGAAATTTGTCCATTTCATCTAGGTTTTCAAATTTCTTGGCATACAGTTCTTCATAGTAATTTCTTACAATATTTTGTATTTCTGTGGTATCAGTTGTAATCTCTCTTTCACTTCTGATTGTGTTTTTTTGGGCCCTCTCCCTTTTTTTCTTGATGAACCTGCTTAAAGGCTTGTCAATTTTGTTTATCTTTTCAAAGACCCAGCTCCTGGATTCATTGATCCTTAGAATTGTGCTTTTAGTCTCTATGTCATTTAATTCTGCTCTGATCTTGGTTATTTCCTTCCTTCTACTTACTCTAGGCTATCTTTGTTGTTGTTGAGTTCTTGTAGGCGTAGGGTTAGGTTGTTTGAAATGTTTCTATCTTTTTTGGTAGGCCTGTATCTCTATGAACTTCCCTCTCAGGACTGCCTTTGCTGTGTCCCATAAATTTTGGGTTGTTGTTAGTTCATTTTCATTTGTTTCCAGAAACTTTTTTATTTCTTCCCTAATTTCATTCTTGAGCCATTCATTGTTAAATAGCATGCTTTTCAATCTCTATGATTGTGAGTGTTTGGGTTTTTTTCCCTTGGGGTTGGTTTCTTGTTTCAGTTCCTTGTGGTCAGAGAAAGTGCTTGATATGATTTCAAGTTTCTTGAATTTGCTGAGACTTGTTTTGTGTCCTATCATGTGGTCTATCTTTGAAAATATTCCATGTGCATTTGAAAAGAATGTGTATTTAGCTTCTTTGGGATGAAGGGCCCTATGTATATCAGTTAAGTCCATTTCATTTAGGGCCTTGGTCAATGCTACATTATCTTTGTTGATATTTTGTTTGCCTCCAAACAAACAATGGATCTGTCTATTTTTGCAGTGGGGTGTTAAAATCCCCTACTATAATTGTGCTGCTGTCAATATCTTTCTCAAAGTCCCCTAAGATTTTCTTCATGTATTTGGGTGCTTCTATGTTGGGTGCATATATATTTACAACGTTTATGTCTTCTTGGTGGATTCTTCCCTTGAGTATTATGAAGTGACCTTCTGGGTCTCTTTTTATGGCCCTTTTTTGAAGTCTGTTTTGTCTGATATGAGTATTGCTACCCTGACTTTTTGTTTTTCCTGTTTGTTTGCTTGGAAAATTGGTTTCCGCCCCTTCCCTTTCAGCCTCTACAGGTCTTTTATCCTGAGGTGGGTCTCTTGTAGGCAGCATATGTGTGGGTCATGCTTTCTTATCCACTCAGCTATTCTATGTCTTTTGATTAGAGCATTTATTCATTTACATTTAAGGTTATTATTGATAGGTACTTATTCGTTGCCATTTTTGTACCTGTGTTCCTCCCTCCCTCTCTCTCTCTCTCTCTCTCTCTCTCTCTCTTGCTCCCTCCCTCCCTCCCCGTTCCTTCCTTTCCTTAAGCACTCCCTTTAGCATCTCTTGCAGAGCTGGTTTGGTGGAGGTGTATTCTTTTAGATTTCTTTTGCCTGGGAAGCTCCTCATTTGGCCTTCTATCTTGATCGAGAGCTTTGCTGGGTAAAGTAGCCTTGGTTGCAGACTGCTGGTTTTCATTACTTGGAATATTTCTTGCCATTCTCTTCTGTCTTGGAGTGTTTCCATTGAGAAGTCAGCTGCTATTTTCATCGGGCTCCCTTGTTTGCTACTTCCTGTTTCTCCCTTGCTGCCTTTAAGATTTTCTCTTTGTCTTGGAATTTTGCCATTTTTATTAAGATGTGTCTTGAAGTGGGCCTCTTTGGGTTCCTCTTGACTGGGACTCTCTGTGTTGCCTGGATTTGTGTGACTTTTTCTCTCATCAAATTAGGGGAGTTTTCCATCATTACTTTTTCAAACAGGTTTTCTATCCCTTGCTCTTCTCCTTCTGGTATCCCTATCATACAGATCATTACATATCATATTGTCAGGCATTTCTCTTAATCCCTCTTCATTCTTTCTGAGCCTCTTTTCCTTTTTTTGCTCTTTCTGGGTGTTTTTTCCTTCTTTGTCCTCCAGCTCACTGATTTTATCTTCTGCTTCATCGATTTTGCTTTTGATTCCTTCTACTGTGTTCTTCAGTTTAGAAATTGTATTCTTCATTTCCTCTTGGCCCTTGTTTGATAGTTTCTATTTCCTTTTTCATGTTGATATAGTCTGCAGTGAGTTTATTGTTGTTTCCTCGTAGATTCTGGTAATTCATTGTGAGCTCATTGAGCTTCCTGATAACAATTTTTTTGAACTCTATATCTGAGAGTTGAGTTGTCTCTATTTCATTTAGTATTCTTTCTGAGGCTTCCTCCTTTCCTTTCATTTGAGGATTGTTTCTTCATCTTCCCATTGTTTGTGAGACTCTTCTTGTTAGCTTCTGAGGATTGTTTCTTCATCTTCCCATTGTTTGTGAGACTCTTCTTGTTAGCTTCTGTTTCTTAAATTGATCTGTTCTGGCCTCCTGGGTTTATAGTGTGAACTTCTGTGATTGAATACCTGTGAGCTTCAGTGGTGCCGTCTTTTTGATCTCCCGAGCTCATTGGTCTTGGGCTGTTGTTTAAGTTGGCCCTGTATTTGTTTTTGGGTTTTGATTGTTGTTTGGGTCTTTGTTTGGTGGGTCCTTCCCACCAGCTGGTTAACTGAGGGTCACTCTGTCCACCACCTCTTGATTTTGTTGTGCTGCTGAAGGCAGGTTGTGTTGAAGTTGTTTCTTCTGTGTGTACAAGGTTTCGAGGTTTCTCTCTTGCTCTTGTTGAGTTGTTTGTTCTGGGTAATTTCTCCATTATTTAGTTGTTTTTCCAGATAAGTCCTGGATTGAGGTCAGTGTGGCTGCTGCTTTCCTCCTTCACCTTCTTCTGTTGTTATCTGTTGGTGGTTCCTTTGTTGTTGGAATTCTTCTTTTAGTGGTTATCCTGGTGTTCATACCTTATACTTATTCTTTTTTTTTTTGTCATCAGTTGGAGGGGGATGCAAAATGTTTTAAGACAGCAGGAAAGTATTCCATGATATTTAGAGTATCAGCCAGTAGAGAAGAGATAGGATATCCTTTGGCTATGTGTAGTATTAACCATGATATTCCACCCAACTAGCCACTTTTTAGAAAGGATGGAAAGAAGATAAGACTCCTGTTGAGGAGGGAAGGATTGTGAGTTGGATCTAGAAAGCAGCAAGGTTGTGGGAAGTCATATTCTGAGGTAAGGTGAGAGTAAAGGATAGTAAATAGATGTAGTATGTGAGAGAATGGAGTTAACCACTATAGTAATAGAGTTCAGGAAACCGTGAAGTGGGCTAAGATCTGGGAAGGGTATTGTGTAGTATTTACACTTGTATGGAACAACTATTATTTACAATAATGATGGAGCAACAATCATATGACAGAATCTATGTGATCTGGATAATAAGAATAGAGAGTATAGGACCTTGAGTAGTGTGCTAATGGAACACTAGTTAAGTGAAGTGAAGTGAATTGAAGTAAATTAGCAATACACTATGAAAGAGAAAACAGGGGAAACCTGTCAAATGATAAAATGTAACAAGCCAAGCAAAGGAGACTAAACAGAAAGAATAAGAATACAAAAAATACTATTAAAATAAAAGATGTAAGAATAATGAAAAATAATAACACATACATGCAGCAACTTGCAGGTTCACTGTAATAGCAAAGTGAAGTTTGTGTCAGCTGCCTCAGCTGTTGGGATGCCCCCTCCGACTGTTTTGGGTTTGACTTCAGTCTTTTCACAGTTCCAGGTTTTTTTGTCTCACTTGTGGGTATTTTAAAAAAAAAGCAGATAAAGGAAGGAAGAAGAGATAAAATTGGAAAGAAAAGAAGAAGGAATAAAACAAGAAAGAAGGAGAGAAAGGAAAAAGGAATTGAGAGGTAAAAAAATAATAAAAATTAAAAAATAAAAAATTAGTTTGGAAAAAAAACAAAAAACAAAAAAAAACTTCTTGCCTGTTTCAAACTGGCTACACCGGTTTTTCTGGTCTTGTTGGCTGCAGCAGGCTGAGGGGCTTTTCTCCCTTCCCAATCAATATTCAGTAAGCCTCCAGTGCACTCTCCCAGAGGTAGCCTGGTGACTCTCAGTGGGGCCTTGGGTGTGGAATCCAGGCCTTCTTCAGAGGGCATTCTCCCCAGGGTTACTGCTGTGGGCCAGGCCTTCCACAGAGTGCACTGTCCCCAGGCTGCGGGCACACGCTCTCAGCCAGGATGCCTCTGGCCCCATGGGTTTGGTCGGGCACCCTTCCCAGTGCTATGGGAGCACACAGGATTTCCAGCACCCCCTCATAAGCACTGCCCAGCTGGGTGGGGAGGAGGCTGGAGTGCAGGAGAATTCCCCAAACAGTGTCTCTTTTCACTTTTTCTTTTTGAGAAATTCCTCCTACTCAAGCCTGCCGCTCTGTACAGCAGCCTGGCCTCTTGCACAGCCCAATTCTTAGCCAGACCAGGACTATCCAGGTCAGGACCCATCATGACATGACTCTCAACTCTCCCCAACCAGTGTCTACAGACTTCGTGGATGCTCACAGCCCTTGTATGTTTGGCACTCAGTCTTTATTCCCCTTTCTGTGACTTTAAACAACAAGATCTCTCCCTGTGCTGCTCAAACCTTGTTTGGCTGGGGAGGAAGCAGTTGACCCAGCTTTCTCCCAAGAACCCTGTGGCAGACCCGGTGGGCACTGGGCCTGGGCCTGCAGCTGCCCTGTACCCCGCGCTGGTCCCTGAGACCTTACTGTCCTGAAGCACAATCCTTACTGTCTGGTTTTCCAATGTCCTCTACAATTTTTGGTCTCTTATTTTCATATATGCTGGGGTACTGTTGGATGTTTGCTCTGTTCCTCCATAGATCAGCTAGGTTTTTCTCCCATGTGTAGGGAGAAGTGGAATATGCTCCCTCCTACCTCACCGCTATCTTCCTCCTCAATTAAACAATTATATTTTAAAAGTTCTCCTACTGGCAGGTTGCTGGGAATTTGGATGGAGGCACCTCACTGGGCAGGACCTTTCCTTGCCATGGCTGTTAAAAAAAGATATTCTGGAAATTTTGAGAAAGAAGAGCAAAGTAGGAGGGATCACAATACCTGATATCAAACTGTATTAGAAGGCCACTGTAATCAAAACAGCTTGGTACTGGTATAAAAACAGGCACATAGACAAATGGAAGAGAACAGAAAGCCCAGAAATAAACCCAAGTCTCTATGGTCAATTAATACTCAACAAAGTGGGCAACAACATAAAATGGAGTAAAAATAGCCTCTTCAACAAATGGTGTTGGGAGAGCTGGACAGCTACATGCAAAAAAAAGAAACTCAAGCACCAACTTGCACCATACACAAAATAAATTCAAGATGGATAAAATATTTAAATAAAATCCGTGACACCATTCAAGTCCTTGAGGAAAACATAGTCAGGAAAATCTCAGATATTACATTCAGCAACATTTTCACTGATATGTCCCCTAGAGCAAGGGACATAAAGAAAAGAATAAACAAATGGGATCTCATCAAAATAAAAAGCTTCTGCCCAGCTAAAGAAAACAGTATTAAAATAAAAAGAGAACCAACTGTATGGGAAAACATATTTGCCAAAGATACCTCAGACAAGGGTTTAATCTCCAAAATATATAAAGAACTCACATGACTCCACTCTAAGAAGACAAGCAACCCAATTAAAAAATGGGAAAAAGACTTGAACAGACACTTCTCCAAGGAGGACATACAGAGGGTCCAGAGACACATGAAAATGTCCTCAGTATTGCTCACTATCAGAGAGAGGCAAACTAAAACCACAATGAGATACCACTTCACACCAGTCAGAATGGTCATCATAAACAAAGCAACAAATAACAAGTGTTGGAGAGGTTGTAGAGAAAAGAGAACCCTAGTGCACTGTTGGCGGGATTGCAAACTGGTAAAACCACTATGGAAAACAGTATGGAATTTTCTAAAAAAACTAAAAATGGATCTGCCTTTTGACCCAGCAATTCCACTGCTAGGATTACATTCTAAGAACCCTGAAACACCAATCCAAAAGAAACTATGTATCACAATGTTCACAACAGCACAATTTACAATAGCCAAGTGTTGGAAGCAACCAAGATGCCCATCAGTAAATGAATGGATCAAAAAACTATGGCACATTTACATAATGGAATTCTATGCAGCAGAAAGAAAGAAGGAGCTCCTACCCTTTGCAACAGCATGGATGGAACTGGAAAGCATTGTGCTAAGCAAAATAAGGCAGACAGTTAAAGACAAATACCATATGATCTCACCTTTAACAGGAACCTAATCAACAAAACAAACAAACAAGCAAAATATAACCAAAGACACTAAAATAGAGAGAACAGGCTGATAGTAACTAGAGGGAAGAGAGGAGGGAATTTCAGGGGAAAAGGGGAAGAGTTTACAGGAACAAATATAAAGGACACATGCACAAAAACTGGGGGAGGGGGTGAAAATGGGAGGGAGGTGGGGAGGGCTGAGGGGGTGGGCTGGGATGGGAAACTATACTTGAACAACAATTAAAATAATAAATAAATAAATAAATAAAAAAATACAGATACTTTTTCTAATATAGCTCTATTCTCTCCTTTTTTGTACTATTACTATCATAATACTATCTCTATATATATTATAATCTGATAACTGCATTATAGATTTTGCTTTAGAAATTCTCATTTTTAAAAAACTGTTGACACTATTACAGATGTGTCCAAATCCCCCTCTGTCTGACTCCACCCATCGTCTATCCATCCCCTTCCTCTGGCTGTAGCTGCACTGTTGTCTGTGTCTATGAATCATGTCTATATGCTCTTTGGCTAACCCTTCACCTTCTTCCATCCAGTCCCCTCCATATGTTCCTATCTGCTTCTATTTTGTTTGTTAGGTTTTTTGCTCATTGGATTCCATGACTTTTTTTGTAATTAAGAGGAGAAAGGAGAAGAATATATTTATATTCTATAAACATATTTAATGTTTTGTATTAATTCCAATACCATTTCCTTTACTTCTGTGGATTTCAGTTACTGTCTCATTTCATTTTCTTTTTCCAAAACAGTGCCATTCCTCACCTCTTCCTTGTGTTCTTATTTATTATACATATTACACTTAATAAGCTATAATCTTGACCATAAAGTTTGAAATTTATACTTACATGCAATTTACCTTTAAATCAATTAAGAGAACAGGACAAAAAATGTATTTATACTTCTTTATATATTTGCCTATGTAATTACCTTTTCCTGGGCTCTGCACTTTTTTTATGTGCTTTCAAATTACCACCTGATACCATTTCCATTTATCTTTAAAATCTTCCTTTAGTATGTCTTATGGGGTTTCTTCCAGCAATGGATTTTCTCCATCTGAGTTTACTTGGAAATTACATTATTTTACCTAATGAGGGGAATATTTTTCTAAGCTGCTTCCAGTTTAGGCAAAGGATTAATGGGAACAAAACAGATGTGACACTGAGAGTGACAACCATCGCAGACATTGAGATATGGATGACATTGTGGCTGATAGGGAAGTAGGTGGGTCCTATCTTAGGTGGCACCATTTTGAAAGAATTGGAACAGGGTTTGAGTTGGCTAGGGTTGCTGGCACAAAGCACTGTTGGGAACCGCCCTGCCTGGTATCAGAAGCTGAAACCCCCGCCTAGGCTAAGGCTATGCCCTTGGAACCATAAGCCAGCAAGGAGACAAAAGCTTATCTCCCTGGCAGGAATGCTGCTTCTGCTGCTTTCCTAACTGAACCCCATTCATAACTGAACCCCAAAAAGCTTGGTCGGTTAGCCAAAGACGGGTAAGATTCCCCACGGGGGGAACGACCTAAGACAGGCACGATCACTTTGGGGGCTCCCCCAAAAGAAGGACTTGGGGGGCTGCAGCAAAAGGGGGTGATGGACCCTTGCTCCTCGGCTTTGACATAGCCTGAGTTCTCATCATCTGGGAGAAAATATCCTTATCTCTCGGTTGTCTTAGTTCCCTTGCTCCACCTAAGCCTGAAACAATGACAGGGTGGTGCAGCTCTATGCTGAAAAGGGCGGATTCCCCAGGGTGATCAGGCCTAAGAAAGAATATGTAAATTACTGTGAAACCTCCTTTGTTTAGAATGCTTTCAGTTGAATGAGAGGGGTCCAAAGAGGAAGTTATGTTCCTCAAAATCTTACAGCTCTTTGACTCTGACTCAAAATAGACCGGCAGAGTTCCTTGTTTTCTATAGTCCCTTACTTCCCCCTAATGAATACTGTACTTTACCTGAATTATTATGCAAAACGAGCCCAATAAAAGCAGGTATGGACTGTAAATCGGCGCGCTCCCCACTAGGGGGGTGGCCATTTTGTCCCTACTTCCCCACAGAAACTAGTTTGTCTCTGTGCAAGTTTTTTCTCACGTGTTTTCGTCGAGCCATCCACAGCGTTCTGTGGTCACTGCTGGCCGGTGACCCACACAACAAAGCACCACAATCCAGTGCCTTAAAAACTAGAAATTGTCTTACAGTCTAGGTAGACGTCTATAATCAAAGTGTCAGTAGATACATTTGCTTCTGAGCCTGGTGAGGGAAGGACCTGTTCCAGGCTTCTCATTAGTCTTGTGGATGCTTCCACTGGATCTCTGCTTTCAGATTCACATGCTCTTCTTTGTGAGGGTGTGTGTGTGTGTGTCTGTCTCCAAATACTCCCCTTTTATAAGGACACAAGTTATATTGGATTAAGTCCCACCATGACAATCTGATTGTAACTAGATTACCTTGTAAAGACCTTATTTTCCAAGAAGGTCACATTCTGAAGCAAGAGGGATGAGGACTAGAAAATATGGAGCATTAGAATTTGTGTGTGCTTGATGGGGAGGGACACAATTAAAAACATAACAAATTGTTTTTTTTTAAGCCAGTGTGTCTGTTAATCTTTGATTAAAATGTTTTAAAGTTTTACAGGTAACATGAAGAATGTGGGGGCCTATCATTTTGATCAAGAGTCCTGTCTCACCTTGTCCAGTGTCTAAGCCCTAGCAGAGTTCCCAAGTCCCTCCCCGAGGCTGACTCCATGAATGTCTTTCTGTAGAATCAAATGTAGGCATTTAGATTTATCAACTTAGAATGGGAAGGCTTAGACCTGACAATATAAAAATAAAATCATCACTGGTAATTAACAAATTTAAAAGATACTACATATTTGGAGAAAGCAAATATAATATATATAATAGACAAAATAATATTCATATTATTAAAAGAATTGATATACATAAACAAGAAAAAGACAATCTGTTAAAGTGACAACACAAAGCTCAAGTTGTTCAAGAGCCCTAGTAATCAGGAAATTTCAAATGAAATATCAACAAAATACTTATGAGTTATTAAAATATAAAAAAGATTGATAATGGTGTTAACCAAGAGGCAGGGGAATTTGTTTTCCATATCCTGTTGTTCATATAGATTTTTAGAGTCGTTTTGTTAAACAATTTTTCAATTATCTATAAAAACACAAAATAGGCATATCTTTTGACTCAGCAATTTTACTTCTGAGAATAAGATTAAGAAATACATACACATATTCTCTCTGTATATGTATAAATCAACATATTTACACATTCATACATATATGACAATCTGTCTGGAAAAGGTTCAGCCAGTGTTAACATAATGAGAACTGTTTCTGTGACATTGATGTAACCTGGCAGCAAAGTAAAGGAGAGTGGACTGGAATGTGGATGTATGAACAGATTACTTCACTGTACTAGTCAGTGGGTGTGGTGGACACCATTGGGTGAGCATGTATACATTTGCATTCAAAATGGCTGAGCTAGTAGAGCAACAAATCTGCATCAAAGTTTGCATTAAGCTTATATATTTTTCTACAGAAACTATTTGGATGATTCAGAAGGCTGCATCTATGGGCAAGTGGTGATTGGCAGTTTCATCACGACGACATGCCCGCTCATGCATCAATCACAACTCCTGCAGAGTGTTTTGGGTGAAACACCAATTCACCCAGGTGACTCAGCCCCCTAGAGCCTAGATTTGATGCCCTGTGACTTCTGGCTTTTCCCAAAACTAAAATTACCTTTCAAAGGGAAGAGATTGCAGATAATCGATGAGATTCAAAAATCATAATGGGACAGCTTATGGCAATATGGAGAACTGTGTGAGGTCCCATGATGCCATGCCTACTTTGAAGGGGACTGGAGCATCATTGTCCTACATTCAATGTTTCTTGTATCTTGTATCTTCTTCAATAAATCTCTTTATTTTTCATGATCCATGGTTAGATATGTTCTCGGCCAGTTGCTGTTTATTTATGGTTCATGTTATAATAACTAAGATATGTAAAAAATTTAAATATTATTAATAAGTGAGCAAGTTAAATTATCATAGAAACACACTCTAAAGTACATGTATATGTGTTTATGTATAAGCACATATCAAACATTTTTAACTTAAAAAATAAAAACAAGTTCCAAATAAATACAAAGATATAATCCAACTTATGTAGGAAAATTGGGTACTTATTTATATAAGTATTTCTTTTTCTTCTACAAGGATACTTACTTTCATAAGTATCCTAATATAAACACTAATTGTCAGGACACTCAAAACTGCCAAAACAGGTCATAGAGGTTGAAGAGGAAATGGAATGGAAGGAGACAGAGTCCTTTTTAAACTTTAGGTTTTGCTCTACAAAGTAATGTAATATCTTGAGGTTTATACAATGAGAAAAGCCATCTGTTATATTTTTGTGTAATATTGGAAATATTGCAACAGAAATTTTAAATTTAAATTAATATCCACATATTTGCCTCCATTTTTTAAACTCCTCCCCCAAAGTAATCCTAAGTGAGTGTGCTACAGATAAGGAACACAAAAATACCAACTTTTTCTCAAAGAGAAATTGCCCAGCTTCTAAAATTCATTTCAGTTTCTGAGAGGTTAGAACACCTAGTACGATGTGATGCCCAGAGCCTGGGCACTGTCCTGAGTTGAAAGGAAGAAAGATTTTAGGGCAAACACATGGTTGTTCTCACCTGTTTTAGTGAGACCCACATGCAAAGCAACATTAGGTTAAAACAAAGAGCCATGGAAAATTCTCTCTTCCTTTCCCTTTCACTGCAGATTTACAAGTGTGATAGTTGTTTCCTTTCAATTTTTTGTCTTTTCAATAATAAGTACTTCTTCATCTTCTTGGCTCTTTTCAGTCTTTCCTCCTTGATTTCCTCACTGTCTTCTCTTCGCTTCTTTTCCACATTTCCCCTTTTACTTCTGCTGCTGTTTCTGGTGCAGTGGCCTCTTTAGAAACTGCAGTTGCTGCCCTTCCCTGCAGGGAGATATTGCACAGGTGCAGCCCCATGGTTCCCACTGTGGGTCTCTCACGATGCAGTAGTACATAGCAGAGTCTCTCAGGGTAACCTGGGGCAGCATCAAGGTACTGGACTTTCTGTCTGTTGCGATGTAGAGAAAGGCTGTTTCTTTTGTCACATTGCCTTTTGAACCATGAATCATGTACTCTGGACCCTGGTGGGGAATCTGTCGATACCAATGTATGTACTCACTTCCACTGATTGTGGAGTGACTACAGGGCAGGTGCACTGTTCCTTCTTCAGTACTCTCCACTGCATCTGCCTGTGTGGACTTAGCATCGCCCATAATACCTGAGGAGATGAGAAACAATAGATTAGCTCTGGGATGTCAAATTTGGAGTCATGAGTACTCCAGAACACCCCTTTCTGGCCATGCCCCATACATGAGCACTTTCATATGTGTTGCACAGGACAAGAGAAATATTAGCCAGAGTCACAGGCCAAAGATCAACTGCTGTGTTCCACCACCCCTGGGCTCAGTGAACCCAAATCTCCTTAGAGCCTCAGAGCTGTGTGACTCAGGGAATCTTCTTTGAGTCATGGATGTGAGAAATTCTCACCGTGATGCCCAGATTCTCTGGAGAAACACACAGACACATGGAAACATGTAGATGCATTTTCCTCCAGCAGTTTGTTCACATACAGTGGGAGAAGTAAAAGCAGCAGGTACCTGACCTTTGTCTTTAGCTAGGAAAGCCATCTTTCCTCAGACCCAAATCACTTACCCAAAGTGAGGAAAAGAGTGATTCCTATCACTGGCCTCATAGTTCAAGTGCAAACTAGGGTCGCAGGCCTCAGAGCTCAGAATCTGTGTCTGATCCTAGGTGTGGGGAGGTTCCAATGCCAACACAGCAGCCACTAGCAGAGCCTCACCCAGGAAGCTTTCAATTGGGTGTTCCTCAGGCATGCATCAATGAAAGACAAAGCAGTCTCTTGCTAGGGTTTACTCCCCTCCACAGACATTTAGAAAGATTAGAAAGAGGATAAGAATGTTTTTCCAATGTCTAAATCTAATTCAGAGGGCTTATATTGAGATTATTTTGAAATAGTCTATGTTTGAATGAATCTAATTAAGTAGCATCGTTCATATGGAGATTAACCATCCCTCATTTGTGTTACATGCCAAAACCCACTATTGAACTGATGTGAAATATCCTTTAATCTAAGCACCTATATGAAATCTTGGGCTGTAAGGGAGAACAGAATTCCAATCCATATTCCCAGCCAGAGCAAGTGAGCCTCAGGAGCAGTAATACATAATTTAACATCCAAAGTTATAAACTTCTTTCTTGTGTAAATATTTTACCATAAGCTCATTACAAATCCAATGAGACTGTGGAAGAAAAATTTGCAACATATAACACCAAAATAATTTCACAATTTTATGACACCCCTGAGCTCAGTCTGACAGGATAAGATACCATTAGAATCCAGTCTAGGGGCCAGGTTGTCTGTGCTCAGTTCTCCCGCATTGGCTCCTGCAACACTGTCTTAAGCACCCTTCTGATGGACGTTGTTGGATGCCCCTGGCCTTGACACAGTAGTCAGTGACGTGATTGGTAATTCTTTGTATTCCACTTATCCCTTCTGTATCAGACATTTTCTCATCTGCCTGCCCTTGCTTAGGGGTTGCATGCAATGAGGACAAGAGGAGAAAAACAAGGAAGGAAGAGATGGGAAGAGAAGACTTGTAAAGGGAAATAAAGACTTTTGGCAAGAGAAGTGCAAGTAAACAGAAAGGAATTCCTCTGGTTATTCTCAAAAGTAGTTATTATTTACCAAATAGAATAGAATAAAATTAAAATATTTCCCCTTTCTCTGCTACAGTAACTAAGCTTCTTATTTCACTATAGGAAGAAATATTTGGCCATTTAAAATTAAATTATTAATCACCTATCCTTCCTCTTCCACCTGAGGGGTTAGCGCTTTGCTCTGTGTTTGGGAAAGGGCTCATTCATGTCCTTGAGGCTATGCACAAGCTCAGTGTGAGTTTATAAAGGACAAGGAAATGAATGGGGGGAAAGTAAGTTCTTTCATAGCTCAAGGATAACCACTAACTCACCCTGGAAGGAGCTTCAGTTCCCCACTGCAACAGCCCCCTCTTGTGCCTGTGCATATGAACTGCCTTCTCAGAACTGGGAATCAATCAGTCAGCAATCTTTCAAGGTTTGTATTTCCTAAAGGATGGGTAGGTATCTCATGTGTGCTACCTCCCCCTGGTGGCAAGGCTCCTTGAGGACCTTCTACCACAAGCCTCTAAAGCAGAGATTTCCAACAGATGTGAAGCAGGACATTTTAAAGCTGCAATTCCTTACTAGTCAGGGGCACTGATCTCTTATCCCTTAGACTGTCAAATATAAAAAAGACAACAGCCAACACAACAGTAGCCATATTGTATGAATGATTCAAAATTTTACTGTTTTTGGTGTCCCACAGCATTGCAGTTATTTTATGTGTGCCATGATGTGAAAGAGGTTGAAAATTGCTGCTATAAAGGTTGAATTATTTTCAGTCAGTTGAGGACTTTAGTATTATTCCTGTGACCTTTTCTTTACAAAACTTGCCTATAATCCTTCCTCAATCAAATTCTTTTACTTTCCTTAGTGTCTTGTTTTTCCATGTTGATGACTGTTCCAAGGGCACATTATTTATTGTTTAGCATATGATTTGGCAGAGACTAAGCACTTAATAATCTTTTATTGGGTGAATGTGTTAATTAATATTTATTGGGAGAAGTTACATGGAATGACAAAATTATTCTAAATAAAAACTTCTAATTTTTGGACAACAAATAGAACAAAAGTATCCATCAGTGAAGTTAATGCAAAATTAGACATGTGGACAAAATTCAGATTGACAGAACACCAAAACTCTGACTACCCATCCTTTAAAAAAAATAAAATTTCACAAATCTGGGACAGGGAAAGCCTGGCTATGACAATAGGGCAGCCTGTGACATGGTGTCATATAGTCCTGTCATTTAAAGTAAAAGCTGTCCCTCAAGGCTGGTGTAAATGTGTTCATGAAGAAGTATTGTGATTGCCACGAGAAATGTGAAAGGTGAGAGTCACTATGTCTCTAGGTATGTCATGCAAAATTCAGACCAACAACACAAGTTTTTATCTAGTGTTCATCACTGCAGGACTCAGATGGTGTGAACAATCCAAACTGAGCCCTCTCAAAAATGAATATTTTGGAATTTTTTTGGTTTTGTTCATATGTGTTTATATAATAGCCTCATTAATGTATAATTCACATATTATGTAGTTCACCCTTTTCAAGTATACGATGCAATGGTTTTTAGATTAGAGTTGTGCAATCATCACCACAATCAATTTTAGAGCATTTTGTGATCCCCAAAAGGAACATGTTCTAATTAATAGTCACTCAACTTTTTCCTCCATGAAACTCCTTCTAGGCAGCCAAGGATCTACTTTGTCTCTGTCTCAGTCCATCTGTGCTGCTGTAACAAACATCCACAGATTGGGTAGCTTATAAGCAACAGAAATTAATTTATCATAGTTCTGGAGACTGGGAAGTGAAGTCATGCTTTCCAGTTCATAGATGGTGCCTTCTTCCTGTGTGCTCACATGGTTGAAGGGGAAAAAGTTTTCTCTGGACCCTCTTTTGTAAGAGCACTAATCTTAAAAGCCCGAATTTTTAATACCATCATCTTTTGGGACACAACTAACATATTTTGGGGAACACAAACACTCAGACCATAGCAGTCTCTATAGATTTTCTCTTCTGCTTCTTCTATATAAATGGGATTATACAATACGTGGGCTCTTGTAGTTGGCTTTTTTCATCAGGCATAATGTTTTCTGGGCTTCTTCATCCATGTTGTGGCACTTAAGAGTACTGCATTGCTTTTTATTGCCCACAATATTCCATTGTATAGATATACCACATTTCACATGCCAATTGAGGCACATATGGATTGCTTCCATTTTGGTTATGAACATTGATAGAAAACTTTCTGTGCACAAATGTATTCACTTCTCTTGGGTATACATGTAGGAATGGAATTGCTGGGCCATATAATAACTCTATGTTTAATGTTTGAAAAACTCTCAGGTCATTTTCTAAGGAAGCTGCACCATTTTACACACTCCTAAAAGTTTAAGAAGGGGTTTTATTTCTTTATATTTTTACCAATTCTTTTTATTTTCTGTCTTTTTGGTTAAGCCAACTCAATGGCTGTATTAGTGAAGTGGTATTTTCTGGTAGTTTTCATGGACAATGGTGTTTATATCATATATTCTTTACCAGAGTGAGGAAGTTTTTGTCTAACTTCTGATTTGTTAACAATTTATCTCTTTATTATGGTTGAATGTTTGGTATACATTATAATTTTGTGTAACCCTTGATGATTAAATGATGTTTGTATTCATGTGGATTATTGTTTTGACTTAAAATGTTAAACATCACATGAAAGCCAGTTTGGTTATAATATATTATTCTTTCATATTTTCTTCCATTTTGTGCTAATATTTAGAAGCTTCGAATTTATGTTCATTCAGTGAAGTTATCCTATATTTTAAAAGTTGCTCTATTCAGGTTTTAGTATCAGTAACATTTGATCCTGCCCTGGCTGGTGGCTCTGCTGGCTGGAGTGCTGTCTGGATAAGTCAAGGCTGCAGACTCCATCCCTGTTCAGGGCTCTTGCAAGAAGCAACCAGGCACTGTGTAAATAAGGGGAACAAAATAGTTGTGTTTCTCTATCTCCTTTCCTCTCTCTCTCTCTCTTTAAAATCAATCAATACAAAATTTTAAACAGGGATTATTCTGTCTTTGCAAAAATTTGTTTCTGCTTTTATTAAATTTGGGGGTATCAGTCATGTTATGTTTGATAAGTGATGCTGTCATAATAATCAACCTTAAAATCTCAGTGGTTAAAAAAACAGTGGTTCATTTCTTGCACATACATAGTAGCTCATTTTGAGTGATGAGGATCCTCTAGGTCAGCTATATTGTGTGTGATGACTAATAATTGAAACTTCATATGAATACATAACTCATCAATCACCATAGTCTGTAAGAGCAGATATTGAAACTTAATTAAACTCCTCTACTGTGAAGTGGAACAGGCCATTTCTACTCACTTTTCTTTAGCCCATGCGGTCCTGTGGCCACATCAGTCTTCAGGAGGCTTGCTGTCCTTCAGGGTTGCTGGAAGGAGAGGAAACTGGTTATCAATGCGCAGTCACTGTGTACTCCATCGTCAGCCTTCCACCCCTAACTGAGAATTCATTTCCTCTCTTCTTCCTTTGTGGGAGGCAGGCAGGCAAGTTGGATCCCCTTTCAGTGGCTCCTGATTGATGGCAGGGACTCTGATTGATATCCTGTATTCCTCCCCAGATCTTTATGTGACTCCTTTGAAGCACTGTAAAGAAACAAATAGGCAGAAAACAAACAACAACAAGTAAACTGTTTCCTCCACACATTCAATACACAATCATGGAACAGTTACAGGACTGTGTTCTGTAAAGTCCCCCACAACTGAGAGTGAAGAGAGACAACAGTGTTGGTCTGCAGCAGGCCCCAGGGGGCACTGCTTATGGGTTCTTGACCTTTATTTGATGAGATGCTTCCTGCAGGGAGCTCTCCTGCTCACTGCATCTCACATTCTCTGCCTCAGCCTTCTGGGAGAGTCTTCTTCCATGATCTTCCTGGCCACATATTCAGGGCTATGCTTCTCCTGGGGGATAGTTCTCTCAGCCCATGCTCTGCCTGGGTTTGGTAAGAGCCAAGAATTATTTTGAATCTCTAATGATCATGGTGTGTTTTAGTCAAAACTGCCTTTGGCTGAACTTTCAAAAAGTTAGTCACATCCTTATCTATTTGATTCCTGTAAGAGTCATATATTTATGTGTGAAAACTGTATTGCATGCCAGCCTGGCTGTGACCACGTTGTTCACAACAAAAGGCTGACCAGGAGGACCCAGACCTGGTTGCTGAGGTCAGTGTTGGTTGGACTGATGCTCACCTGACTCCTTCAGCAGCGCCCCTGTATCCTGACCTTTGTCCTTCACAATAACCAGTTCTAGGACAGGACTGAGAACCTCCTTTTTTTTACTAACCTTGATGGGAACTTGATGGTGCTTAAAATGTCAAACTTTCAGCCCTTGAAGACACTGACCACAAGTCATTGTGGTTCTTAGAGTTCCCCAATGGACAGAGTAGAAATTTTATTTGGAATGTGGAAATAATTCACACAGTGTAATTTTACTCAGCCTTATTAAAAATAAAGAAGAAAAGTTTACCCTTTGTAACAGCATGGATGTACCTAGAGAATGTATGTGTTAGGTGAAATAAGCCAGTAAGAGAAAGACAAATACCATATGACCTCACTCATATGTGGAATCTAATGAACCAACTGAACTAACAAGCATAACAGAGACAGACTCATAGATGGATGGGGGGAAGGGTAAGGGGTAGAGAACTGAGCCAAAAAAAAAGGACTCATGGACATGAACAACTGTGTAGTGATTGCTGGGGGTAGTGGGATATCAGAGGACTAAATGGTGATAAAAAATATAATAAAGATTATATATATTTAAATAACAGATTAGAATATGAAGAAACATAAAAATAAACTTATGTATACATACTGTTTTCATTCAATTTTTCTATATAATGTATATAAGATAATAAAATGCATTTTTGTGTTTGTAAAAATCGTTAAAATCAGCATCATATTGGAAGAGAAAAAGGATGGATTCTAGTGCTATTTAGATCTGAATTCCAACAAGTCAAGAGGAGCATTAGAAAAACTACTCCTGACTTTCCTGCAGTAAATGGGTTCATTCTTCTCAGTGTTTAGGAACAATTTGAAAAGCACTTTGCGATGTATCTTAACCCAATATACAAACATAATAGCCAGGACTCTTGGGAACAAGGCTGTTTTATACACTGAGCTCATTATGGGGCATTGTTTATAGAAAGTTGACATTAGAAGGTCTCAACTGTGCCACCACACACAGTGTCTGCCTTCTTCCTGCCTGTGGTTCCTGGGTTTTCTCAGCCTCTGAGCAGGTGGTGTCTTCATGGAGCCAAAGGTTTTTGCTAAGCTTCCACCATCACTTCTATTACTGTGGGTTCCGAGAAAGCACAGAAGTACCTTGCTGAGTCAGCCAGTTGTAAAGAAGAAATGGTGAGGCTGATGAATTTGTTTGCCTTTTGAAAATTCACAAAGTAGCGATCCTGGATTGCATTTGCGTAACCAGAGTACTGTGTAATAAGGAAAACCATCTCTCCACTGGGAGGCTGCTTGTACCAATACAAATAATAATCATTCCATGTGGTTTCATACTTGCAGTCCATTGTTACAGCTCGTCCTTCCTGCCCTGGTACTGTAGTCTGAGCTTGAGTGACTTTCTGAGTCCTGATGATTCCTGTAGAAAAAAAAAAAAGGAGAAAGCAGGATTGCTCCTTTGAAGCATCTCAGGTGAGTTATGAGGGACATATTACTTTATGACCCAAGCACAAAGGAAAAAATGACATGGTGTTTCATTTCCTTGCCTCTGTCCCTTTGAATACCCGACCAGTTACAACTTTCAAATCCCATCCTCGTCTCTAAGAGGACACTGAAGCCCCATGTCTAGGGCCACACGTACTGAAGCTAAAGAAGACCGTGAGTGCCCACAGCAGGCCTGGACAGAGCATGGAGGAAAGTCTTCTGGGTGAAGTCTCCCTTGTTCTCATTTTCCTCAGAGACCAGCCCTTCTCTGAGTGCCTGAGTGCTGAGATCTGGGTTAGATGTATCTGCCCCTAAACAGGAAGTGCAGTTGATGAGCAGAAGGTTACATTTGCTCTGTTCAGAGGCTGACACATTTACACCACCCCAATCCTCTGTGTTGCCTGCATGATTTTCTGTAACAATCTGTTTGGAAATGGCTATTATATCTGGCCAGGTATATGAAGTTTAATTATCTTTTTGTCATTAAATTCTTGCTTGATTTTCTTGTGATTAGAGACTATACTCTGAATGATTTGACTCCTTTGAATTTTATTAAGGCTTCCTTTATTTGACTAAGGCTTCTTTTTTTCTTACAGGTTAATGGATATATAACTGACATACAATAAACTGCTCATTTTTAAAGTATAATTTCATGAGCTTTGACATATGTACACCCCCCTAAGGCCATCACGACAGTGAAGATGGTGAACATAGCCATCCTTTCTGAAACTTTTTTGTGACTGTAAACCATCCCCACCGCCAGTCCCAAGCAATCACTAAATTGCTTTTGTCAGTTTTTTCCCCAAGCTTTATGTAAAATTCATGTGTTTTTCTAAAATTTTACTTACATGGAATCATACAAGAATTCTTTTTATCTGCCGTTTCTCATTCATAATAATTATCTTGAGATGCAACTGAGTTGTGGTACATATCAGCAATTTCTTCTTTTGATTGTGGATAAGAACTTCATCACATATGCACTGGCATTATTTCCAGTCTGGGTCTCTTATAAATAAATATGTGAACATTCTGTACAAGTCTTTTGTGTGTACATATTTCCTTTTCTCTGTGAAAAATGCCTAGGTGTGGAATGCTTTTAAAATGTAGTATGTTATTATTTAACTTTTTAAAAAGCAGCCAAACTATACTCAAAATCACCAATTGATTTTGGTGTGTTGTACATTCTCACCACAGTGTGAGAGAGTTCTAGGTGTTTCACATCCTTGACAAGACTTGGTACTCTCAGTCTTTTTAATTTTATCCATTCCAACGAGAATGGAGGGGCATCCCGTGTATTTAATTCATTTTTTATAATAGCTTATAATGTTAATTATAAACTATTTATAATTGTTTTTTAGTGGCTGTAATTTATTCATTTTTATACTCTGTTATTTCTTATTGTGTGAATATATCACAGTTTATTTGTTTACTATCCTGTTCATGGATATTGGGTTGGAATTTTTTTTTTAAAGATTTTATTTATTTATTTATTTTTAGAGAGGGAAGGGAGGGAGATAGAGAGAGAGAGAGAGAGAGAGAGAGAGAGAGAGAGAGAGAGAGAGAGAGAGAAACATCAATGTGTGGTTGCTGGGGGTTCTGGTCTGCAACCCAGGAATGTACCCTGGCCGGGAATCGAACCTGGGACACTTGGGTTGGAATTTTTTGCTAATTTATTTTTAATTACTATTGACATACAATATTATATTAGTTTCAGGTGTACACCCCATTGATTAGACAAATTACTAAGTGATTATCCTGATAAATGTCATACCCATGTGATACCATATATAGCTATTTTTTGTCTTTTAGTGCTTGCTCTGATAACTATGGGGGTAGGTGCCCAGTATTCTGTAGAGTTGGTCCAGATTTTATCTCAGCTTCTCCCACGGGTCTGGATCTCAGATGTAGGATTTTCTCAGCAATCATGCCTCTCCTCCCCAAGGCAGCCAGAACCTGCCATGTTTCAGAGTGGGACTCAGGGGATATAGTTTGCTGCCTCTTCCACATTTGTAGCAGAAATATACCAGTACTGCAGCAGGACATTCAGCTGAGAATGGTTTACTGCACTTAACCAAAGGTAGAGGGTTTTTCCTTGTGTTTTCTCTCTGGTACAATGAACCTTACCTGTGCCTTGTGGGAGATAGTTGACAGAATTTACTGTCAGCTCTTTATTTCATCCCCAGAGTCTCTGGGCATTTCCTTCATATGCAAGACTGATCTAAAAAAGCTGGAGGAATCTGTGCCTTCCTGCAGTCACAGCTGGTCATATCCTAATCTCTGGTGGGGATCCTCTGTCACCCATCCTGCCCCCAGTGATTTTAGTGAACAAGTGGTAATGGTCTGTGAAGATGGCCCTACTGATTAGTTCATATTCCTCTTCTCTCTGTTACTGTCAGCAGTTCTGTGCTGTGATAAGAACACTCAGTCATTCTCCAGGTAATTCCTCCCTCCCTCCTTCCCTCCGTCCCTTCCTTCCTTCCTTTCTTCCTTCCTTCCTTCCTTCCTTCCCTCCTTCTTTCCTTCCTTCCTTCCTTCCTTCCTTCCTTCCTTCCTTCCTTCCTTCCTTCCTTCCTTCCTTCTTTCCTATTTCTTTTCGTAGCTGATTTCTTTTCTATTTGTCTGGCAGCCAGCACCTCTTTCACCCACGCTCTGCTAAAGTTGTTCCAGTCCATGTGCCTGTCTCTCCTTGGAGGAGCCTGTTTCTAATGAGAATCCAGACTCCTTGTTTATTCTGTGACCCCAGGTTTCTCTTATGTTAAAGAAAACTTATGAGTTGCTACTTTTTTAGATTTACATTTACATTAAATCTTTTCTAGATTTAAGGTGGAAGGAAGCAATGCTCTTTCACACTTTGTCTATCCTAGTAGGATTGGAGCTGTGTTCATCTTTCATTGTATGTAAAATTGAGGTACTGCTATCAGGAATGCAGGATCTTTTTCAGCTTTCTCTGTGAACCATAAGCATATTGCAAAACACAATATCATTGTAAATCCCACTTCATAATTCAACTACTTTACTCCTAGTCACTAGGAGGGAGGGTACTGTTTTGTGTTTTGCTGGTTGTATTTTGATTTCTATTGGTTACTCTGCATCTCTTTTAAGAACAATTCATTAAATTCAAGGAGGGTGTTGTGGGAACCAATGATTTACAACCAGTGGGTCAGAAGTTCAGGTAACCACCTGGACAACTGATTGGCATCCTGAGTTGAAGGGCATTGTTGCAATGTCCCGTTTGTATCTGGTGGGTCAGAGGCCCAAGTAACAATCTAGGCCTGGAACTGGCATCTGAAGTGGGGGACACTCTTGTAAGACTCAGAAGTAAACCTGTGGGATCTGCTTCAATCTCCAGTTAGATAATGTCAGGTTGAGATAACTTATAGGACACCCAAGTGTTGTCAGAAATATTTCGTGGTGTATGTGGGGAAACACATGTTGAAATTGGGTCCAGTATCCCAAATCAACTATCTCAAAAGATTGAGTTGAGCAGGTAAAAAATCTGGAAGTATCAAGTATATTGTCAAATACCGTCCTTCATATGTTGCTCTTTTATGGCGTCCTCCCTGGGAAGAACTGTGATGTTATCTGAAGAGTGCGGCTTTCACATGATGTCCTATGTGGTGTCTGAGGCAGCTGTGAGTGAGTGCTTCCCAGAACAGACTCAACAGTTCCCTTTTCAGATCTTATCTTACTTCAACCACTAGCTGCTAACAAATGTCTAGGTAAGGTTTGTAATTCTTCTGTTAGGATATGGGAATAGACAATTACTTTAGGTTGGCTTCTGTTGGTGTGTTTGTCATGCTCACTAATTTTTTTTTAGTGGGCTCTCTGAGACAATGGAAAGATGTTGCAAAATCCTCTAGCTGTGATGGTGATATAATGGGCTTGATAGATTTAGTTGCTTTCTGGAAGTTCACAGAATATTGACCCTGTGTTGCACTGATTTCTGTACTTTTGTACTAAGAAATGAGGAAAATCATCTCATCACTGGGAGGTCCCTTACCAATACCATACATGATACCTTGTACCAATACCATACATAACATCCAACCCTTGTGTCCTTTAAACAGTCTGGTTCCACAATCTCACCTGCCTGCCTAGATCTTGTTGGATGGTATTGAAAGACCTTCTGGGCTCTGGCTGGTGTGGCTCAGTGGATTGATTGCTGGCCTGTGAACCAAAGGGTTGCTGGTTGGATTCTAAGTCAGGGCACATGCCTGGGTTGTTGGCCGGGTCTCAAGCGGGGGTATGTGAGAGGCAACCACACATTGATGTTTCTCTCCTTCTCTTTCTCCTTCCCTTCTTCTCTCTCTAAAAGTAAATAAATAAATAAAGTCTTTTAAAAAAATCTTTTTAAAATAGTGTTGCAAATTTAAAAAATAGACTTTCTAGGATGTGCTAAATCCTGTAGCCATAAGAATTAAGGTTGACTCCAGAGCTGACCTTCAGGAAGTTGCCAAGAACTTCTAGGCAAGAGTTCAATTTTAAGTCAATGAAGAACGACTCAAAATCTGGTTCCTTTCCCCTTCTTTCTCACTTTCCTGGAGTGTAGGTCACAGTTGGCCTTGTTCATCCCCTCAGCCCCTCCCCACCATCTCCCCTGAATCCTGGGGTGTCCTCAGTCTCATTACCAATAACTGTTTCTATCAGGGAAGACAGAGGCCATCAGTGCCCATAATATGCTGAGAAGAGTGACTTTGGCATCTCTGTCTCTAAGAACAAAGTTCCTGCTCTGGGTTTGGGACCAGTCTCACTCAGTTGTGTAAAGCTGCACTTAGACTTGTTGGAGATGGGCAGGGCAGCTGTCCCAAAGCAGGAGGTTGGTGCGGTGGGGTGGGTGGGTGAGTCATCAGGTCATGTCCTGCTCACAATTGCCTAGACTATGTTGAGCCACTGGATTTGTTTAAGTTAGCCTTCCCTGTAATCAAGATTGCTCAATTATTCTCCAGAAATATTGTTCCTGTCAGTTTATTCCCAGATTCAGATTTTCACTAAGAAAATAACTGTTATGTTTTTCTTCCCAAAAGAAGAAAAGATCATTTAAATTAAAATGGAGGTAAGCCTTTGCATCCTTGTGTGGGAATAGATGTAAATTCTCACACACAATGTTTTGTGGTAATACTGGAAACCCTGTGTTCTTGTCTGACTCTATCCTCTCCGAATATGTTTTCTAACAGTTTCCTTAAAAGTCTAGTCTCTTTTCTGATTATTTAGGCTTCTTGTTATGATAGGTAACATTTCACAAGGACAAAATAATTTTTACATTCTGTTCAGTGTTATTTGCTCTGGACTCAGTTATAATAAAAGACTGCTTTATGATGAGATATTATTTCCCATGAGTCCTGGTCACCAGCCAGTCTGTTAGTGTAAGAGAAAGTTATCCTTTTTCTCTACTCTTACCTCCAGTCCGTCATGCTGCTGAATGCAAAGAAAACATCTTGGAGCCACCACAACCAGGTGATCACCTTCCACAATGTTACGTAGAGAACCTAGGCCCTCCTGAAATGAGAACTTATGGCTAATAATAAAAATACTGCCTACAATTCACTGAACACAACATGTTCTAGAAACTTCATGGACAAATCTTAATCTTCATCTTCGGAAAAAGGTTAACCTTGTGAGAAGTTATTATGTCCTTCCTTCTACTTTACAGGAGATAAAGGCAGAGGCTCAGAAATCTCCTCAAGATCACACAGGTAGTAAGTAAATGGAGGACTAAGGATGTAACGGCTAATTTAGGAGAGTGACCTTGAAACACTACCCACTACTTCTTTTTATCTTTCTTAACATTCTGCTGCTCTTTCTTTGATATTTTTTATTCTAAATTAAAACAGAGGAATTACTTAATATTAACTTAAGAGAGGTGTTACAGGTTATCATGAGGTCTAGAACCTAAGCATTTTTATCTACCTTATTTTTAAAAAAATTTAAATAGTTTATTGGATACAAGTTACATGAAATGATACATAATATTTCAAGTGCAACATTTAAAATATTTGACAAATTCATACACCTGTGTAATCATGACATGAGCTGATATATCATTTATACCATCCTGTAAGTTTCCTTGTGATCCACCATGGTGAGTGCCTTCCTTCCATCCCACCCACTGGCAACAATGAACTGATTTGTGTTGTCCTAGATTAGATTAGCTCTTTCTAAAATTTCGTCTATGTAAATTATTTAGTAGGTCCTCTTTTGTGTCCAGCTTCTTTCATTCAGGATAGTGTTTGGAAATTTACCTATATTGACAGATAAGCAGGTAGTTAATTTTTGTTGCTGAGCAGTGTTCAATATTATAAGTACACCGGTTTCTAGATCCATTACGGACTCTTCTCCCCAGTCTGCTGTTGAGCACATCAGTGAGTGTCTCAGTCATTACACTACTCAGCTCTAAGATTTCCATTTTTCTTTGTGGTTTTCATTTATCGGTTGAGCTTTTATTTCTGTTTGCTTAATATTAAAAATATTTTCCTTCAATTTTTGACTACACTTTATTTAGGTTTATTTGCACATATTTATTTATTATAGGTGCTTTCAAATAGTTGTCTGCTAAATGATATAAGTTAAGCCATCCCAGAGTCAGTTTCTATTTGCTTTTTACTTGACTGTGAATCATATTTTCCTAATAATTTTGGAGTGTGTAATAAAGACCAATGACTATGGTTCCATTTGTGGATTTTAACTTCTGAAATAAATACAGAACATATTTTCTTGTTTGTCTTTCTATATTCTTAAAAGTAAATTAGTGAACATTTGTTGAGCCCTTGCTGCCTGCCAGTGTTGTGCCGGGTTTCATGTGGGGGCACGACTAAGGAATGATCTCCCCCACAGCACATCTGGGAAACTGGTAAGACAAGGTATCATGTAGGTAACTCAGAGTACTCCACAACACCTGAAAATCAGTCAGAATAAAGTACGGAGAGAAGGGAAATGGAAGTCAGCTTAAAATTGCAAGTGCTTTTCAACTATATTTCTCCAAACAGATATTGGAAACTGGAAAAATATTGCTAGTGCCCCTCCAGGTAAGTGACATTAGCCATGTACCATATTAATTCCTCACAGCCAACAATGAGCAAATCAAAAGACGCGCATATGTTGCTGTTTTCTCATTAGCTACCCAACAACAAACTGTGGACATCTAGCAGAAGAGAGAGAGCTTATTTTGATTTTTAGACAGGAATACATCCACAAAAGGAGTTCACACATGCTACTTAGGTCATATTATAACTCACTCAGATTTTTTCAACTGAAATTTATTTGATTCACTTCTTAATCTAAGCTACCTGACATACAATTACATCATTACCTACCTAGCATTTATATAATTATCAAGAAAATAATGTTGAATTATTTGATCTTAAAAGATGGCTGAGTTTTTGCATTTGATGTGATAACAATTGAATTTCCCTCAAATCTCTCTCTTTTTTAAGGATGAGCCTACGGGTAGGTTCCCCAGGGGAGCCCTGTGCTAGGAGAGCATCTGTGGCCCTGTGTCAGGTTACAGCACAGCCTTTGGAGGCCTGGGTATCACTGTGCTTCTCCTCCACAGAAGTAGGTGCCTGAGTGACTGAGCTGGGAGCCCGTGATGCAGAGGGAGCTGTGCTGCATTTCTTCATCCAATGTGGCTGCTATTTTCTCATGAATCTCTTTTCCTTTTCTTCTTAACAACATCAAGAAGACGGGCCCTTCACCAGGCTTCTGCCAGTACCAGTGTAAGGAATATAAAGTCTTTGAGGAATTGCACCAGACAGTAACATTTTCCCCCTCTTGGATGACCAAGGACTGAGGACTCTGCTGCACTTCTTGGCTTCTCACACCTGATCAGAAAACAATTGAAGGACACAGGAAACCCTCAGGAGATGCTTGGTCCAAAACATAAACATCACCACATATGATAGAACATGAGTGGTTCTCATAAGGGCCCTCCCGGGTCAGAAAGACAGCCCAATATCTGCTTTCAGGGTGCAGCCACCATGGCAAACCTCTCTTAGATTAAACCGTGTACTCACAAGCCAATTGCCACAATAGAGCACATGAAAGCACTTTCAGGAGAGTCTCCATCCCTTGGCTCCCCAGCAAACCCAGTGGACCAGGCCAGATTCTGAAAGGGCTTCTCAGCAGGAGTTCCCTTGAGCTCAGAGCAAAGTCTGTTGCACCTGTTTCTAGAATATTGAAACTCTGGGGGACAACAAATCAGGGAGACTTTGCAGCATTTCATCTTTTACAGAGAATTCTGTATATCCAGAATACTTTTAACACAGTGCCCCCCTCTGGCCAGGCTAAAAAATGATGAAAATATGGATTTGGGTTTTCTGGAATAAGTTTACATCCAATATGTCTTTTGTATTTGTTTATTTCTGTTTTGTTTAGTGTTCTGGTATACAGAAAAACCTCTCAATATACTGTGATAGTGAGAGAATTACTTCAAGATCAAAACAAAAATCAAGGGAAAATGATACATAAAATTATAACTATAAATACATAAGTATGTAGCAAAGCAATAATATTTTAAGTAGTAACATTGCTTTATACTGTTTGAGTCTTTAGATCACTTTCAGTGCTCATCAATGCATTCAAGATGATGTACAAGCATCTTATAATGGCTCATAATTGTTTTCAGAAAGTGGTGTCTGCATATTGCTCCAGTCTGAAGGTTTCTGTTGCCCATTTTGAGTTGTATGCTCCAGCCATTCTGAATTAGTTTAATGCTATTCTCCTAAACTGAATCTTGACTTTATATATTTGTGTATTTTGTTTCTCTTTTCCTATAATTCCTTTTCCCTGACCCTATTTTTGACTAACTTCTTTATGTGTCTTAACTTAGATATCACCTTTTTTAGGTAGCCTTCCCTTATATTCTGTATCCAATTCAGATGTCTCTGTTTGGTGGCCAGAGTTTGCTTTTCTCCTGTGATAGTTTTGATGACATTGTTTTGTTATATACTCCACGATATCACATGCTTTCTGAGGGCAGGCACAATGTCTGTTTCCTTCCAATGGCATCTCATGTATTTGTGCCTAAAACATATATTAGATGTCAAGGAAACAATAATTAGAAGAATCCCAAGTAAATAGAGTGCACCATTGTTAACTTCTCAAATATTACAATCTTCATTTATAAATTTGATATGATGGCTCCTTTGTATTGTCAGTTTGAGAAACATGTATGTTAACCTTGCCTTTAGCCTGAAATTCACTATGATCTCCATTGCATTGTATGTGCACTGTTTCTACTCTTACTATCTCCTACTTCCTCTGTCTTTCTTCCTAACTCCTACCAAACCTACAGGTCTCAGTTAGGCATCCAGCTGTTCTGACTCACTACTAAGGCTAGTGTGGGGTGGGCCTCTCTGTATGCCTCCATGTCACCCTTTGCTTTCCTAGACCTTTTCATTCTGTCACTTTACCTTGTCCAGTCAGCTACCTGTATAACTTACTAGACTATACATTCAATGACAAAAAATAACTATCTATTTCCTCATCACTCTTTTTTTCCTGGCATGTAGCATGCATGTAGAACTTAGCAGGTAATCAAGAAACAATCGTTGATTAACTGAATGAATGAAACCTGAGAACAATGTTGGCTGAAAATCATGTCCTGACTTCCGGCAAGATGGAGGCATAGGTGGATGCACCGTACTTCCATGCAAACCAAGATTAGAACAACAACAATTTAGAGGTAGAATAACACCTAGAACTGATAGAGAATTTATCTGAATGGAAGTCAGACAGCCAGAGGTTGAAGTAGACCCGTTCATCCAGACCAGTAAGAGGGGTGGAGACAAGCCCGTGGGTTGCAGCGTGAGGAGTTCGAGGAGAGCTGGGCGCCTAAGGCAACCGCGAGTGAGTAAGCCATCCGGAGCACACAGTGGGTGGACCCTGAGTACGCAAGCGGCAACTGGCAGACCCAGTGAGGCTGCAGTTGTGGACCAGGACAGAGCGCACAGCCCAGAATCCCAGGGAAGGAACTGAGATCCCAGGAGAGAGGGGCTGCCACCATTGTTCCCTCCCACCCCCACCCCCACATACAATGTCACAACCTAGCAATTGGGGTGCCCAGTCCCGGTGAACACCTAAGGCTCCACCCCTCACCATAACAAGAGTGACCAAACTGGGAAAAAAAAGAGAGAGCAATGGCTCAAATAGAAAAACAAATCAGTGCCCCAGAACTCATCCTTTTGAACAACCAAGAAATAGCTAACCTATCAGATGCACAGTTCAAAACACTGATGATCAGGAAGCTCACAGAATTGGTTGATTTTGGGCGCAAATTAGATGAAAAAATGCAGGTTACCATAAAAGAGATGAAGGAAGATGCACGGAGAACCAACAGTGATGAGAAGGAAACTGGGACTCAAAACAATAGAGTGGACCAGAAGGAAGAAAAAACAACCAAACAGTAAATAATGAAGAAATAAGAATTCAAAAAAATGAGGAGAAGCTTAGGAACCTCCAGAACATCTTTAAACATTCCAACATCCGAATTATAGGGGTACCAGAAGGTGAAGAGGTAGAGCAACAGATTGAAAATGTATTTGAACAAATAATAAAAAAGAACTTCCCCATTCTGGCAAAGGAAATAGACTTCCAGGAAATCCAGGAAGCTCAGAGAGCCCCAAAGAAGTTGGGCCCAAGAAGAAACACACCAAGGTACATCATAATTACATTAGCCAAGGTAAAAATGAAGGAGAGAATCTTATAAGCAGCAAGAGATAAGGGGACAGTAACCTACAAAGGAGTTCCCATCAGACTGTCAGCTGATTTCTCAAAAGGGACCTTACGGGCAAGAAGGGGCTGGAAAGAAATATTCCAAGTCATAAAAGACAAGGGCCTATATCCCAGATTACTCTATCCAGCAAAGCTTTCATTTAGAATGGAAGGGCAGATAAAGTGCTTCTCAGATAAGGTCAAGTTAAAGGAGTTCATCATCACCAAGCCCTTATTTTATGAAATGTTAAAGGGACTTATCTAAGAAAAGAAGGTTTAAAAAAACATGTATAGTAAAAGGACAGCAAACTCACAATTATTAACAACCACACCTAAAGCAAAACCAAAAGAAACTAAGCAAACAACTAGAACAGGAACAGAACCACAGAAATAGAGATCACATGGAGGGTTAGCAACAGGGGAGTGGGAGGAGGAGAGAAGGGGAAAAGGTACAGAGAATAAGTAGCATAGATTATAGGTTGAAAATAGATAGGGGGAGGGTAAGGATAATATGGGAAATGTAGAAGCTAAAGAACTTATAAGTATGACACATGGACATGAACTAAAGGGGGGAATGTGGGTGGGAGAGGGTGTACAGGGTGGAGGGGAGTGAAGGGGGTTAAATGGGACAACTGTAATAGCATAATCAATAAAATATATTAAAAAAAATCATTGTCCTTGCATTACACATGAGGTCCTGATATAAGATGCTAGATCAATTGTAGAAAGTAGCTCTTCACCAATGTTGCTTCCCAAATACATCAGAAAAGGAAAGAACATAGATTGATAACTATGAGAATGAGTGAAATGTGAGTGTTGTAGTATAGAGAGCATGATAAAAACTAATAAGAATGAGGTTGTAGGTAGCAGTCCCTGTTCTGGCACAACTTTCTTTGTAGCCTTAGAAATGTAGAGAAGACAGGGCTGTATTTCCACACCACAGCTTCCCTTTATACACAGATAGGAGATTGGGTAAGAATAATGCAATCGGAGTGGAGAATGTACATTGTAACAGAATTTCATAACTCAGTTGGAAAAATTCATATAGATTATTCTAAATCTAAAGATAATGAAAGCTCCTTTTTTTAATCTTTTCTAAAAGATTTTATTTATTTATTTTTTAGAGAGGGAAGGGAGGGAGAAAGAGAGAGAGAAACATCAATGTGTGGTTGCTGGGGGTCATGGCCTGTACCCCAAGCATGTACCCTGACTGGGAATCGAACCTGCGACACTTTGGTTCGCAGCCTGTGCTCAATCCACTGAGCTACACCAGCCAGAGCAGGAAAGCTCTTAATACACCAACCTTGAACATTAGAAATAGTTTTGTTAAGAACAGGAATGTATGATAACTAGACAGATTATTCATTCATATTTCCATCTTTTTTGAAATTGAAATGAACTTCATGACATCATTTCTGCATAGAATCTTAGAAAAAAATTGTTTTTTAAAGATTTTATTTATTTATTTTTAGAGAGGGAAGGGAGGGAGAAAGACAGAGAGAGAAACATCAATGTGCAGTTGCTGGGGGCCATGGCCTGCAACCCAGGCATGTGCCCTGACTGGGAATCAAACCTGCGATACTTTGGTTTGCAGCCTGAGCTCAATCCACTGAGCTACGCCAGCCAGGTTAGAAAAAGAAATTTAACATAGAGAAACAGAACAGAAAAGTATTGTCAATAAGCTGTGGATAGACTGGGGAAATAGAAAGAGGTTAAAAATACATAAGAATAATTAAATATCAAAATTTTAAATACTATATAAGGTAACAAATACACAAAATATACATTAAATAAATACTGTGTTATATAATGTAATAAAATATATAATATGTGTAATATGCTATATTATAATATGTAATATATAATATATTCAATATATAATATATTATGATGTGCCATATATAATATTTTATATTGTATAATATTATGTTATATGTATTATTTATTCATTATATTGCATTATTCATTATATTAATTATATTATATTATTCACATATAATATACTATAATATACATTATATATTATATATTATAATACATTATATTATAGTATTAATTCCAAAAGTCCCTGCTACTGTAGAATGTACATATACATGTATATGTGTGCATATAAATTGCATATATAATGCACATATACACATGTACACAATATATGTGTAATGTATTGTGATATAATATGATAGAAAACTGACATTTACTTTGTCCAATTTGTCTCACAGCTTATGAGGGAAGCAGAGGTTGAGAAGATGCTTTCCTGTTTCAACTCCTGCCCTTACTGCTGTGTGATTGCCATGGGAGTGTGCCTGACCCAGGCTGCTGCAGGACTTCTCCTTATCCCAGACGAGGCCACTCTAGACAGCCCACAGCCAGTTGTTCTTCAGACCTAACAGGGCACTCAGCCAAGCTCAGAAACACTGTTCAGCTGAGCACCATCTTCATTGTCAGTCCACACATTTATAAGTTACATGATTTATTGTTTTAGCCTTGAGTTTGAAAGTAATGCATCATTATTATAACAAAGGCTAACAGATACAGTGGGAGATATGGGTGCTTAATTGAACAACCTTTGGTGTGGCTTCCAGAACGTAAGAACTCACTACATTACAATAGCGTAGGTAGTCCCTGCAATGACAGTGTTGACTCTGTGATGGGATGTCTCGTGGTTTCTGAGAGTTGGGATCTCTGAGCCCAGCAAAGTGGAATGACCACTGCAACAGTCTCCTGGGAAGCATGTAGAGCTTCCCGACTCAGGGACCACTTTCAATGGTCACAGGATTTTATTTGTAAGAAGATATTTCAGGAACACTGTTAGCTTTTCAGTGAAAAATATTATAGAAAGTTCCTTTACATATGTTACACACACACACACACACATAGTGTATTACACAAATATACTGCACAAACAGTATGTACACAAAGAGTCTCAATCTATTTCTCATTTTTCTTTACTTCTTATATTTTAGATCTTTTCTTTTAAGCTTGAGATTCTATCTTTAAGGGACTAGGAACATTTTAAAAAATTTTCTGTAGAAATTCAGGTTGACTAATTTCCTTCTAGTCATCACATTAATGAAGAGCATAAAACTGGTGGTTGGTATATGTTTGAGGTTAATGGAATCACATATTCACTGGACAACAAGAAAATAGATTTAATATACTTCTAAATTAATTTCACAAATGAAGAAATTTGACTGACTAATAGGACTGCAAAAGTTAATACAAGATGACAGTGGTATTAAGAATATAAATGTCAAGATGTTTTTCTAGTTGAGACAATCATACCACTCATTTGTAGGAAGGGGAATCTCATGTAGGTAACTTTGTACATCCAGGTTGCAAAAAAAAAAAATGAAGCACCTGACTTTTGGTACTCCAAGCACCACAAACACTCACTGATAAAATTTGTATTAGAACCCTGGTTCCCCATCCCAAATGTGTCTCTTCCCCAAGGATAGAGGGGAAACAGGGTAACTTCATTCCAGAGATTAGTGGGAGCAAAATTTCACCAGCAATTGCTGTCCTGGCTACAGAGGAACCTCTCTCTCAAAGTGAACAATGAGCATAGTGAGACTCTTGGACACTCTGAGCATCAGGGAACATTCTCAACTTGTTTGGAGGACTTGCTATGTGTTAGTCTTCCTTACTACTCAGGTTACTCACCTACTTTAAAACCCACACTGTCTTTCTGCCATGTGTGAATGGAATCAAGTCTGTGTGTTTGTGTGAGTCCAAGACCCCAAAGTGGGGGTTAGCGTGGCCCCAGCTGCAGGTTTGAGTACAGGCTGCAGGTGCCTGCAGAGCACTGTGCACTGGCTGCACAGAGGTACAAGGCTGCATCTCCAGGACGCGAGTGCTCAATGTGCAGAGAGAGGTGTTTGGCACTCACGTTGTGGAAGGCTGTGAATCTTCCATCTTCCTTTTTATTCGCAACTGAACTTACTGATATCAGGAATGTAGGACCTTTAGCAGGGTATTTTTTGTACCATGCAAAGTAAGTAAACAAATTATTATTGTAGTCACAGTTCAGAATAGAAGTTCCTCCTTCCTGCACACTCAGGGATGGAGAATTCTGCTTCACCTGTTGCTGCTCACTGTTCTGCTGTTGACTATTCACCCCTGTGTGGAAAGAGAATATCAGATTTTACATTTAATCCTTAAAGTCCCAACAGAAAATCATCTATCACAAGCCAGAAAGGAAAAAAAAAAAACAAAACTCCCTGAATATCTCATCTCTCAGCCTTGTAGTGTCCCCTGAAGTTTTTCTACTCTACTCAAACCTCCCAGCCCAAACTCACAGTGTGGCTGAAGACAGAAAAGCAACAGCAAAACCCCCAGGAGCCTGCTCATTTCTCCTGGGAAGACTGGGGGTCCTGTCTCCTGCCCAGACAGCTGTCAATCTGCCTTCAGCTTCCTCCACTTCATTCATACTCCTCCACAGAGCCTTCTGCTTCACGTCTGAATGGCCCTGTTTTAGCTGAAGTTATTCATCTTCATGAAAGGAAGCACTGCCCCCTTTAGTCCACATGCAGCAAATTTCTGAAAATGTGTTTCTGTGTTTCCAGAACTTCAATTTGTAATTCCTTCCACAGGATAATAAGTTAAAATAAGAGAATTTATGAAGAGAAAAGTTTTTTGGCAATCACATAATTCAAATTTTGAATATATTTATTTACTGCATGTAGAAAATAATAACTGAGAATATAGAATATTACACAAAGTCAAATGATTGACATTTTGTGAATTGTCATACTTAGGCAGACACTTTATTTTAAAATATTAATAAGAATTGGTGTTTCAAGGAAGATAGATACATGGGGCATGATGTTATATTTAATGCAGTGGTTACAAATTTAGAACACAGTGAGTTTGGTAGCTTTAGCTTTAATTAATTGTATTCTAATGTGGTCTTCACAGTCCATCTTTCTTCTAATTAAATAAATTCCCCAAGGTGATCAAGTGTGATACATATCTGGAAAACTCTCTTAAAAACGGCATTCCACACAACAAAATGTATCCTCTGTAACAGATTATCCTCTGTAACAGATCAGCTTCTGAACGAGGTGATCTCTCCTGGAAGGTGAATGAAATCATTTAGTGTGTCTGTATTCTCAAATTAGAGAAAAGTGACACAGACCTGTGAAGTCTATAGACATCATGAGGCCATGACATTTAAAGAGGCCACATAATGCCCCAAGGATACGATTTTTTTGCCTTCACTCTTGTTTCATATCTAGTCTGTCTCCATAGTTTAGCCCCATGGAAGAGGCAAGAAGAGTCTATCGTGCTTACAGTGCTAACTCAGTGGGGTGACTAGCGATTGCAGCTGAGGTTGAACGGAATATAACTTTCTGGGAGTTACTTGAACAAAGACACAGAACACAGAATAAAATAATTTTGGATGTAAATTGTATATGGGAAGGAATATTTCTCATTTTTATTTGAATAACAATGCATCATTCTGGGAAGTCCCAGTATTATCAAGTCCACATTAACTGTTCAGTCCAGACAAGCCAAGATGTGCCTGTTGTACATTACACATCTACATGTTCTTCCCTCAGCTGGAGCACCCTTTCTGCTCCCCTTTGTCCTTCACCCTGAGTAACTCATATTCATCTGCTAGGTTTCAAGCTTAGCTGTCACACATCCAGGAAGCTTTCTCTGACTGACACCTATTGATTTCATAATAGCCTTTGCTCTCCCAGTAAAACTGTATGACTTAAAAATATGTGTTCCATACTACACTACCTATTCCACAAGTGAAGTGACTTTTATTTATTCAAAGCTCCCTATCCAGCTTCTAACAGGTACTTTGTAAATATCTGTTGAATGATTGACTGAGAGAAACTTGTGAGGAAAGGTGGATGAGAGATATTGTCCTCACACAGATGAGGATCCTAATGTGAGGTGGAAAGAACATGACTTGCTCATGGGGAGACAGCAGCACACTGAAGAACTGGGAATTACCTTTTTCTCCAATGGCATTTCTAAACACAACAAAGAGGGAAGTGATGTAAATACAAACATTTGAATATAAATAAAATGAACAATCAAATGCACTGAAGGAAGTTGAACAAAATAGTAAATGAAGGACTGTAACAGGGTGCAACCAGGCCCCCCCACCAAAAGGAACGATTTGTACCGGGGTCCAGACTCAGGGTGTCCAGGAAGTATTAAAAATATATAGATGTCCTCACTTCTGCAAGTCTGAACTGGGAGATGGGACACATGGAGCATGGAGCAGGGCCACTGCAAGTTATTTTGCATATCAATGATTTTACAAATAACCACAAAACAATTATTTAACATATTTATAACTTTTGGCTGACTTCATTGATCTGTTTAGTAGCTGTGGCCATGCTTTGAGTCAGGAAGACGGGAGTGACTTTGATCCTTGAGGTAACTGGGAGGCAGCTCCCCGCTGTTACAGTGCCTGAGTGAGAGTTCAGAGATGGTTGGCTCCATGCCAGGGTGCCACACCTACTGGTACTAACTATGGCAACCAGGAAAGACCAGGAAAAAAAAATACATGAATGCTGGCAGGTGTAGCCAATTGTGGGAGGAGTCAGAAATGGGGATGCAGAGAAAGATTCACTCAGGCATTTAAAAGCAGGCATGGCAGCCATGGAGGTCATCTTTGCGGTTTTCTGAACTAGCCCCGAAGTTTTGGGGCTCCCTTAACCATGTGGCTTAGTAAGCAGGAAAGCAAGATGTAGCAGCAGTGCAGAGCTCTCTCTTAGCACTTTGGAAGAAGGCAGGACAGACATTGCAGGAAGGAAAAGAGTGAAAGGACTCTTGCTGCTGGGCCATGAGAAGGTGCCATGTGGGTTTGGATTAAGAAATGGAGATCCCGCCAACACAGCTGATTGTACTGGAAACTGTGGGAGGCCTACCAGCCAAGATGGATTACTGGGAAGGACCGGGGAGCTGGCTGAGCCACAGACTTCTATTTTTTTCCTGATATACAGTACCCCTGACTGGGCAAAGGTGGGAAGGAAGGACTGTGTGTTTGTGGGTATTTTAAGGGACTTTGGGATTTTTTCAAAGACACTAAGTCATTTCTCTAAGTCTGTATAACTTTTGGATAAATAATTCCTTTCCTTTTCACCAAACTTTGCATTGAGAGCTGTAATTCCCTGGCAGCAGGCAAGATGAACCTAGTACAGGGGGACCCCAGGGAAGGTGGGGTTCATTCGGTGACAATATCTTGTCCCCTGACCCAGGGGTTTGTTCTGTAACAGGATTACAGAACATAGCATTGCTCTTTCTTTGATAGATGATGGTTTGACTCATGATTTTCTTTTAATCATGAGCATAGTATTGGGTAAGAAGAAAACAACATTCAGGGTAAAAATACTCATTTTAATACAGAGTCTTATAAATGGATTTGAGGGATCCTCTAGTGGAATTCCGGACTCACTGATTCCCTCACTTGGGGATTCAGATGTTAAAAATGGTTTTGGTTAGAATAGGAGTAGTGAGCAGATAATAATTTATTTCCAGTATTTCCAATATTTTGAAAGAGACATCACTTTGATTCCCAAGTGTGCACGTATCACCACATTAGATGTGAATGAAAATGTGCTGACATCTCTGCCTTGTTGCTGGGTGTTGGGACTGCAGCCACGTGTCTGGGTTCAGGCTTCGGGTGCCTGGGGAGCATGGTGCCTCCACAATACAGTGGTCAGTGGCTGAGTCTCTGGTCTCGGATAAAGGAAGTTCTGCCTGTCCTTCATATTGAGAGTGGCCTTTCACTTTACATTTTGTCATTTTCTTCACCACTTGGTTTTATTAGAAGAAGAATGATGGAGCTTTCCCCAGGATTCTGTCTGTTGCAATGTAACCTATAAAGATGTAGAAGAGTACAGGTAAGATGGGTGCTTTCTTAGTTTTAGAGAGGAAGGCATTGTTAACTCTGCTTTACAATGAGTTTGTTCTTCACTCATTTCCTCAAAGTCAGAACCACACGTGGGAGAGATGATGATTCTCTAGATTTTACCTAATAACGCTATCCCACAGAGATCTCAGGATGGGCCATGTATGATCTTGTATTGTAGTGTCAAGTTGCAGCTCATTTAGAGGTGCTTTTTGCCTGAATTAGGAGATGCAAGGCAATAGGAATGCAATTGTTATCACATTGAGCCCTTGTTCCCACTTTGGGGTTTGGGTTTGGTCCTCAGCTATAGTTTTGAACACAGGGAGCAGGTGTCTGGAGTGGACTATGTCTACACAACTCAGAGTAAGTAAATAAGTGCCCAGGATGAGAATCTCCAGTGTAGAGGTGGCTGTGTTTCTTGATATTGACTGTGGATTTTAGTTTTCCTTTCTGCTGTACTTCAAAGTTATGATATGAGGGGCTTTCCAGGATTTTGTGGAACCACTGCACATTGGTTTGTAAGTAGGAGAAATGCATGTCAGCCCTGGCTGGGTAGCTCAGTTAGTTAGAGCATCTTCAAGATATGGCAAGGTTGTGGGTTCAATTTCCAGTCAGGGCACTTACAAGAAGCAACCAATGAATGCATAAACATGTGGACTACAAATTGCTTGCTTCCTCTCTCTCCCCCCCTCCCTCACCTCCTTCCTCTCTTTCTAAAATAAGTTTTAAAAAACTGCATATCAGAGAGAAATTTCTCCATTCTTGGAGAATCAGGATCCCAGGACTCTGCTCCACCATCATCTGCAATCTTACCCTTGTCGAGAAAGAAAATTAAGCACAGGACATGGGTGAGGGTCACTGCAACATGACAGTAGCTATTTCCAAGTGTTGAAAATTTTCCCTAGTTTCCACTCTCATGGGAAGGACACAATCCAAGAGACTAGAATTCTCTTTCTTACCCCACCTTTCCTTTTCTCCCTTGATTCTTTCCAAATTCAGCTGTGACATTCCTGCCCTCAGGATGTCCTCAACTCACAGCAAATCTGTATCATAGGAGGCCCACCCAGCAAGACTCCCCTTCGTGCTGTCATGATTCCTTCCTCTTTCGCTGTAGGGACACACATTGATGTCAAGTCCCTTAAAATATTAATATCAACAATATCTTGAATTTAGAGTTAAATTTTTTCCTGTAGTTCATTAGTTCTCTGAGATCTATGCAGCAGCAACAACTTCTAAGTTTTTTCAGTTTTGTAGTGGGAAGCTCTACCTTCCTGTGGTTTAGTTCACCTTCTACACACTGTGATGTGTGTCGTGTGTGAATTGTGTTATGGAGTGATGATTTTTTAGGGTTTACAACAAGCATATTCATGTACTACAAATATAAATTATATATACATTACTTTTAATACAAATATATAAATAACACACACATATATATAAGTAAATTCCATTTTAGTTTCCATATATGGTATTAGTTGAATTTATTGAAGTCAAATGATATAATAATATTTCAGTACATATGAACACTATAGAAATAAGAACTGTATCATAATAGTAGAAATAAAAATATTTACTTCCTCTGACCATTTTATATATATATCATATTTTTATATATATATATATGCATATGAAAAAGACTGAGTAAGTGAATGTTAAATGGTCTGTATGTTAAATTGATAGAGTAGGAGCTTTTAGGACATAAAAATAATATAAACTCCATTTATGTGTATGTCTATCTCTCTAATTTAATTGAAAGTGTTTCTATTGTATCAATTTAACAGACAGACCACTGGTTTTCTACCAGAGTCCATTGTCCCCCTGGTCACATTTGGCAGTGTCTGGAGACATTTTTGGTTGTTGCCCTGGGGAAAGGAGTGGGTGCTACTGGCACCCAGGGAGCAGAAGCCAGGGATGTTGTTAAATACCCCATGATACACAGGAAAGCTCCTTCCCCAGAGGAATGACCTGCCCCCAGGTGTTAATGCTGCTGTTGAGAAACTCACATAGACAAGGATTTCAGTTCAGACAACCCTTTGCTATTTTCTCTTACCTATTATTTATCCACCTCTGCTTCCCATATATAGTTTACCTTTTGTTTATTTATCCTTTAACTTGCTTTTATTTTTCTTGTCCTTGAGTCTCTGATCTTATTGAGGTATTGACACAATTTAGAGAACAAGAATCAGAGGTTGAAAAAAATTTCCGGAAAAATAAATAAAAGATCATATAATTATTAATATAAAATATGAATTCATGAAACTGCAAAAGTACAGAAAATTAAAACAAATTGTCTTGCTTTAATTTCAAGCTTCATTTTGACACTTGGCAATGAAAAAAGAGAAATGGTGATCAGAAATCAGGATTTGTGTGTGTTATTAATTTTCTGGTCTATTTATTTATTAGCCCTCTTCCTGTTTCAGACAGTTTTATTTTATTCATTCAGCAATTAACCTTAAAAGCCTAAAGAATCATTTCTCAGGTTAGAGTGTCATCTGGTGAAGGAGCTCCCAGTGCAGACACCACTTCCTATACAGCAATGCAGCTGTCCAACCCAGGGCTTTAGAGTGTGGCCTTAGCCACCAGCAGCAAGTTTCCATTCATTTTTGAGTACTTTGGGAGCATGGGTGCTCCAAGTTGCTCTAAGTTATTTTTACTCTGAATGGAGGTTTTAGATCAGAGGATTCTTCAGTTACTGGCCATGGAGAAAGGCAGCTGTGCGAGTTAGTGGACAATCCTCTATCACTATGAGAGTTAGTTCCCCAAAAGCAGAAACTGTCATTTCCATATTCCCTGTATACAACATATATCAGGGCATGAATGAGTGTTTCAGGGAAGCAGATCAATGCCATGCTTCCTACTTTCAAGTTTTTATTCCTTAATTCATTGAGATAGGCAACTCACAAAACATTGTTAATCCTCACAGTGATGCTATGATTAAGTATTACACTTCCAAAGTACTCATACAGAAAAAGATGCTCACACAGTTAATATAAAATGCCCAAGGTTACACACCCAGGAAATGGCAGAGCTATAAGAAACTGTTTCACCTTTCACAGTGTCATGTTGCTTTTGACAGAGAGAGAGAAATGAGAAAGAGCAGTGGTTGTGGAAAGACACTGGGTGATCTCCTTAGGAAATACAAACACAACCTCCTGTCAAGCCAGAGCTCCTCTCCACAAAGAAGGCAAAGGGGGAAAAACAGTTTTATTATTGAGTAAGCATTAAATTAGAATGTAATCCTCATTAGAAACAATCTAGTTAAAGAGGCAGAAAGAAATTTTCCTCCTTTATATATCCAAAAGATGCAACACATTATACACTTTACATCAAGATAAACTTATAACCAGTCCTCAAATAAGAGGACTCAACAGTGCCATTTGACAAAGTTCCTCCTCAGTCTACCTGGTAATCAAAGTCACTACCTGTGTTTGCTAACAGACTCTATCTTATAAAAAAAAAATCTCATGTTTTTATGAAGGGCATCAAGTTTACAACTTGGACAAGGTGCCAGATGAATTTAGGCTCCTACCACCCACAGAAACTTGTCTATACACTGGATTACATTGCAAAGAGACAGCTTGTAGGTGGTTGAGAAAAAATTCCTGGATTGTAAAACTGGCAAGATGCTTCATAGCTTTTAAAAAGATTTCCATACATCTCAAAGGGTCAGAGAAAGAATTTATAATCACAAGTTTCCTAACATAGAAAAGGGAGAGAAAAAGTGTTTTTCTCTTTTTATACCAGAAAGAATTAAAATTTATTTTTTGCTATTTTTAATTTACATTTACCTTCATAATCTTCAGGTGGATCTTGACTCAAGAACACTGAGGGTTCCCAGTCCTAGTCACACCAGACATCTCACATTTAGTGTTGTTATTCTCTCAGTTCTTTTCCTCAATCTACAGAGAACAAAAATCACTTAAAAGTCTTTTTAAAAAGTTTTCTTATATTCATGTACAATTTTCTTTTGTGAGGAGATGGACATTGTTTATGCACTCCCAGGTGAGGGCCCATGTATAGAGTGGGGCCCAGTGCACTTGGGTGCTTTCTGGGGAACATGGGTTTCCATTGGCACAGAGAAAGGTGGCTGAGTCTCTTGACTCAGTAGTCTTAATGTGCAGGGACTGGAGGAGCTGGGACTTATGTGGAAAGAGGCTGCTAACTGTCCCTTGGACTCCAAATCCTATTTAACCAGAATGGACACAAAGGCGCCAGATTTATCCAACATCCTCTTCATCCTGTACCCAGGGATCTGAAACACTGTTCACAAAAGTATATTAGATAGCAAAATTCTTTCCTTATTGGATGGTCAGTTAGGAAGGATTTCCTCATTCATCCTTAGATGGCTAATTTTTAAAAAAGATAATACTAAGAGTGAACTAAATTTTTACTTCTTCTTTGAGTCTGCTCTGTAAGAGATAGAGACTAGCTCTCAGAATCTTCTTGGTCCTCTGGGTTCCTGATGACATAAACTTTACTAGCTCACTTCTGGCCACCAGATCAGAAATGTGGCTCTGAGAAGCTCCTTCATTCATGTTTTGGTCTTCCTGAGCCCATTGAGGATTTGATCCTGGAGTGTGGAATCTGACTGAGAAAGGAGAGTTTGGTCCATTTCTTTCATGTGTTAACCATTTTCTCAACAACAGTCTTGTACAACTTAACTCCTGTCAATGAATGGAAGCAGTGCCCTCTCCAGGACAAAGAAATAATTACTGGAGAAATTCCTGTAATTGACTCCTCTATACAGAAAACGTTTAGTCAAGAAATCTGTTCAGAAAGTTATCTGTTTATATCAGTTTCTGATTCCTTTGTCCATTCAACAAGGAGATCTTGATTATTTGTTTGTTTGTTTGTATGTTTGTATTGAATTTATTGGGGTGACACTGGTTAATAAATTATTTAGTTTCAGGTATACAATTCTATATAAAACATCATCTGCATATTATATCATGTGTTCATCACCCAAAATCAATTCTTCTTTTGTCACCATTTATGCCTCCTCTATCTCCCACCACTCCTTCCCCTCCTAATGGTCATACTGTTGTCTGTGTCTACATTTTTTTTATTTTTTATATTTTTACTTTGCTTAATATCTTCATCTTTCTTACACAACCTCCCAGGCCCCCTGCATTCTAACAGCTGTTGGTATGTTCTCTATCTTTGAGACTGTTTCTATTTTGTTCGTTTATTCTGTTCCTTAGATTCTACACATAAGTGAAATCACATGGTATTTGTCTTTCTCTGATTGGCTCATTTCACTTAGCAAACTGCTCTCCAGGTCCATCCATGCTGCACAACAGGTAAAGTGTCCTTCTTTTCTGCAGTCCAGTAGTATTCCACTGTGTAAATGTACTACAGCTATTTTATCTACTCATCTACTAATGGGCACTTAGGCTGCAATGCATATAAGGGTGCATATATTCTTTCAAATCAGTGGTTTGGGTTTCTTCAGATATAGTCCCGGAAGTGGAATCACTGGTCATCAGGAAATTCAATTTTTTAATTTTTAAGGAAATTCCATACTGTTTTTGACAACAGAGGTATAACAGCGTGCAGCCCAGAGGGGGCCCCAAATAGGGATTTGGAATGGGGTCCAGAACTCAAGGGTCTGGGAAATATTAGAAAGATATATAGGATGTTCTCGCCCCTTCTCCCTCATAGGTGTGATTTGGAAGAAGGGACACACAGAGCAATAATATGCAGGGATGTTTTGTACAGCAACAGCTTTGCAGCTAACCTCTGGCATGGTCATTTAACATATCTGTAACTTTTAACTGGTTTCATAGATATGTTAAATAGCTGTGGCCATGCTCTGAGCCAGGGGGATGGAAGTGACTTCCACCCAAGATATAATGAGGGGGCAGCTCCCCCTGATTACAGCACCTGAGTGAGAGGTTGGAGAAGATTGGCTCCATGACGCTGGGCCACACCTGCCCAGATATACAATGGCAGCCCAGTAAACTTGGAATAATACAAGGATGCTGGTAGGTGTAACTGATTGTAGGAGGAGTTGGAAATGGGGGTACAGAGGAAGGTTGGCACAGGGGTTTAAACCCAGACTCAGCAGCCATGAGAGGGGAGAACCATGCAGTTTTGGCAGAGTGGGGACCCCTTGGCTTTGGCGGGGAGAGAACTACGTGGCTTTGGGGTGCTCCCTTTTGCCACATGGCTTAAGAAGCAGGAGAAACTTTGCCTGGAAGAAGAGGGGTGAGAAGACTCTTGCTGGTGGGCCTTGAGAAGGTGCCAATGACTTTGGATTAACTGGAGATCCTGGCTAGCAGCACAGCTGATGGTGCCAGTAGCCTGAATCACAGGCGTCTTCTTTTCCTGAGATACGGTACCCCAGATTAGGGCAGAGGGAGAAGGAAGGACTGTGTGCATCTGTGGGTATCCTGAAAGGACTTTAATATTTTAATGAAGACATTGGATCACTACTTTAAGTCTGTATAACCTTTTTTTTAAGATTTTTATTTATTTTTTTTATAAATAAATAAAAAAGGGGGGAGGGGGGGAGAGAGAGAGAGAAACATCAATGTGTGGTTGCTGGGGGCCATGGCCTGCAACCTAGGCATGTGCCCTGACTGGGAATTGAACCTGCAATGCTTGGTTCACAGCCCGCGCTCAATCCACTGAGCTATGCCAGCCAGGGCAGTCTGTATAGCTTTAAATAAACATTTCCTTTCCTTTTCACAAATCTCTGACATTGAGAGATGTCTTTCCTCTGGTGGCGGGCATAGCCAACCTGGGGAGTTCTTTTGGTAATAGTATACCATACACCCCACCCCCCCACACTGGGCCCTGTTGTGTAACAGTGGCACCAATCTGAATTTACATGACCAGTGCATAAGGGTTCCATTTTCTCCACATCCTCGCCAACACTTGTTGTTTATTGGTTTATTGATGATTGCCATTCTGACAGGTGTAAGGTGCTATCTCATTGTGGTTTTAATTTGCATTTCTTTGATGATTAGTGACATTGACCATCTTTTCATATGTCTATGACCATCTGTATGTCTTCTGGAGAAGGGTCTATTCAGGTAGCGTGATTCCTACAACTTCATTCTTCTTAAGATTATTGTGGCTGTTCAGGTTCTTTTGTGGTTTCATATAAATTATTGGAATATTTGTTCTAGCTCTGTGAAATATGCCATTGGAAACTTGATAGGAATTGTGTTGAATCTATAGATTGTTTTGGGTAGTATGGACATTTTAATGGTGTTAATTCTTTCTATTCTTAAACAGAATATAGGCCTTCACTTATTTGTGTCTTCTTCAATGTCTGTCTTCAGTGTCTTTTTTTTTCAAGATTTTATTTATTTTTTAGAGAGAAGGGAATGGAAGGAGAAAGACAGGGGTAGAAACACAAATGTTTGGTTACCTATTGTGCACCACCTACTGGGGAACTGGCCCACAACCCAGGCATGTGTCCTGACTGGGAATCAAACCAGCTACCCATTGGTTTGCAGGCCAGCACTCAGTTCACTGAGCTACACCAGCCAGGGCTTTCTTCAGTGTCTTATAAGTTTTTGAGTGTAGGGTTTCACATGTGTTGTTAAATTTATTCCTAGGTGTTTTATTCTTATCAAAACAAATGTAAATGTCATTGTTTTTTTAGTTTCCTTTTCTGATAGTTTATTATTGGTGGATTACAGTTCATCAATTTCTCAACAGTTCTTTTGTATCCTGATACTTTATGGAATTAATTTACCCCTTGTAGTAGTTTCTGGGTGAAACCTTTAGGGTTCTCTATATACATCATCATCTCATTTGTGACATCTTGATTATTTTAATGAATGCCATTCTTCATTTTATCACTGTCTGCAAAATTCAAACTTTTATAATGGCTTACCTTCTCAAAAACACCTTCTATGACTCTGTTGGAACATACAGTTTTTTTCTCTTATCATTGTTTCATGAATACATGGTGATTATAAAATAAACTTTAAGCAAACCCTCAGGGTTTATTGAGTTCTTATTATGTGCCTAACCCTGTGCCAAGAGCATTGAGAAATGCTGACATGTACAAGGTAAAGTTCTGTCCTTATGGAGTCTGCAGTGTATTTGGGGAGGAAAGTTTGGTAACTTGAAACAACAGCAAATGCTTCAGGAAGGGGAATCACTAAGGATCAGATTGTTGGGTTCAGATTCATGTATGACATTAGAACAGAAGGAATTCAAGGATTCTCATCTAGAGAAGAAGCCTTAGACAAGCTAGAGCTTTAAAATGTTTATGATTTGACCAGTGTGAAATGCACATAAAAGGGAAATTTGGGTGAGTGGAATACCCTGAAAAGAACTTCAAGGGCTTGAAGTGTGTATGTGTCAGGAAGAAGAACAGACTGACTGGAATAGAGGCATATTTTGGGAAGAAGGAAGAATGCACTTAAAAATGGTAGAAGCTGAGCAGATGCAGAAAATTTAGATTTGTTAGATAAAGTTTTTGTGCAGTCAAAAGAAATGCCCACACATCTACAGAGATTGGAGTTTTGTAAATGTGATCTATCTCACCATTATTTTGAAAGATAAGGTGATATTTTCTATTTTACCAATTAATCTCTCAAGCTCCCTTCTGTTCTTCCCAGCAATCAATAAGGTTCACTTAGAACTCTTTTGCTATTTCTCTATTCAGTTTTCAAAGAATCTCTATTTTAATTTTGGTTTTCCTTAAACAGACCCTGAAGCAAGGACTCAGCTGAAGTTAGTTTATATGGGAATGGATCTTAGGGAGCAAGAGTCAGAAAATGCATAGGGAAAGACTGGGGGTTGATATGCTAGGATCTCCCCAAAAGGGTGTAGAAGAGAGAGTGAGGAATTTTGTAGAGCAACATTAAGGCTCAATTCTGCCAGGATTTCCCAAGAAGGACACAGAATTCCTTTCAGGATTATCAGCTGGAACTCAAGCAGCTAGTCCATTTACCAGTTCTCTTTCATCACTGGTTAGTGCTTGCCAGCAGGGTTGGTAATTCCCTCTCCTTTTACGCTGAGTGCGCTCCTGAGGAGTCAGAGAAGGCCGTGGGGTAGAAAGTAAACATTTCAATGTATGCCACATGCCTAGTGTTGGATGATCTCTGGAATGAGTCTGAGAGTCCACAGAATTGTCTACTGCAGCTATTGATTAAATTAGGGCTAGGCATTTGGATGAGACATTGAATCACACATGCTCTTACACTACTGAAATACATATCTGTCTCATATATTTTTTCATTGTGTCACTGAGTCTTCAAGATTGCAGTTGGCTGCAATGTATTTAAAACTCTTCAAACAGGAAGGTCATGAGCTTTGGACCCTAGTTTAACAAGTATCAAGGCTGTAATTGATAGCCATCTTTTTCCTCTTTCCCCACACTCTTCAGATTTCCTTCCATTGCACTTAGCAGAGGTAGCTTGCTTGACTGATGGGGTGCCCCAGACTCTTCATCAGTGAAGGGTGACAGTTCTTGATCACTTTACCCTTTTCAGGCTTTTCAGCAACAACTGCCATGTGCTATTTCTATGGGAATAGAATATATGGAAATACCCAATAAGAACCACTGAAATTACAGACATATTCCTCCCCACCCTCATTGTGTAACAACAACCTGGTGCTTCATGACAATCATGGTGAATTACCCCTCCAAGTCTAATAACCCATTTTTTGCTTGTTGAACCATTGGCACAACTTCAAAGACACCTGGGTGATGACCATAGTTCTGCTGGAACCCTTAGTGAACCTTCTGGTAAAAGCCTGCATCCTCTGGGGACTAGAACTAGACCTAATCCAAAAGAGCCTAAGATGTGGGAAAGAAATGACAAATTCTGAAATGTGTTATGGGAGTGATGTTGGAAGAGCCTAGTCCACATTCATTTGTTAGTTTCTAGACTTGTATATTTTAGGTTAGATGATAAAAGTACCCATATATCAGCCATTGGCTCAATAAATATGACTGCTTCCTGCAGAACAGCATTCTAATCACTGAGAGAGTTGCCCCAAGTGGCTTCTTAGCTGAGCCTTTAACAGGCCATTCCATCATTTCTTCGAGATCATCTGACCTAAGTACCATGGCACAGTTCATTTTTTAGGTTTAAGGCTGAACCAGTGGATCCTTTCCCAGGTTATTCTGTGCCTAAGTTGTACCTAGTTATAACACCCATTGTGTTGTAAAATGGGTACTATGTTCTGTGGAGATTCAATTTGGGACTGGATGAAAGAATAAAATTTGAAAACTATTTTTACCAAAAACTTCTATTACCAAAATGGTAAAGTTTAGGATTCTTGGAAGTATGAGCTCCCAGGAAAAGTATAAAGATTTTTTGGAAAAAGGAAATGCTCAGGAAGTGTAATCTGTCACATAGACCATACAAAGGTATGAGGTTTACGTGTGAAATATGTATGAAGACATTTAAGACACTACACATGCTGTTATTTTTTAAAGGGTTACAGATTGTAAACACTCACATTTCTTTATTTCTTATATTCAGAGAGAAGGAGATTTTACTCCCAAAAGAAGACAATGATTTTCTATGTTCCTGTTTCCCAAAACACTTGTCTCCTCCCCACTAACACCGGTGCTGTGGTCTGAGGTTTCTGTACGCCTCTCCCCATCACTCATCTCACTGTGCTCTCACTGAGAGCACAGAAATACATCGCTGCATCCTCCAGCTGGGAGTCTGAGATCCTGAGGCCAAAGTGTTTGCTTGCTTTCTGGAAGTTCGCAGAGAAGCGATTATTCGTTGCATTTTGTTTCTTATAAGCGTCCTGGCGGATAATGAGAATCATCTCCCCACTGGGAGGCTGTTTGTACCAGAACAAATAATAACTACCCTCACCAGTTTCATATGTGCAGGCCAGGGTCACAGTCTCTGTCTCCTGCACAGACATTTCTGGTTGGGGCTGAGTGACTGTCTGGGCGATGCTGGATCCTGTGGGAAGGAAGACAGAAAGGACTGACTGCACTGGGTGTGACACTAGACAGAGCAGGCAGACTCACAGCTGCTTCTCATCCCCACCTGCATTTCTATTCTTGAGCAAAACTTCAGATAGAACCTGTCAGCTTTTGGGCTCCCCATAGCTAGGCTCTGTGAGGCATGCAGGTCCTGTGCTGTTAATCTCCTCTTGCTTCTGAGCCCCATTAGAAAACATTGTAAATAAAGACTTACACCTTCCTTACCCAGACAGGCAGAGACCATTGCTGCCCACAGCAAGGCTGCAGGTGTCATGCTGACAGCTCTCCTGCAGAGTGAGAAGTCTGTGCTCTGGTCTGCTCTGGGTGCTTCTCTGTGCTGGTGACAGGAAACAGTGTCATAGGTGGGAGGGGGACCATGTCTCAGTGAGGAGTTTTCCCAACACTTTTTGGTCTTTCAGAAAATAGGTCCTTGATTATAATTGTAAATTAAAGTGAATAATGTTTTCTGAGTTCTTGTATTTTAGGATAAAAAAAACAGAGGAAGGAGATGGCAAATTAATTTTTGATAAGATCTAATCCTAGAGAGGAGTCAGGACCTGCAATGTTGAGCAGAAGTGGCAGGGTTTCATTTGCAACAATGGCAAACTCTAAGTTTTCTTTCTTTTTTCAAATAAATATGAAATAGCAACTAAGATATATATGGAAAATTAATTATGGGTAGTAGTAAGACACTTGTTTTATTTATGTGTTCAATTTTTATATTTATAAAATTTCTCAAAATAAAGAATGAATAAACATTTTGTGACTGAAAAGAGCACTGACTAGAGCAGAAGCTGTTCACCTCATCTCCATTGAGCCCATTTTCCCACAGACACTTAAAGAAAATTAGTCCTTGTTGGTGTTGACTCAGGAAACGCTGATGTAACTATTGCAAGAGTTCTCATCAGCACTAAATTGCCTCAAAATACTCATTAAGTGTAGCTCTCACCTCTCATTTCATTTTTAGAAAATATTGTGAACAAAAAAACTTTTTTAAGAAAACATACCATGATTCATTAGAAGTTTGCATTTCCAGAGGGATTGAGAGAGATGTTTAATTCCAGAGTTGGGTCCTAAGCCATACAGATGGGGTCCTGTTACACCAGGTACTGCCTGACCTGCATGGTCCTCAGTGCCACAGTGGTTTGCAATGATAGACACGGTTTGTAGCAGGTCAACAATAAAGGCTGAGCATCTACTATGTAATGTTTGTTCACCTTAACCCTTTAGGATGTTTAATAAAATGTACAAAATAGAATATGTTAATAATAAAGTTGAGGAGACCAGAAAAACACATACAAAGTTAACTAGGTCTTGGGGACAGTACATCATAGGCATCTGCCTTTACTACAAAGAGAAGCAAAATATAGAAGCAAAGTGTTTGCAGTTCAGAGTAAGTAGCTTTCCTTGGTAGGCTGACTTACTTGATTGCAGCAACATTCTGTACATGTGAGGTTGTGGATTCAGTCCCTGGTGGTTGCATGTACGGGAGGCAACTCTTTGATATTTCTTACATTGATGCTTTTCACTCTCTCTCCCCCCCCACTTCCTTGTCTTTCTAAAATCAGTAAACATATCTTTGCATGATGATGGAAATAATAAATATATGTTTTAAAAAAGATGTAACAATTAAAAATAATAATGCAAGTATACACTGTTTTGCGTACTCACAACTGTAAATACAGGGTCAGACCCTGTATTAAGTAGATAGAATGCTTTTATATGCTATACATATTGAAAATGTTTTGCTCATCTATAACTCATCTTTTTGTTTTTTGAATAATATCTTGATGATGTAAAATCTATTGTTTTTTAAAATTTATGATTTTTGCTCTTGTATGTCCTAAGAAATCTTTGCCTAGTTTGATACAAATATTTTCTCCTATGTTTCTTCTGAAAGTGATGATGTTCAATTCTCTGATGCATTTGACTTAACATTTTGTATGGTATGAGATGTCTGGTGGTAAATAGATTTTTCTTGTGTAAAATCAGTTGTTTAAGTATTGGACTTGTCCAAGTCTTTACTGAGAAAAAACCTTGTCTCACTGAATTAATTTGGCACCTAGATAGAAATTCATTAACCATGTATGTGGAAGTCTATTACTGGACACTCTATTTTATTCTTTTTCCTTTATGCCTATCCTTTCAATACAACCACACTGTTTTGATGCTACAACTCTATTGTAAGTCTTGACAAAAGTAGTTTAATTCCTCCAAAAAAAAAAGTAGCTTGGAAACTCGCATAAGAGTTACAAAGATAAACCAAAGAATCAATCCCATTGATGTAGAAAAATCATGTAACAGAATACAAAATATTCATGTTAAAAACACTGAAAAACTTAATAATTAATTCCTTAAAATAACATGCATATGCACATCCCCAATTCCACACCCACTTATGGAGAAATGCTAGAACCTTTCCTACTAAAGTTAGGAGAAAGGCCATGATGTCCAGTATCTTCACCACTGTTTAACACTGTGTTAGGGCTACTAGATCATGCCATCTGCTCAGAGAAACTAGTGAGAAGCATAACAGTTTGAAAGAAAGAGTTAAGTCCTGGCTGGTGTGGCTCAGTGGATTGAGTGCCAACCTGCAAACCAAAGGGTCACTGGTGCTATTCCTAGTCAGGGCACATGCCTGGGTTGCAGGCCAGGTCCCCAGTAGGGGGCGTGTCAGAGGCAACCACACATTGATGTTTCTCTCCCTCTCTTTCTTCTTCTCTTCCCCTCTCTGTAAAATAAACTCTTTCTTTTAAGAAAGAAAGAGTCAAAATATCTTCATGTTTGCAGATGAAATGATTATCAGAAAAACCTAAAAAAGGGAAGAAAAATCATTACCAATATACTGGTTATAATATAAGAAACAATTTTTAAAAATCTATCATTCATATGCAAAAACAACAAAAAACAGTTAAAAATGTGGAAGAAAACAGCACTTTTATTTTTAAAATTTTTATTTTTATTGATTATTAGAGGAAGAGATGAAGAGAGAGAGGGAGAACCTTTTACTTGTTGTTCCACTTAATTATGGGAGTTGAACCCACAACTTTGACATACCAGGTGACACTCTAAACAACTGAGCTGTTCAGCCAGGGTTGAAAGTGGTACATTTTCTATCCACCATGTGTGTGTGTGTATGTGTGTGTGTGTGTGTGTGTGTGTGTGTGTAAGAGAGAGGCAGAGAGACAGAGATAGAGATATACAGGGGGTGGGAAAGGGAGAGAGAGAAAAAAATCTTAATTGCATATTAAAACTAAGCAGACAGGTCAATTAGACAAAATAGTAAATAAAAAATTAGGCCCAGTTGGGTAGGGAAATTTAGGGTATGATAAAGACAGCATCACATCCCATTGGGGGGACTTCTCAGTATAATAATGTACTAATATGTATATTTTCTAGATATAGGGTGACAAATGTGATTATGATGTAATCCCATTTCAGAAACATAGTCTTCAAGTACAGGTTCCTGTGCTCATGCGTTCTTTATAGTTTTTCCTGTACTCTTCAAGACTTTCCATGGGTTATGCAGCAAAGACAATTCTTAAAGAATCCAAGTGTATATATATATATGGTCTGCTTGTGATCCAGATGTTATGCTGTTTTTTCTGTCTTATTTCTCTTCCCACCTTTTTCATTGCCCTCAGAGGTTGGGAAAGCAGATGTGGGAGAGTAAGGGACTCTCCACTCACCCTCTCCCAAGCTGGGTAGCCTTGTCTCCTTGGTTGTTGAGACTGCTCTTCCTCTTTGTGAAGAGCTTCATGGTGTGGATGAGAGGTTCTTGTTCCTTCCTTCTGGTTCTTACCTCTGTCTAGACAGGGTGGCAGGTATCTCATGATAGTGTTAGTGGTTTTTTTCAGGGGCGACAGAGCATGTGGCCCTGAGCAGAAACTGCAGAAAATGCAGGAGCTACCATCCAACACCAGTGCAAACAAAGACACTAGCCTTCCACAAACTCAACTGGATGGGAGCTGTCCATTAGAAATGTGGGTGGACTCATTGCAACAGGAGACCCAGGATTCCACTCATCTCAGCTGGTCTCCTATTTCCTTCTGGAAAGGTGAGACTGCCACAGGAACATGGTAATTGTCACCCTGGAAATTTCTCTCCTCACCACCCCACCACCCCACCTAATTCCAAACCTATTCCTTTTTTCTTTAGTCTTGTGAGGAACTAGCTTCTGTTCTTGTTCACGTCAAGATAAATACCCAACTGCCCACGGCCAAGAGGTCAGGAATGAATGAGTACTTCAGGATGCCTTTTCTTCTAGTGGTTGGACTTGCTGAGCTTGCCCTTCAACCTTCAGCATGATGATAGGGGATCCCTGGTCAAAGAGTTCTGGCTCTTGGATGTGCATTTTTAGGGTCTTAATTATTATTATTGTTTTTGCCAATATGGTGTAAAAGAGATCTTCAGATACTGGGAGAAAGGTCCCTTGAAACCCAAGTAGTTATTGAGAAAGAGAAAAAAAAGATATCCTTTACACACATGTTAACGCCATTTCTCATAACAGCTTATAGAGTTACTATCTCAAATTTCAGGAAATGAAAACTTAAAGAGCTTAAACCATTTTTTTTTTTTTGCCTGGTGTTATATAGTCAGAGGGGGACACTTCTGCTCCAACATCTTCTAACTGCTATGCTGTATCTGGAAAAAAGGAAGTCCTGATGAAGCTGTGAGCTGCCTTCTCCTTCCTGCCCTGCATGGTGCTTTTGCACAGTGGCCTGTGCAGAGCTACCAGCGTGCCTCTCTCAGAACACAGTGACACTGGGCAGAGTCTGCAGGCACCAGATTTCTGATGCATAAATTAGTTTCTTTTGCTGCACTTTCTGGATGAAACTTCTACTTGGCAAAATTGGGGTCTATTTTTCCAGAATATCCCCATCCTCTGTAGAGAATATACTCCAGTGCTTGGTTGGATACTGTTGAAACCTGTAGAGACCCATGCAGCCTAAAGATGACACACTGTAATTACAAAGGAAGTCCACACTCTTCCCGTCTGTTCCACACACTACTGTCTGCTGGGGTTCCATCCAGAGTGCTCCCCTGGTCCCTGCAACTGAAAACGCACATCAGCCAAGTGTCATCCTGGATATCTCATCCAGGAGGTCAACTAAGGAAGCAGGACAGGACTCTTACCTGAGAGGGCAGTGCTAGAATCAAAGTGAGGATAAGCTTGGTATTCATCATTGCTGGTGAAATCCCCATTCACGAATTTATTCAGTGGATGCTTCAAACTGATAGGGTCTCTGGGAGGTCAAGTCCCTGAGGGGAGATTTCTGGAGGGTTTCACCATGACTCACAGGTCAGAAATGGAAGAAGTTCAACTTAATTACATTAACAGATTTTTTTTGAAGGAATATAAAAGCCTCCTGCAGTGACTTTGAGAAACACCTTTTCTTTGTTTGAAATAATGTGAATACCCCACATCCCTCTAGACTTATATTTTCACTGATCATGAACACAAGTGAAATGCAAAGTATACATGCGAAAGAGTTAATGGTGGTAATTTCTGTTGGTTGAGCTATGTATGTTCCTTTAATTTGTTTTTGCTTTTACAACAAATCAATATTATCTTGTAATAAGAATGAGAGTACTTATTTTGATGAGAAGTTAGTGTTTTTAGAAGTAAATGTTGAAAGTCTCTTTGGTTCTTACTATAGTAGGAAACAGGAAAGAGTGAAAAAGAAACTGCCCATTTTAGCTGCATCACACCTACTTCCCCTCCCCTCATGGCTGTGCTACATATGCTTCCATTTGTTTGTGTCTTCCTTAATTCCTTTCTTCAGTGCTGTGTACTTTTCTGAGTACAGGTCTTTTACCTCCTTGGTGAGGTTTATTCCAAGGCACTTTATTTTTCTTGTTGCTATTGAAAGTGGGATTTTCTTTCCAGATTTCTGTTTCTGATATTTCATTGTTGGTGTCCAAAAATACCTTCAATTTCTGAATATTGACTTTGTGTCCTAGTGCTTTGCCAAATTCACTTACTAAGTGGCATAATTTTTGGTGGAGTCTTTAGGGTTTTCTATGTATACTATCATGCCGTCTGCAAACAATGACAGTGTTACTTCCTCCTTTCCAATTTGGATGTCTTATTTCTTCTTAAATAAGAAGTTTTGCTGTGGCTAAAACGGTCAATACTATGTTGAGTAGAAGTAGTGAAGTATACACACTTGTCTTGTTCTTGATCTTAGTGTGAAAGCTTTTAGTTTTTGCTCATTGAGTAAGATGTTGGCTGTAGTTTTCTGGTATATGGCCTTTATTATGTTATGGTATGCTCCTTCTACTCCCACTTTGCTGAGTGTTTTTGTTTTAAATGGGTGCTGTATATTATCAAATGCTTTTCCCACATCTATTCACATGATCATATAATTTTTGTCTTTCATTTTGATTATGTGTTGTGTTACATTTATTGATTTGAGAATATTGTATCATCCTTGCATCCACGGGATGATTCCAACTTGATGATGGTGTGTGATCTTTTTAATGCATTGGTAGATGTGGTTTGCCAATATTTTGTTGAGGAATTTAATATCCATGTTTGTCAGCAATATTGGCCTGAGGTTTTCTTTATTTCTTGTGTCTTTATTATTTGGTTTTAGTATTAAGATGATGCTAGCCTCATAAAAGGAGTTTTGGAGTCTACCCTCTTTCTGAATTTTTTAGAATAATTTGAGAAGAATAGGGGTTAGCTCTTCCTTAAATGTTTTGTAAAATTCCCCTGTGAAACCTTCCAGTCCAGGGCTTCTGTGTGTCAGGAGGTTTTTGATTACTGCTTCAATTTCACTAGCTGTTATTGGTCTGTTCTGGCTTTCTGCTTCTCGGCCTTGAACTGGGGACTAAACCTGCAACTGAGGCATGTACTTTGACTTGGATTTGAACCAATAACCTTTTGCTTCATGAGACGATGCCCAACCAACTGAGCTACACTGCACAGGGCTTCCCTCCTGTTTAATGATTACCTGCCCTTTCCCCACACTATGTCCTCCTGTCTTGAGCACTGAAATCTAAACTGTGCCCCATTGCAATACCTTTTCACACAAACTCAGGTGCCAAAGTGTCTTTACTGTCTACACTCTTGTACAGAGACAGAGTATTAAAAACAGTCTGCTTGTAGGGTAGTCATTAAAATCAAGTATCAGAAGAAATAGCTCTTTTTGTAACTTTCATACCTTTCTAACTTTAGGGAGCAATAGTCTGTAGTGACTTGGAGGGCTAGCAGCAATAAAAAATCTTGTTGAATGCTGTGTCAGTTGATCATATATAGTTCTCACTGTAATCTAGCTGAAATGTGTCAGATGATCACTGTATAATATAGTTACAGCTTATTAGGATTTTGGTATTTGAAAGTGAAGTGTATTACTATTTGCAGATGACATGATAGTGTGCATAGAAAATCCTATACATTCCACCAAAAAACTACTCAACCTAATAAATGAATTTGGTAAAACAGCCAGATACAAAGTCAATGCTCAAAAATCAAAGGCAGTTTTGTACACCAAGAATGAAACATCAGAAACAGATATCAGGAAAAAAATCCCATTTAATATAGCAACAAGAAAAATAAAGTATCTAGGAATAAACTTAACCAAGGAGGTAAAAGACCTGTACTTAGAAAACTATACAACACTGAAGGGAGAAATTAAGGGAGATGCAAACAAATGGAAGCATGAACCATGCTCATGGATTGGAAGAATTAACATGATAAAAATGGCCATACTCCCAAAGCGATTTATAGATTCAGTGCAATCCCTATTAAAGTACCCATGACATATTTCTGTAGGCGACCATTCTGCGTGGTGTGGGCTCAGCTCCCAGTGGAAAGCAAGGTCTGATGCACAGGACACACACCCATGGATAGTTTCTCCCTTGGGGAATCAGGCCTACAATATACCTAGGCCACGTTGAGACTTGCTTTTGATAAAACTCCCTCAACCTGAATTGAGGCTGCAAATGTTTATTGCAAAGTAACTTCTTAAAATCCATGCTAAACCTTCCAAGGACAAGTGTAACTGGTTTGACTATCTTTCTCTTTTCATTTGAAAATATCCTTCTTCTATGATGCGATTAGTAGCATCAGCTCCTTTGTTTTCTGTAAAAGGTAACCACCTAAAGTGAAACTGTGCATGGTAGATGAGGACCATTATGTAATGTGTGGAGAAAAGAAATAAAGACCTGTAATGGTGGAGGCCACAGCTTTTTGCTCCCCTTGAGAGAAAAAGCCATGCTCACCCATTTCCTCCATAGGACTTGGTAGTCTGTGTGCATGTCTCATGTCTCATCCACAATGTCGCGGAGCCCATGATCTAGGGTTTGCATCATATTTCACAGATATAGAACAAACATTTCAGAATCTTATGTGGAACCATAAACGACCATGAATAGCTGCAGCAATTTTGAGAAAGAACAAAGCAGGAGGGATCACACAATACCTGACATCAAACTGTATTACAAGGCCATGGTAATCAAAACAGCCTGGTACTGGCATAGAAACAGACACATAGACCAATGGAGCAGAACAGAGAGCCAAGAAATAAACCCAAGTCTCTACGGTCAATTAATATTTGACAAAGCGGGGAGAAGCATAAAATGGAGCAAAAATAGCCTCTTCAACAAATGGTGTTGGGAGATCTGGACAGCTACATGCAAAAAAAGGAAACTCGATCACCAAGTTACACCACACACAGAAATAAATTCAAGGTGGATAAAAGACTTAAGTTAAGTAGTTATACTATAAAAGTTCTAGAGGAAAACATTGGCAGGAAAACCTCAGACATTCCACGCAGAAACATCTTCACGGATATGTCGCCTAAAAGCAAGGGACATAAAAAAAAGAATAAACAAATGGGACCACATCAAATTAAAAGCTTCTGCACAGCTAAAGAAAATAGCATTAAATGAAAAGAAAGCTAACCATATGAGAAAACATATTTGCCAATGAACCTTGGACAAGGGCTTGATCTCCAAACTATATAAAGAATTCACATGACTCCACTTCAGGGAGACAAAAAAACCAATGAAAAAATAGGCAACTTGACCAGACACTTCTCCAAGGAGGACATACAGAGGGCCCAGAGACACATGAAAAGATGCTCAGCATCACTAGCTATCAGAGAGATGCAAATTAAAACCACAATGAGATATCACTTCACATGGGTCAGAATGGGCAACATAAACAAGTCGACAAACAAGTGCTGGAGAGGATGCAGAGAAGAGGGAACCATAGTGCACTATTGGTGGGAATGCGGACTGGTGCAGCCACTATGGAAAACAGTATGTAATTTCCTCAGGAAACTAAAAATGGAACTGCTTTTTGACCCTACAATTCCACTGCTATGATTATATCCTAAGAACCCTGAAACACCAATCCCAAAGAACCTATGCACCCCAATGTTCATAACAGCACTATTTATAATAGCCAAGTACTGGAAGCAACCTAAGTGCCCATCAGCAAATGAGTGGATCAAAAACTATGGTACATTTACACAATGGAATTCCACGCTGCAGAGAGAAAGAAGAAGCTTATACCCTTTGCAACAGCATGGATGGAACTGGAGAGCATTATGCTGGGTCAAATAAGCCAGGCAGTGAGGGACAAATACCATATAATCTCACCTTTAACTGGAACATAATCAACAAAAGAGAAAAGCAAACAAAATATAACAGAGTCATTGAAATGAAGAACAATCTAACAATAGCTGGAGGGGAGGGGTAGGGGATAGTGAGCAGAAGGGCTTTCAAGAACTATTATAAAGGACACGGACAAAACCAAGGGGGAGGGTGGAAGAAAGGGAGGGAGGTGGTTTTGGAAGGGGTGGAGGCAGGGGTGGGGAGAAAATACAGGCAACTGTAATTGAACAACAATAAAATAATTTAAATAAATAAATAAATAAATGAAATGTATTATTTTTTTTTTCTATTTCCAAACCAGTGCTCATTATTGGGTTCCTGGTAGGTAGTTTAAAAAATAAAGAATATATTAAAGTAGAAAAACCATAAATGTTAAATTCTGTAGTCAAAAGCAACTAAAATACAGCTAGAAATATTTAAGCATTTTTTTCACATGTTGTTGTGAATATTATTATATTTACGTGTTAAGTACATATTATTGCAGTGCTTTTTGTGGGTTTCTGGCATATAATTGTAATGATACTGTGACTAAAATTCCCCCCCTGTGATATTTAATATGGGGCATGTAGTAGGAAAGCACAGACTTTCAAACCAGATAGACTTGATGTCCAAAATTGTTAGGCATTTGTCTGGAGTTGAGGGACACGTAATCTTCCTAAGTTTGCATTTTCTAACCTGTTAACTGAGAACAAGAACAATGATCCATCAGAGTTATTTTGAAAAGTCAATGAGGTCATATACAACATATATAATTATATATTTCATTGAAAGAATACACCATAACATAACTAAGTCAAGTTTATGTTAGTTTTGAATAAGTTCATTTAGCTAATGCCTTTCTTTTGGGAGGCTGCTGAGGTCATTGGTGTTTAAATTAATGCATAACATCCTGAAAAATTCCACCACAACTCTCATGAAGCACCTAGTACAGACACTGAGCCCAAAAGGATGAGAGTAAGAATACTGCTGTTGAGGAAGAAAAAGTTTTGTTTGAGTCAAGTAATGATACCTTCTGTTTTGTGCCCTTTATTTTGCCAGTAGGTCCAGCTAGAAATGTTACGGGCAAAACTCTACCTGTATATGTGTCTATTCTAGGTAGAAAGTTAAAACCACAAATAAACAGGAGTTTTCATGCATCCATGCTGTCAGTTCAGTCTGTGGTGGGTGGTGTACACACCAGTACTCAATACAATACTGGTAAATGGGCTTTCTTTCTACCATAGGGCATCATGCCAAGGTAATGGAGTTGGTGTCATATGAGAGACCCTCTACAAACATAGCTGTGCTGAGTCCCATAGAAAAGCACGGGAAAGGTGGTGAATAAAGAGACGTGATGCAGTCTGAATTAGAGCTCAGTAAAGTGTGTAATCGTCAAGAAGGGCATGAGGATCTGGACCAAGAGTTGCTTTCTTTACAGCTTATTCTTGAGGGCATGCCCAGTTTAGGTAGTTCTCTATCTAAGAGTTGCAGAATCCTCAGCTGTAGCTTTCATGTTCAGACTGCAGGTGAATAGAGAGCACTGTAAGCACAGAGGTAAGTGGCCGAGTCCCCAGAATGGGTGGCTGTGATGAGCGGGGTGCTGAGATGTTCCTTCTTATCTAAAGAACCTCTTATTCCTCCATTGTCAATCCCTCTTGTAATTAGCCTAAACAGAAATATGGGAAATTTCTCTTCCTGTTTATACCAGTTTAGGCTTAGAAACCCAAACACCTAATAACGGCAGTTGAGAGTTGCATTGTCTCCCTCGTGGACAAGCAAAGGTAAGGGGCTCTGTATCTGTGTGTGTGTGTGGGGTGGGGGCGATCTGCCTGCAGAGCCTGCCTGGACATTGCAGATGAGAATAACTCTACCAAGATGTGATCTGCTTGGGGAGGAAAGGCTGATCAGTCTCTCAGAGGAGAAAGTTCTTGAGCCTCTCTCTCAATGAGCTTTTATTGAATTTAGCTTGAATAGGGATGCATATCAAAGAAAGAAGGTACAGATGACATTTCTGGCATCACAGGGGTCAGAGTGTGGTAGACAGGGTGACAACAAAGGCTACTAAACCTTGGGAAACAAACTTATTTTGTACCTGGGCCCTTAACATTTAAATTGAGGACATTCTTAGCAAAGCAGGCTTCATAGGACTTTATGCATTCTTTCTTAAGCCTGATTGCCACCACCACCCCCCCCCCCCCGCCCCCCGCCAGGAGCCTCTGGTTCCAGCACAAGGCTATACCTCCCTTCGGCATTGTTTCAGGCCTGAGTCAGGTGGGGAAACAAGGCTGCCAAGAAATTAGGAGACTTTTTACAGATAGAATGAAGACTCAGGCTATGATAAAGCTTAGGGGTGAGGGTCTTTTGTCCCTCCTGTACAATCCCCTAAGTCCTTCCCTGATGGCCCCTTCACAACTGTGCCTGTCTTAGGTCATCCCTTGCTTGGGAAATCTTACCCATCATTGACTATGCAGCCATCTTCCACAGGCCAAGCAGGGTGAAATAAAGGTGGCAGAGGCTGTACCCCTCTTGGGAATATAAATTTTATCTCCTTAGTGGCTTATCATCTCCTAGCCCTGGGGTTTTTCAGCTGTCGGTGGGGTTACAGCTTCTGAAACCAGGCAGATGGTATCACCTTGGTATTGCTGTACATCCCTGTTTAGAAAAAAAAAAGCAACACATAAGTGTTAGCCAGAGAGAGTGAGGTCAAGTCTCCTCAGAGTTCATGATTATTCTTCATTAAAATCATAAGTGCTCCCAGACAAGTCAAATTGAGTTCTTTTCCCTCTGAATTTTCTGAGCATCAATCCTCAGTTTCCCGGTTGTCTCTGACCCTTTGCAATAGTGCTACTCCCAGCTCAGCTGAAGCCATAAGATCACCAGTGAAGCTTGTGGCCACTTCTCCATCCTTCAGTTCTTGGCTTTGTTTTCCTGGGTCAAATGGGATTCACCACCCTGAGCTTTTCCTCTTCTTATGCCACCATGTGCACACAGACACACAGAAAGAGAAATAGCAATTTGGCTATTCAGCCAACCAGAAAAACAAGCATTCTTGAGTCCTAATTCAAACTCAAGTCCCTCCCACTCAAACACTCAGGGGAGTCATATGAACAAAAGCACTGCCATCTTGTGAGTAGGTGCACAAAAGCTGAAAGTTTGGGTCTAAGTGTTTTATTAGTGACGATAGAACCTTCTGAAATTGTCTCATGCTTTGAAGGTCATATTTCTCACAGCTCTAACAGTGGGTTCTTGGCTCAGTGAAGGCAGAGAAGAGCAGAACACTGGGAAGTCAGATAGTGCAAGTTGGAACCTGCACTGTGAGTGAAGGGCTAAAGCACTGTGGGGAGTCGGAATGGGGTATGCAGTGGAGAGAGAGCAAAGGGCCTTTTCAAAACCTCTTTTGAAGTTTCTCTATTGATCTCATTATTTGGGGACATATTTAGAAAGCAGTATTTCTTATAAACAGTGGGGTGTCTGTTAATGCACAGGATATATTTGGGTAAAATGCAGGTGTTGAAGCGTTTTCTCTCCTGTTTCATCCTGTCTTGGTCAAAACAAACAAAATTGGGATAGAGGGTGGGAAAGGCCATAATCTACCCCCGGCTCTTGGGCACTTAAACTGTGTCCTTAGCAGCAGCCCCCTCCTTCCACCTGCCCATTCTTAACCCCTTTTTGCATCAAATAGCTTGACATTGCATATTTGCCTCTTTTCTGACACTTCAGCATTCCTTGTGTCCCTTAAAAACACCCTTTATTGCTTCACATCAAAAGTGTTATTATCTTATTAATTTGTTTCTCCTGGAAGAGCCACTGTTCTCCATTCAAACATGAACTTTTGGCTTTAGCAATAGGAATGTGGAGTCTACTTTTTCAGTTCCAGTGAAGATGTGATTTTCACAATCTGTATAGGACACAGTTACCCCCTGTCATGACCCCTCTCCTACTGAGCTGAATGAGAGCAAAGGAGATGAAAGAGCTAGGCTGAGAGATCAAGGGAGAATGGCTGTTCATATTTAGTTATACATTTTCATTTTTAAAGAAAATGGAATTTTATCTTGTATTGTTCTGTGACTTTTTTCACTTGAACTGTCTATCCTAAATGTATTTATACATCATTATATGCAGATCTACCTTAATTTTCTTTAATGGCTGGATAGGATTCTCTAGTATAGGTATACAATTATTTAATCATTTACTGATTGCTTAATATAAACTTTCTAGTTTCTCTGCTCAGTATCATGTTTATTGTGAGGTTTTAGTTTATAATTTTATATTATATCTAGGAATTGTCCATTTGTGTGTGTGTGTGTGAGTGAATGGTGACTGTGAGGTGAAGAGTCTTAGCACACAACATCACTATTTAGTCTGGGTTTGTTTTTTTTTTTAAATCTTTTATACCTCTGGATACTTTACTAGATGGGTTGTATGATTAATTTTCATTCTTTATCCAACTGCATCTTATACATTCTGAAATATCAGGCTTCATTACAGTCAACAATTCTAATGTAATATAGCAGAGTGAGTTCATAGCAGCCCCTAAAAGCCTCTCATTGATATGCCTTCTAATACTTGCATTGGAATGTCCACCAGGAGGATGTTTGCAGTCACACTAACTCAGGTGTCAGGCAGAAGAGCAAAGGGATGAACTGTACTCACCTGCTCTTAATCCATTACTTCCACATGGATAACTAGCGTCTTTGCTAGTTAAACCTATTGAAAAGTATTTTTCCATTTGTGGCTTGCCTTTTCACTCTCTTTAAATATGAATTTTGATTATGTTTTTTGCTTAATTCTTTGTATTTCTTATTTTAGAATGTCTGTCTGCTTCAATGTTATATGTACCACTCCTGTATTATTTTCTGAAGCCTTATAATGTTGCTTTTTATATTCCTATGCAATACATCTCAAATGGATCATTGTTATGACATGACGTAGTTCGGAGAATATTCAATTGAACCAGCAATGTTTATTGAAAAGGCCTCATTTTTCCTCCTTTTTGGTTGTAATTCCACATTTCATTTTAGCCCTCATATATATGGCTCTATTTCTAGTTTCTTTGTAAGTTCATTGTTCTACTTGTTCAGTCTTGGACCAACATGTATTATTAATGCTACATCTTCCCTCTCTTGTTAACTTACAAAATGTTTAAAATTATCAGGTACTTATTTTTTACTTAGTGAAATAATCACATGTTTTCCCTTATTATATAAATTGAATAATTTTTATATTATGTGATTTACATGTTATTTAAACCCTGAATTTGATTCATTAGTAATATATTTTTGACTTTTGATGCTTATGTACAGGATATTTGAAATCAGTATATAATTACTATGTGTATTTGCTACTCATTGTAGGTTATTTTTTTCTTAGGGAGAGGGGCAGGGAGGGAGAAAGAAAGGGAGAGAACTATCAATGCATGGTGGCCTCTCACATGCCCCCTACTGGGGACCTGGGCCACAGTCAAGGCATGTGCCCTGACTGGGAATGAAAACTGACCATTTGCGCTGCAATTCGGTGCTGTATCTACAGAGCCACATCAGCCAGAATAATTGTAGGTTTTGATGTCAAGGTACTACCAACCTTTTGAAATGAGCTTGATATTTTTAGCTTTTTCTATACTCAGGACCATTTCAAACAATATAGACATCATCTGTTTCTAGAAAATCTTGTAAACTTCAGCCATACATTTCTGTAATCTTGGGGTCATTTTCGATTACTTTAACTTCATGTCATTGGCCTATTTAATTTGTGTATCTCTTCTTGAGCAAAGTTCAGTATGAACATTTTCCTAGAAAATTAATCATTTGCTGTATACATTAACATTTATTGGCATAGCATAGATTATTAGGTTCTTATATACTTGCTTGGAAGATAAAGGCCTGAATACATGAGAATTCACAGGAAGGAAAGGGCAGGGGACATGGATTATATGCACAACCACATTTCATGCCAAGATAACCAGCAGCTAGAGGCAGCAGAGGACTGGGGTCCTGGCTGCAAGTTTGAGTGCAGGCTGCAGGTGCTAGGGAGCACTGTGACTCCCAGCGCAGAAGTAGGTGCCTGAATGGGCAGGCTCAGAGGCTGAGATGTTCAGGAAGCTGTTCTTTCTTGTTCCATCAAAATAAGCCACCAGTTTTCCCTTGCTGGTCAATTCACCACCTGTATATAAGGCTATCAGGAAGACAAGGCTTTCCCCAGCTTCCTGCTTGTACCATTGCAAGGTGTCGAGTGAGCCTGAAGAGCTGCAGCTCATGGAGATACCCTCTCCTTCCTGGATGGACACAGACTGCGGACTCTGAGTCAGCTGTTGGCCACTCACCCCTGTTTAGAAAGAGGAAAAAAGTATTTAAGATCATTTTTTAGGTCGTCTTTCTCAAAGCTGTGATCAACACTCTATTTCCTAACTCCCCAGCTCTGCCTCAGTGCTTTTTCCTTTCCTTCTCCCGACCCACCTTTTTCCTTGTTTCCCTCTTTTTATAGACCTTATCTCCTGCACTCACAGAATTTCCACCCCTTGAGTCCTCTGTGCAAGATTTAGAAAGCCCCAAAACTCACATGTCAGCTGCATCCATAGGATTATTAAAAAACCTTCAATGAACATCGCCGTCAGAAGTCTTTCAAGAGGAATTATTTCCTAAATGGGATTTTGCTCCAAGGAATTCCCCTGGGCTTAGAGTAGCACTATAAATGTCATCGCAGTGTTAAGACAACTGTTGTGTGTGTGATCCCCTAGAGGTTCCTCTCGGTTTTGAACTAATCTTGCAGGTTAACTGTGAATAGAAATACTGCCCCCTTCTGGCTAGTAACTAGATTGCTGTCATTTCCAGCCACTGAAAGTTGCTGGGTTTTTTCATTTGTTTTTTGTTTTGTTACTAATCCTATTTCTCCTTGTCATTGGATGAGCACTTATGAGAACTCACTATCTGCTAAGAAAATATGGAGGAACATGAAGACAGACAGGGACTCTGCCCTTAGGCACCTTATAGTACCTCTGGGGAAAATCAGTGAACACTAGAGTTATGGTGAATTGAAGACATATTTGTCCTATTTTCCTCCCCGAGAACACTCTGACATGACACTACAGGTTTTTTGAAAGTTATAAACCCCAAAGGACATACAGAGCAGGTGATGGGTAACAGAAGATGAGGTATTTTACGAATTGAGAGTGAATGGACAAGTGGTCACTGGCTGGCTGATGGAAGAAAATTGAATGCTAAGGGTCCTTGGAGGAAAATAGCAACAAAAATCCAGGTCCCCTGAAAGTCTCAAAGATTAGAGCATCTGATTCCTCAGAAGATATGAGTGTGGCCTGGGGGTAACAGGACTTGAAACAGAAGGTATCAGGTAGAAAGGACAATTGTCTGAGGTGGAGTTATAGTCTCAGATCTCCCATCCTGACCGGAAAAAGTCAGCCATCCACTCCTTCCCAACTGCTTTCATGAAAGAAACTGACTATTTTTCCTGACAATTTGGAGTAAAGAGGAATGAGAACCTGGGATACCCAGCTTGAGAGTGAACTGAAGCAAATACTTTTTAAAACATTGTTATTTTGCCCTGGCTGGTGTAGCTCAGTGGATTGGTCGCGGGCTGTGAACCAAAGTGTAGCAGGTTCGATTCCCAGTCAGGGTACATGCCTGGGTTGCAGGCCAAGGCCCCCAGCAACCACACATTGATGTCTCTCTCTCTCTCTCTCTCTCTCTCTCTCTCTCTCTCTCTCTCTCTCTCTCTCTCTCCCTCCCTTCCCTCTCTAAAAATAAATAAATAAAAAAATTGTTATTTATTTATTTTTAGAGAAAGGGGTACAGAGTGAGAAAGAGAGGGAGAGAAACATCAATGCGTGGTTGCATTTCACGTGGCCCCCAGTGGGGACCTGGCCCACAACCCAGGCATGTGCCCTGACTGGGAATTGAGTGGGTGACCCTTTGATTCACAGTCCACCCTCAATCCACTGAGCTACACCAGACAGGAGACAGGAACTAGAGCCATCTTCCTTGCTCAAACCTTGGATTTGTATCCCATTAAGTATGAGTGAGCATCCAGATCACTAGACATTTGGGGGGAAAAACCCTTAAACTGAAAGACAAAGACAAAAACAGAAAGAGGAAAAAATTCTGACCCAGACAATGCAGGAAAAAGGGGGTTACTGTCACATATTAATATAATGGTGTGCACATTGCTTTTCTTAAAGAAGCAAATAAAAGTTTGAAAGCAGCAAACCTATTTTTGCAAAATGGAATTTTCAGGGGAAGTTTTATTTTTAAGAGTGAAGTTAATTGGGCCACTTAGAGTTTCAAATGTGTAGCATCTGTCTGAGTGCCTGAGAAACGTGTCTGTAGCTTCAGTACTGATTTAAGTGATGAGCTTCCACCATGGACAGACCAGAGGATCTGTTTCATATCCCCTGTGCTCCCCTGATTCAAGAGAGCAGGGAAACCTGTTGGTGTTCCTGAGTGTCCCTTTCTCCATCTAGTATCAATGCTAATTTTGGGTCTAGGCTTGCTGAGATTGACCTCTGTGTGCCTGTCCACCCACTTTTTCTCTGTTCCCACTATGTAGTGAGTATGTTTCCTAACTTTCTGTTCCCTGTCAAGTAAAAATACTTATAACTTTACATTTCTTTTTGTTTCTTTAAATGACTTTGTAATGTTTTATTAAGAAAGGTACTTTAAAAAACAAACAGAATAAGACAAAAAAATCTTAATTTAGATGAAAACAAATTTGCATCAATCGGTTTATCTCTCAGTGAACTGTGGGAGGCACAGAGATGACAGGTGAGGAGTTTCTCACTGCACCTGTTAGCCCCTCCTGGTCCTCATGGTTACTGCCGCAGTCTCAGCAATGCTGAGGCTGTAGCCTGTTCTCCCTGAGACCTAGTTGAGCCTTGACAGCGTCCCCCTTCCCTTGAGAGTTTCTGGCAACACATTTCCAGTCCCACAGGAGAAGAGGCAAAGTATAACATCAAGCACTGGGACAGTCATGGCACACATATTGGATCATCAATTGAAAGAATTTTTTGTGTATTGATATAAATGAGAATATACTACAGAGAAGAGCCTTATACTCTCCTAAGCTTTTAGCAGTAATTTGTGAGGAAATTAAAAATGAAAATGAACTAAAGTTACTAAGGTGACTCATGTATGCCTTAAGTCTACAAACTAAGAAATACAGTTGCTGTGTGTTCTGATTTATTTACTCAGATGATTTCTAATGGAAACTGCTCTGCCAGAGAATCAAGGGTAGCAAACAGCTCTGATGAGCGTGTGCAGAGAGGTAACACAGTGATTACAGGATGGATTATTTCTACTTAAAGTTGTAAAAAAAGAACGATACCCATCAGAAACTCCTAGAAAACAAAGAAGTGAATGTGGGGTGAGCACCACTTTGAATTGCAGAGAACTGGCAGGACTCCAGGGCTGCACACATTGTCCCAGGGGAGAGATCAGGGATCTAAAAGGTCTGGCACAGTACCCAGTGGTGTCTGGAGCAGAGTGACCCAGTGTCCACCATGTTCTGATGTGGATTTTGTACAAGTGGGAGCAAAGCAATGCCTCCAGACTCTGGGTCAGTGAACAGTGATCATGAGGAAATGTGTTCAGTGGCCCCTACTGACAGGAAGTGAGCAGAGGTGAGAACTTGCCATGTGGTAGGGGAGTGGCCTCCATGTCTCTGGAGTGTCTGTGGCCTCCAAAGAGCTTCCCCAGAATTCAAGTTCTCAAAGGCATTCCGTGATGGGAATATTTTCTGGCTTCAGTGTTCTCATCAGTAAAGTGATGATTATACTGCCATTCTATTGCCTTTTGCTCTAATAAATCTAAATGGAGATGGTTCTTAAAATGTTGTGCATTGTACATCTGTATGGCCATGATGTTATGTAAAGGCCTCTATCTTAGAAACTAGATGCTGCAAGTTACTGTGCAGTGTTAAGCAATAGACACTTTATCCTTTTTTCTTTCTCAATAAAGTACCTTTCTGAGAAAATTTGATTACTAATGTATATTTAGAAAAAATTCTTACACTGTGGTGCTTGGACGCTTGCCCATGGGAACTGCCCTACACACTGGCAGATGTCCCACACTATAGTGACAAGTGTGAGAAACAGCATTTTTACCTGGCAACATCCTTCCCTTGCAACTGTCACAGTATCTGAAGATGCACCTTTTTTGGTGACTTCCTCTGAATCTCCTGTAACATTTTCCTTTCAGTACAAATAATCCAGGAATGGTTAATCTACAATGTTACCTCACATGTCAGTTAGTTTAGGAAACACTGCATTGCAGAGACTCCGTTGGGAAATGGAGATGGATAAATGAAGAGAGAGGTTTTGGAAAGCAATTCAGTGACTAAAAACATTAGTCTGTGGGTGAGCAAAGGGGTATTAGAAGGTCAGAGTGTTTTTGGGTTTGGGTAACAAGCAGGAGCAGCAGGCAGGAGGGAGGCAAATAAAGGTGCAGAGATGGTAAGTACAAGACAAAGTCTACAAATCTCTATTCTACTCGATGGATGTGGCCCTCAATTTATGTGTTTTATCAAGCACAATAAAGCAAGTGAAAAATAAAGTCTGGAAGAAGAGCTTTGCCACAGGGAGTGAGTACACTTTTGTTTTAATTTGAAGCTTTGTGGAGGTGAGGGGCCACCTGGCTGTGGGTACCACCTGTGGGCAGTGAGAACAGGAGAGGCCATGTTGTTGGAGAAGTGAAGGCCAGTGTTAGTCTGCGTTAGCATGCACCCTCTCTCACCTCCCTCCCTCCATTCCTTCTTCCCTCCCTGTGCCCCACTTTCTCTTTTTCTTTCTGTCCATTTGTATATTCCATGTTTGTAAACTTAGAGAACACTATTGCCCCTGCCTCCTCCTTCCAGTGTGCAATATTTCTGTTCCAATACTCATGGTGCAGTCTTAATGGGCAACAAGGAGCATAATTAATGACTTAAAATTTCTTTCTATTAACAGGTGAGTGAATAGCAGAAGAGAAAGAGTTTCTTTGGAGTAAGAGAAGCACAAAATCAGTACACAATTATTACATAAATCACTGAAATGTATGCCATGCTCATTCTGGTAGTTTGAGGTTCTCCCTACTCAAAAGTAACAATTCTCTAGACAAGTTGAATTTGGGAGTAAAGGTATAGCCTCGCCTAATCTCAACCCTATCCCCTTTCTTGCAATGAGACAATTACCTGTTCTTTAGGCTTCTCTTCACAAGTGTCCCTGCCCCCCATCCAGAGCCCTGTGTCAGGAGACACCTGTGCCCAGCTGCAGATCTGAGGACAGACTGGAGCTCTCTGTGGATGGACTCCACAGAGGTAGACCCCTGGGGCTGGTCTGGGAGGCTGTGATGTGCAGGGCAGTACACTGCTTGTTCTCATCCAACTTGGCATTCATTTTTCCATGACTATTTACTTCCCTGCTTTTCCATATGTTTCATCAGGGAGATGGGATCTTCACTATAGTTTTGCTTGTACTAGTGGAAGGCATATGCAGTCTTAGGTGAATGGTGAAATCTCTTCCCTCTTGGGTGATTTGGATGTTCAGGGACTGAGGACTCAGCTCCAGTTCTAGGCTACTGACCCCCAGTTCCTAAAGACAATGTAAAGGGCGCGCACATACACACACACACACACATACAGGAGCCCCCTGTAAGGTGTTTATGCTTATAGTAGGAATGATTTTTCTCTTTTAATCTTTTTTAATGAATTTTAATCTTTTAAAAAATGACTTTGCTGAGGAATACATGATAATTGCATGTGTTTAAAATGTACAATGTGACCATTTTGACAAGGACGTTCACATGTGGAATCGTCATCACAGTGAAGACACTGAGCACATGCACCACCCACAAAGTGCCCTCCTGGCCCCACTCCTTGTGCTCCTTTCATCCCTCCTGTGTGCCTTCCTACCGTCCCTCCAGTCCTTGGGCAGTGCCAGGCAGTCACTAGTCTGCCTTCTCTCACTGTAGATTAGTGTGCATTCTCTAGAGTTTTGTGTGAACAGAATCACAGAGCATATTCTCTCTCATCTGGTTTCTTTGGTTGTATTTATTTTGAGATTTTTCCATGTTGTTGTATTTATCAGTAGTTTGTTCCTTTTCATTGCTGAGTAGTATTCCATTGTGCAGCTATACCACCATTTATCCACTCATCTGTTCATGGAATTTTGGGGTTTTTTTCCCCTCCAATTACTGTCTTTTGAGGTATTATGGACATTCATTTGTAAGTGTTAATATGGACATAAACTTTTATTTCTTTGACGTTAATATGTAGGCAGGGTTTTATTGTAAGTGCATCTTTAATTTTCTGAGCGATTGTACCATTTGTATTCTCCACAGCTGTGTCTGAGAATTCCAGTGGCTCCAAAACCTTGCCAATGCTTGGTATGGTCAGTCATCTTTGTTTTAGCCTTTCTAGCAGGTATGCAGTGGTATCTTGTTTTAGGGTGCATTTCCTTTTTGACTAATGACACTAAGCCTTTTTTCACATGCTATTTACTGTACATAGGTTTAGTGAAGTTTCTCTTCATATTTTGGCCCATTAAAAAGTGAGTTTCTGTCTTATTATTAAATTGTAAGAGTTTTAAAAATTATATATTCTAGATACAAGTCCTTTGTTAAACATGTTTTGTAAAGATTTTCTCCTACTTTCTGTCTTCTGTTTCTATGTCCTAACATTGTCTTTTAAATAACAAACATTTTTAACATAATGAAATTGTGCAGTGATTAAAAACCACTTTATTAAGGTATATTGACATACAAAAAGTTGTACTTAGTGTATACAACTTGAAAGTTGGGAAATAAGTATAGATTTGTGAAAACATCACTACAATCAATGCCATAAACGTATTCATCACCTCCAGAAGTTTCCTCCCACTCTCTTCATTTATAAATTTTTATTCATTTAGAACTCATTTCCTCCCTTCCTCCCCTTCAGGAGGCAGGAAGACAAATTAGATCCTCTTTCAGTGACTCATAATCAATGGCAGGGACTCTGATTAATATCCTGTAGTCTTCCCCAGGCCTTGATGTGACTCCTTTGAAGCACTGTGAAGAAACAAATAAGCAGAAAACAAACAACAAGTAAACTATTTCCTCCACACACTCAATACACAATCATGGAACAGTTACAGGACTGTGTTCTGTAAAGTCCCCCACAACTGAGAGTGAAGAGAGACAACAGTGTTGGTCTGCAGCAGGCCCCCGGGGGCACTGCTTATGGGTTCCTGACCCTGATTTGATGAGATGCTTTCCGCAGGGAGCTCTCCTACTCAGTATGTTTCACATTCTCTGCCTCAGCCTTCTGGGAGAGTCTTCTTCCATGATCTTCTCTGGCCACATGTTAAGGGCTATGCCTCTCCTGGGGGATGGTTCTCTCAGCCCATGCTCTGCTGGGTTTGGTAAGAGCTAAAGAATTATTTTGAATCTCTAATGATCATGGTGTGTTTTAGTCAAAACTGCCTTTGGCTATATGAAACTTCCAAAAAGTAAGTCACTTCCTTATCTATCTGATTCCAGTAAGAGTCATATATTTATATATGAAAACTGTATTATGTGCCAGTCTGGCCATGACCACATTGTTCACAACAGAAGACTGACCAGGAGGACCCAGACCCTGTTGCTGAGGTCAGTGTTGGTTGGACTGACGCTTACCTCACTCCTTCAGCAGCACCCCTGTCCCCTGACCTTTGTCCTTCACAACAACCAGTCCTAGGACAGGAAGGAGAAACTCCTTCTCCTGCTGAAGTTGTTGTGAACTTGATGGCAGTTGAAGTGTCAAAACTTTCCACCCTTGTAGACATTGTCCCCACATCAGTGTGTGTGGAGAGCAGGACCTATAAGACGGCATCATTCCAGTAAAGAAAACATTAATTTTATAAAACAAAATGGAGTCACTCATGTCAACCAGGATGGCTGCCATCCAGTCATGACACATTGGTTCAAGATGTGTCTAAGTCACACTAGACACATCTGGCAAAGGGACACACCCCAGGTGTCTGTACACATGGTCAGAACAGCCATGTCTGCAGAGCGGGACCACCCACAGGTAGGCTCCTGGGCAAACTCCTCATTTGCCATCAGAGATGCCAAGACATTTATCAATAGACCCAGAAATGTAGAGTACACCACTTTCAAGGAATAGCTGAGGCAGGCTTCAGACCAGTGCTGAGATAGCCACTGTGCTGTTCCACACCACACTTATGTCCCTTGGCATGTGTCCAGCTGGACTGAGGGCTTCATCTGCCCTGCTGCCCACTGGGCTCCAGAGATCTTTCTCCACAAGACCCTGACAGCTCCCTGGCCCACCGTGCTGTCTTCTGGACCTGAGGACTGAGACTCTGGGACTCGGGTTCATTATCCCCCACTGATTGCTGTGTGTGTGTCTGTGTGTTATATTTCTCTTAGATTGTTAGAGTGTGAGTAGCATGTTAATATATGTTGATGTTCTACTTTGAGTGAACCTGCATTCAATAAAAGCTGAGTGAATACCATAGTCACTGTATGTGACTCTGGTCTATTCCTTGGTTCCAGGCTGCTCAGCAGGCAGCTAAGTGAACAGTTGCCCAGGTGACTTATGGGAAAGGCTATGTCCTGAACACAGGCTCCTGACAGTGTGGTTCTTAGAGTTCCTTGATGAGCAGAGTCCCAATTTTATTTGGAATGTGGAAATAAGTAGAATGTGGAATATTTTCAGATTAGACTATGAAAAACATTAAAATAAATTTATGTATTTATACATTTTGTTTTTATTCTATTCATGTATACAAAATATTAAAATAATAAAATGAATTCTTATATTTGTAAGAACTATTAAAATCAGAGTGACATTGGAAGAGAAAATGGGTGGGTTTTAGCAGTATTCGGATCTGAAAATCAAACAATTGAAGATGAGAATTAGAAAACTACTCCTGATTTTCCTGCAATAAATGGGTTCATTTATCTCAGCATTTAGGAACAATCTGAAAAGCACTTTGTGATGTATTTTAACCCAATATATAAACATAATAGCTGAAAATGTTGGGACAATGCTTGGGACTGAGATCATTATGCGGCATTATTTATAGAAAGTTGACATTAGAAGGTCTCAACTGTGCCACCACACACAAGGGTCTGCCTTCTTCCTGCCTGTGGTTCCTGGGTTTTCTCAGCCTCTGAGCAGGTGGCTGTCTTCATGGAGCCAAAGGTTTTTGCCAAGCTTCCACCATCACTTCTATTACTGTGGGTTCCAGGAGAGCACAGAAGTACCTTGCTGAGTCAGCCAGTTGTAAGGAAGAGATGGTGAGGCTGATGAATTTGTTTGCCTTTTGAAAGTTCACAAAGTAGCGATCCTGAATTGCATTTGCGTAGCCAGAGTACTGTTTAATAAGTAAAACCATCTCTCCACTGGGAGGCTGCTTATGCCAATACAAATAATAATAACTCCGTAAGGTTGTATATGTGCAGTCTATTGTTACAGGTTCTCCTTCTTTTGCTGATACTGTAGTCTGAGGTTGAGTGACTTTCTGAGTCCTGATGATTCCTGTAGAAAAAAAAAGAGGAGAAAGCAGGATTGCTCCTCTGAAACGTCTCAGGTGTGTTATGAGGAACATATTACTTTATGACCCAAGCACAAAGGAAAAAATGACATGGTGTTTCATTTCCTTGCCTCTATCCCTTTGAATACCCCCACCAGTTACAACTTTCAAATCCCATCCTCGTCTCTAAGAGGACACTGAGGTCCCAAATTTGTGGCCACATGTACTGAAGCTAAAGAAGACCGTGAGTGCCCACAGCAGGCCTGGACAGAGCATGGAGGAAAGTCTTCTGGGTGACGTCTCCCTTGTTCTCATTTTCCCCAGAGACCAGCCCTTGTCTGAGTGCCTGAGTCCTGAGATCTGGATTAGATGTATCTGCCCCTAAACAGGAAGTGCAGTTCATGAGCAGAAGGTTACTTTTGCTCTATTCAGAGGCTGACATATCTACCCCTCCCCAGTCCTCTGTGTTGCCTACATGATTTTCTGTAACAATACATTTGAAAATGGCTATTATAATTGGATAGGTATATGAAGTTTATCTTTTTGTCATTGAACTCTTACTTGATACTATTGTGATCAGAAATATATTCTGAATGTTTTGATTCCTTTGAAATTTATCAAGGCTTGCTTTAATCGATTAACTCTTTTTTTTTCTTACAGGTTTATGGATATATAAATGACATACAATAAACTGCTCATATATAAAGTACAATTTCATGAGTTTTGACATATGCATATCCCCCTAAGGCCATCACCACAGTGAAGATGGGGACCATACCCATCATTTCTGGAACTTTTTTGTGACCCTTTGTAAACCATCTCCATCACCAGTCCCAAGCAATCACTAAACTGCTTTTGTCAGTTTGTACTTTCTAAAATTTTACATAAAGTTTGTTTTTGAAAGTCTTATTTCAATTGAATCAAAATGACAAGAACTGACTTCATGTCTTTTTTCTCTCATCATAATTATCTTGAGATGCAACTGAGTTGTTGCACATATCAATGGTTTCTCCTTTTGGATTGTTGAGTAGAATTTCATCACATATGTACTGGCATTGTTTCCCATCTGGGTCTGTTACAAATAAATCTATGAACATTCTGTACAAGTCTGTGTGTGCATGTATTTCCTCTTCTCTTGGGGCAAATAACTAGGAATGGAATACTTAAAAAATGTGGCATGTTTTATTTAACTTTTTAAAAAGGTGTCAAACTATATTCAAAATCACCAGTTATTTATTGTATTGTGAGAGTTCTAGTTGTCTCATATCTTTGACAAGCCTTGGTATAGTCAGCCTTTTTGATTTAAGCCATTCAATGAGAATTGAATGGCTGCTACTAGTATCTGTAGGGGGATTTCATGAATTTAATTTGCTTCTCTGTAATAGCTTATAATGTCAATCATCATTTTAAGTTTTAGTGTCTGTAATTTATCCAATTTTATTCTGTATTCTATCTCATTTTATGAATATACCATAATTTACTCTTCTATTCTTTTTGGTGATTATTAGGTGGAAATATTTTGCTATTTTTTAATCATTTTTTTTTACTTTTCAATTACAGTTGGTATACAATATTATATTAGTTTCAGGTGTACACCTCAGTGATTATACAAATTACTAAGTGATTATCCTGAAAAATACACAGATCTGACACCAAACATAGCTATTTGTCATTTAGTACTTGCTCTGATGACTGTGGGTAGGTGTCTAGTACTCTGTTGACTTGATCCAGCTTTTATCTCAGCTTCTTCCATGGGCCTGGATCTCAGATTTAGGATTTTCTCAGCAATTCTGCCTCTCCTCTCCAAGGCAGCCAGAACCTGCCATATTTCTTGGTGGGACTCGGGGGATACAATTTTCTACCTCTTAGTCATTCATAGCATGAATATCCCAGTATTGCTGCATGATATTCAGGTAAGAATGGTGTCCTGCCCCTGACCCAAGATACAGGGTTTTTTCCTTGTCTCTACTTTCTGCTACAGTGGACCTTAATCTGTGCCCTGTGGGAGGAGGACTGACAGAATTTGTTGTCAGCTCTTTTATCACCAACTTCTTTAGGTTTTTCCTTCCTGTGAGAGACAGGTCTAGGCAAGCTGGAGGGGTTTGAGACTTTCTGTAGTCACAGCTGGTCATGTCCCACAGACCTACATCTCTGGTGGGGCTTCCTCTGTCAGCCATCCTGCCCCCAGTGATCTTAATGAGCAAGGGGTAATGGTCTGTGAAGATGGCCCTACTGATTAGTTCATATTCCTCTTGTGCCTGTTACTGTCAGCAGTTCTGTGTTGTGATAAGAACACTCAGTCACTCATACTCCAGGTAATTCCTCCTGTCTTTCCTTTTTTCCTTCCTTTCCTGCCTTCCTTCCTGTAGCCAATTTCCCTTCTACTTGTCTGGGAGCCAGCACCCTTTTCACCCATGCTCTGCTAAAGTTGTGCCAGTCCATGTGCCTGTCTCTCCTTGGAGAAGCCTGTTTCTCATGAGAATCCAGCCTCCTTGTTTGTCCTGTGACCTCAGGTCTCTCTTAGACTAAAGCTATGAATTTGCTACTTTTCCAGATTTACATGTTAAGGTGGAAGGAAACAATGCTCTTTCACACTTTATCTATCCTAGTAGGATTGGAGCTGTGTTCATCTTTCATTGTATGTAAAATTGAGGTACTGCTATAAGGAATGAAGGATTTTTGTCAGCTTTCTCTGTGAACTATAAGAATATTGCAAAACACAACATAATTGTAAATCATACTTCATAATCAAAGTATCTTACTTTTAGTCAGTAAGAGGGAGGGCACTGTTTTGTGTTTTGCTGGTTGTAGTTTGACTTCCATTGGTCACTAAGCCCCATTTTTAAAACAATCAATTAAACCCAAGGAATGTTTCATGGGATTAATAGCCAGTAGGTCAGATTTCAGGTAACCGCCTGGACAACTGATTGGCATCCTGAGTTGAAGGGCATTGTTGTAACCTTTCATTTGTAGCTGGTGGGTCAGAAGCACAGGTAACAATCTAGGCTTACAACTAGTATCTGAAGTGGGAGTAGGAGGCTGTGTTGTAAAGCTGTGTCCTAAATTGGTGGTATCTGCAGGACACCGACTGCTGTTTGAAAAATTACTTGGTCTGCAGGGAAAGTCTCTGTCCCATCCCTTCATACACATGGTGAAATTTGGTCCTGTACCCCAAAAGCACTATATTTTCCAAAAGACTGAGTTGAGCAGGTATAACATCTGGAATTATAAAGTATATTTTTCAAATACTGTCCTCCATATGCTGCTTTTTTTATGGCATCCTCCATAGGAAGAAATGTGATGTTATCTGAAGTGCATGGTTTTTGCATGTGGTTTTATGCGTTTCTGAGGCAGCTGTGAGTAAGTGCTTCCTAGAAAAAACTCAGCAGTTTCCTTTCTAGATCTTAACTTACACACGTCAATCGCTAGCTGCTAACTAATAACTAGGTAAGATTTGTATTATTCTGTTAGAATATGGAAATACACAATTGTTTCAGGTTGAGTTATGTTAGTTAGTTTATTTGTGAAGCTCATCTATCTTTTTCTTTCCTGGCCCATCTGAGTCATCAGAAATATGTTGCCGAGTCTTCTAGCTGTAATAGTGATGTGATGAGCTTGATAGAATTAGTTTTTTCTGAGAGTTCACAGAATATTGACCCTGTGTTGCACTGGTTTCTGTACTTTTGTGCTAGGAACTGAGGAAAATCACCTCACCAGTGGGAAGCCTTTTGTACCAATGTTATACATGATATTTTTGCACCACTACCATTCATAACACCCAACCCTTGTGTGGATTAAACAGTCTGGTTCTACAGTCTCACCTTCCTGCCTAAATGCTGTTGGATGGGATTTAATAACCTTCTGGGATCTGCTAGATCCTGTTGACATAACAAATTAGAAGGTAGGCTCCTAGAGCTGACCTTAAGAAAATTTCCTGGAATTTCTAGACAGGAATTGAATTTTAAGTCAAGGAAAAATAACTCAAAATCTGGTTCTTTTCCCCTTCTTTCTCATCTTCCTGGAGTGTAGGTCAAAGTTAGCCTTTTTCATCCCTTTGGCCTCTCCCCACCATCTCCCATGAGTACTGGGGTGTCCTCAGTCTCATTACCAACAACTGTTTCTATCAGGGAAGACAGAGGCCATCAGTGCCCATAATATGCTGAGAAGAGTGACTTTGGCACCTCTGTCTCTAAGAACAAAGTTCCTGCTCTGGGTTTGGGACCCGTCTCACTCAGTTGTGTAAAGCTGCACTTAGAGTTGTTGGAGATGGGCAGTGCAGCTGTCTCAGAGCAGGAGGTTGGTGCAGTGGGGTGGGTGGGTGAGTCATCAGGTCATGTCCTGCTCACAATTGCCTAGACTATGTTGAGCCACTGGATTTGTATAAATTAGCCTTTCCTCCTAATCAAGGTGTTCAGTTATTCTTCATATAAAAAGGGAAATGTTATCTTTCCCTTTTTATACCAGAAATAATTAAAACTTACTTTTCCCTCTTTTTAATTTACATTTGCTTTTACAAATCTTCAAAATGAAGGGATTCTATGTAATAAAATTTTCTGGGAATGCCTTTGGAATAGGTAAATGAGGTATTGTTAGGTTAAAAGAAAGAAAAATTAATAAGCTTCGGAATCTAAAAATGAAATACGTAAGCCCACTGTTCTTAATTATTTGCATTGGAATTGATAAGTCTGTGTTGAAAAGACTTAGAATGAAAACCTGAATTCCAGTCTTCCATGTCTGTAAGAAATTGCTGAGAATTTTAAAATGAGACTTCCCTGAATGGAAGATGAGAAGTTTTTTCCCCATAAAAAAGTTACTGGAAAATTGATACTTCAAGAAATGAATACAATTGATAAAAATTCAGGTCCCTCTTTGGATATGGTCATTTCTATGTTCATATATTATTTCCTGCATTTCCACATGTACACAGAAAACCCCAAAGCCATTTTATGTCATTCCTACTAATGTTAAGATTGTGTTTATCTGCAAGTAACAAAAAACTCAACCCACTAAAGTTTGTATGCAGAATAAATCGGGAGGAGGGATCTATTTTGACATGATGTAATCAAGCAGAGTGGGGTTCCTTCATGGGGTACGTTGGTGTATGACCTAGCATGAGTACTGGAAGAAACAGGTTTTTATTTACAATATTCCAATGTTGGGGGTGGTGCTAGGAGCACTTCAGCTCAGAGCCCCATTCTCCCATGAGACTCAGCACTTCCCTTGCTCCCCAAAAGTCTATAAGTCAGAAGCCCCTAAAGTTCCCCATATCCTTATCTGTACTTAAGCCAACTGTGCAAACAGTCTCACCGTAGCTCTCTCCAGGATGTGGGTGAGTTGTCATCAGCCTCCATGTTACAGCCCAGAAATACATGTGCCATGTTACACTGGACCATGGTGAAGCCCAGGAAGGCACACATCTCAAGAGTCCAGATAGAATACAGGTCTGTGAGGCAGAAGGTCAGCATGGTCCCTGATGGCTTTGAAGTCCAATAGAGCAGCATGATCAGAGCAGCAGTATCTCCTTCTTTACTACACCAGGCAGCTTGGTGGAATCCTGACTACAAACTGCATAGCTGCTTGCTTACTCCTCTCTTCACATGGCTGCTACCTTCTCTCAGCTGCCACCTTTAGTCAGGACAAGCATGACTTAGTGACCCATGGGGAACCATACCCCTGCCTCTAGCCCAGGTGCTATAAAAGCCCTGGCTGTGTCACAAATCACCATACTTTCTGAAAGTCATGTGCATACCTTTTTCATCTTTTGCCTGGGTGGTAGCACAGCTTGCTTTCAGGAAACACACAGCAACCCACTTGCCTTTGTAGTGCAAAGTGTCTCTGCTCTCCCCATTCCCTAACCAAGGGCTATGGGGGATTTCTGGGGATCATCCCCTCACTCCACACCCCATTACAATGGGATTGGGAAAGGGTTTATGCTTTTGCTTTCCTTTATAGTAAAGTTATCACTTCCATGTTTTGGAAAGAAGGAAGTTGGAAAGTGGGACAGGAGAATGTGACTCCTGTGCCAGGAAAGCAAAAACATTGCAGGAAGTTCCTAGCAGTTTTCTCATTGTGTCTCATTGGTCAGAACTGTGCCATATGCAATGTTACAGAACCCCAGTCTATGCTGTTCTGGAACAGCTGTGGGGTCTCATTGCCCACTGCCAGGAAACATGACTCCCAATGCCAGAGTTTGGTGAAAAGGGAAGGAATTGTTTATTTAAAAGTTATGCAGATTTAGAAGAATGGCAGAGAATTCTGCCATTAATTCCTACTCCGTTTAATACACCCACAAACACATAGTCCTGCCTCCCTTTGTCAAACCAGACCAGTTTCAGAATATGTCAGTGAAATGTACTGTCATGCAGAAAAAACAGAAGTCTGTGGCTCAGCATTTCCCATCACAGTTCAGCATTCCAAGTACTTCCCATTAATCTGTGCTTCCCTGGGCAGTTCCCCACAATTCCATCAGCTGTGCAGCCATGTTCTCCCAAGCAAGTTTCCCAGCAGATGTCCTCTTTCTACCTCAAGGTCTTAATACAAAGCCACGTGACACCTCCCTACTCCAAACCTCACAGTACCTCCTTACACACTAGACCTCATTGTGGGCTGGTGGGGGCCCTTCTATACCCTTTCAAACTGCATCACCCATTCATGGATGGCTGTGTTAACCTTAAAAGCTGACTCAGGTCTTCCAATGTGACTTCATACCATAACTGGAAAAGACACCGGCATTCAGGCTGCCTGCCACTACCAAATCCAATAAGCAATGACAGCAATTGAATCTTTAATGGGCACTTTATTCAGATTGCCAGCAATCCAAGAAGACGGTGGGTTCATACCCTAACAAACCATCTTCCTTTCTCTTTCCTGGCCAGATCTTTTATAACGGGTTGGGGGGAGGAGAAACAAGGTTTGGTGAGGGCTTTGATATTCAGAAGCTGTAACACTCCTGTCCTGGGCAGTTAGCTGACCCCCAAGGGGGAGGGGGTGGTCAGCTACTCTCCCTGGGATTCAGATGTCCCCAGGTGGTAATCTTCTATCAGTGCCCCAGGAGGCCGGCTGTTGTTCCCAGGAGCCAGGATGGGCCTTATCTGTAGTTTCTGAAACAAAAGCTTTAACATACACATTATTTGCTAGACTCATAACTTTTTACCATAAGCTAAAATTTTCCAAGTCTTTTTCTTTAAGAACATGAACAAAGGGGTTTTTTTTCATTTTTAAAGATTTTATTTATTTATTTTTAGAGAAGGAAGGGAGAGAGAAAGAGAGAGAGAAACACCAATGTGCAGTTGCTGGGGGCCATGGCCTGCAACCCAGGCATGTGCCCTGACTGGGAATTGAACCTGGGACACTTTGGTTTACAGCCCATGCTCAATCCACTGAACTATGCCAGCCAGGCTTCAATTCCCCAAGCCTTGAGTCCCCTATCAATATTTGGCAATGTGTGTACTAAAGGTCAAATAGGCCTTTACCCAGGTGGCAGCACAGCTTCCCTTCAGGAAGGGCCTGGCTGTCACTTGCCATTGTTATGAAAATTATCTTAAGCCCTGTCATCCACTTCACTTCCCCCCAACCAGGAGCAGTGGGGGAATATGCTCTGTACTGTGTTTCAGCAACACCTGTTTGTGAGAAAGAATGTGAAATAGAGAGTGGGATTTTTAAAAAATCTGGGGATACATTGCACAAATCAAAAACAGAGTTCTGTTAATCTGGAAGAAAAAGGTAATCATGGTTCAGCTGAACAATCTCAGAGTCTGCCTTCCCGACTACCCAGGTCAGGGTTTAGAATATCAGGTCGAGATTAACTTATTCCTCCTTGAGGAGTCAGGAAACACTTCACCACAAGGAGCACATTTATTCAGAGGCATTATTAACTATGTTATTAGCAGGGTATTCATTGAGTATGTATGATATACTTGGGACTTCATATAGTTTTGTATATTATATCTCATTTAATTTGTAGCAAATAACAAGATAGGTGTTCCTTTTAACATTTACAGGGAAGCTTAGCTGAAGATAAAGAATTGTCCAAGGGCACAGAGTTAGAAAATTGCAAAAACAGAATTTGAACCTGGGTTATATTGACTCAAAGACTCATGTGGTTTGTATTATATCATCTTGCTTTAGAAAACAAAGAAGAATTCTTCAAATATAAAAATGGGCTAGTGGATGACTTGCCAGGGGCAGATAACTTTCAACTTCTACCTCCTTCAGCCTTGAGAACTTGAAGTTATTGTATTTGCCAATCAAAGTCTAATCCCCAAGCAAATCCTGTGCAAATACAAGCAGCTTCAGATTCACCAACTGGGGACAGTGCTTTGGGATCACAGCTGAATTGTTGCTGGAGTATAATTTGGGCATTTGTCAAAAAGTAGCAACTTTCTTCTAAGTATTTTAAATTTTTTATAAAAGTAGAGTTTACATATAATATTATATTACTTTCAGGTATACAAGAGAGTGATTCTAAAACTGGGAAAGACTGGCATTCATCTCCCTGTCACATACCAAACCCAGTAAGCAGAGACTGGGATTGAATCTTTATGGGCACTTTATTCAGATGTCAGGTGATCTGAGAAGAGAGCGGGTTCATACCCTAACTGACCATCTTATATTTTCTTCCAAGCCAGCCATTTACTAATAGAGAACAAAGTGGGTGAGGGATTTTGAAATTCAGGGAAAATTAGATTTTAAAAACCCTGCAGTATTCTCACCTTGGGCAGTTAGCTGTTCCCAGGGGCGGGTGATTGTCTGTCTCTCCCTGGAACACAATGGCCTGGATGCCTCCACTTCTTCCCCAGGCAGTAATCTTTAGCAGTGCCCCAGGAGGTTGGCTATCTCTTTCTTGAGCCAGGATGGGTCTTATCTCTAGTTTCTGAAACAATAGCTTTAACATATGCATTACTTACTAAGCTTATAACTATTTCCCTTAAAGTAAAACTTTCCAACTCTCCAGTCCCCTATCAATTCTTCATTTATATATTATAATATGTTCACTACACATACAAAGATATTATGATATTATGGACTATATTTCCTATGCTGTACTTTATGTTCCTATGAATTATTTATTCTGTAACTGAATGTTTATACTTTTTATTCCCCTTCAACTTTGTCTCCCATTCTTCTACTCTCCTTTCCTCTGATGTCAGTTTGTTCAGTGTGTCTCTAAGTATTTTTTGCTATTATTCTGCCTTTTACTCCAATTTGATAGACTGAGGAGGTAGCAGTTTCATCACCTCCAGAGCAGTAGAGTAAAGCTGTAAAATGACTCATTTCTGTGCCCTTGTACTAACCACCCTTGGTTGTGATCTTTAGGAAAACAGGGTGACCACTCAAGAATGTGTGCACTCTGTCTGGTATCTTCCACTTGTCCCTCCATATGGACTCTCTTCTTCCCGCTACTGCCTATGCTGGGGGAGCTGTAAACCCATATTTTCACTGGTTCTGATATTGAGTTACATTTCTACAAGTGTATCTAATAACAGAGGAATCATTGTCCAGCTCATGTGGGAATGTTCTGGAAAGGTAGCAGCAGTGGTTCCATAAGGGGCTAAGGTCATTGTCATTGTTCATGCCAAGAGGCACATGAGGAAGAGTTGCAAGAATGTGACAGCAGTGGCACTGGGGCCTGCAGTGAGGTCAGGATGTGGGCAGCACATGACCCATGAGTACTGTGTGCCTGCACAAAGGCAGATGCCCACATACCTCTGCAGGTTGGGCTGCAGTGATGAGCAGGGAGCTATCCTCTCTGGCCTTAACCAGGCTGAGCTGTGAGTCCCTCCTGTGTCTTTATTTTTTCAACTCTAGCAAATGTCATCAAGAGGATAGTACCTACCCAAGCCTTCTGCCTGTAACATTGAAATGTGGGGAAAATTCTTGAGGAGTTGCCATACACAGTGCAATTTTCTCCCTCCTGGATGCTTAGAAACCAAGGACTCTGCTCCAGCTGCTGGGTGTTCTCCCTGTTTAGAAACACAGCAGAAGGCACTGGGGATGGGCATTAGGGATTTTTTCCAACCTGAAATGATTTCTCCTCCCCCCTTTTTCTCTCCCTCACTCTCTCCCTTTTTTGCTTCCTTCTTTAGCTCTTCCTTTCACTCTTTACCATAAAATAAGCTTCCCTCACTGATTTTCCATCTCCTTGGGATTTTTTGTTCATTTAAACTGGGAAGTTCTTAAACTCACATGCCAGTTCAATCTAAAGGATCAACACTGAGAATTTCAGGAACATATTTTCTTTCTATCGCTAGGAGCCAAGGTTGGAAGGGGTGTGTTTACAGTAAGTGATGGGAGAGGATGGGATTTATGGAAAAATAGGCACAAACTATCCGTGGGCCATAGCATTTGAAACTAAAGGGGAGAGATCCAGATGGTTCCAAGTTATTCAAGGGAACTAAGAGGGTGTTTCAAATCTAGGAGGGTGTGGGACTATGGTGGGCAATAGAAGTTCTCAATGAGGACATGAAGAAGCCACAGGTGATCCAGAATGTCCTTTGTATGTCTCCAGGTCTGCTTTTATTTCCAGTCTGAGCATGAATTCCTTGTGCCAATACAAGTAACTCAGGGATGATAAAGATTTCTGTGAATGCTTATTTTTAGTTATTATTTAGCATTCTGTCCTTTTTGTCTCTCCCAACTTCAGTAACTTTCACCACTCATTTTAAACATATCTTCAACCTCAGCTCAGGAAACCATTCATCAAACAACTATTTCAGTTATGAAGTATCTCATCTAACTCTCTACCACTCCCCTAATGGGAACAGATGGAAATAAATACTCCAGCAGTGGTCTTAACAGTCAAAGCTCTGTATTGGTGTAATTATAGACATACAAAGGCATATTGGTGCTACTTTGTCCATTTAATTTCCCCCCTTAACATAAGCAAGGTAGAATTCACTCCAGTGCTACATATCCCCTTTTCTCAGAGTATTGAAGATGGTAAATCTGGTGAAGGCAGCTCCTGGGCCCCACCTTTGACCTGATATTTATAAATGGTTGCCTCGTCAGAAGCAACTAAACCATTACCAGAAGTAAAACTGTTTGGGGAGAAGTCATAGCAGCACATGATATTGGACTAGAGTTGTTTGTTCTTTTTTCTCATCTTCTTAGATAACACAAATGGTGTTTAAGAAAATTTAAGATAAAGGGTGAAAGTAGATTAATGTGAAAAGTAAAGACTAATACATGGTAAAGTATTTGCAAATCAATAAATGTAATACATTACATAAATAAAAGACAAAAATCACATGATCTTATCAATAGATGTGGAAAAAAACATTTGATAAGGTACAGAATCCATTTATGATAAAACACTCAGCAAAGTGAGAGTAGAGGAAGCATTCCTCAACATGATAAAGGCCATATATGAAAAATTTGCAGCCAACATCATACTAAATGAGCAGAAACTAAAAAGCTTTCTCTCTAAGATCTTGAAAAAAACAAGGATGTTCCCTTTCACTTCTTCTGTTCAACATTATATTAGAAGTCCTAGGCACAGCAATCAGACAAAAAGAAATAAAAAGTATCCAAATTGGAAAGGAGGAAATAAAACTCATTGTTTGCAGATGACATAATAGTGTACACAGAAAACCCTATAGACTCCACCAAAAAAATTCCTTAATCTAATTAGTGAATTTGGCAAAGCAAGAGGAGACAAAGTCAATATTCAGAAATCAAAGGCATTTTTGGACACCATCAATGAAATATCAGAAACAGAAATTGGGAGGAAAATTCCATTTGCTATAGCAACCAGAAAAATAAAGTGCCTAAGAATAAACTTAACCAAGGATATAAAAGACCTATACTCAGAAAACTACACAACACTAAAGAAAAAAATTAAGGAAGACACAAATAAATGGACGCATATACCACAATCACGGATTGGAAGAATTATCATCAACGAAATGTCCATACTACACAAAGCAATTTACAGATTCAATGCAATCCTTACTAAAATATCAGTGACATATTTCAAAGATGTAGAACAAGTATTTCAAAAATACATACGGAAACATAAACAAGCCTGAATAGCCACAAAAATTTTGAGAAAGAAGAACACAGTAGGAGGGATCACCATACTTGATATTGAACTATATTACAAGGCCTTTGTAGTCAGAACAGTCTGGTACTGGCATAAGAAAAGACACATAGATCAATGGAACAGAATAGAGAGCCCAGAAATGAATTCAAATCTCAATGGTTAATTAATAATCAATGAAGGGGGTAGAAGCATAAAATGGAGTAAAAAAAACCTCTCCGAAAAACAGTGTTGGGATATGGGTAGGCTACATGCAAAAAAATGAAACTCAACCACCACTTACGCCACACACAAAAATAAACTCAAGGTGGGTAAAAGACTTAAGTATAAGTCATGATATGATAAAAGTCCTAGAGGAGAACATAGGTAGGGAAATCTCAGATATTCCATGCAGCAATATTTTCACTGACACGTTCCTTAGAAAAAGGGACATAAAGGAAAGAATAAACAAATGGAACTTCATCAAAATATAAAGCTTCTGCACAACTAAAGAAGCGTATCAGCAAAATGAAAAGGGAACCAACTGTATGGGAATATACATTTGCCAATGATATCTCAGACAAAGGTTTGATCTCCAAAATATATAAAGGACTCATATGACTCCACTCCAGGAAGACAAACAACCCAATTAAAAAATGGGCAAAGGACCTGAACAGACACTTCTCCAAGGAGGACACACAGAGGGCCCAGAGACATATGAAAGGATGCTGAGCATCACTAGCCATTGGAGAGATGCAAATTACAACCACAGTGAAATACCACTTCATACAAGTCAGAATGACCATCACAAATGAATCAACAAACATTAAATGCTGGCAGGGTTGTGGAGAAAAGGAACCCTAGTATACTGTTGGTGAGAATGCAGACTGCTGCAGCCACTGTGGAAAAAAGTATGGAATTTCCTCAGAAAACTAAAAATGGAACTGCATTTTGACCCAGTAATTCCAATGCTAAGATTATGCCCTAAGAATACTGAAACACTAATTTAAAAAAACCTATGTACCCTAATGTTCATAGCAGCACAATTTACAAGAGCCAAGTGCTGGAAGCAACCTAAGTGTCCATCACTAAATGAGCGATGAAAAACTGTGGTACATTTACACAATGGAATACTGCACAGCAGAGAGAAAGAAGGAGCTCCTGTCCTTCGAGACAGCATGGTTGGAACTGGGGAGTATTATGCTAAGTGAAATAAGCCAGGCAGTGAAAGACAAATACCATACAATTTCGCCTGTAAGTGGAACCTAGTCAACAAAATAAACAAGCAAGCAAAATAGAACCAGAGACATGGAATTAAAGAAAAAACTGACAGTAACCAGAGAGGAGGGGGAAGAGAGATAAAGGGAGAAAGAAGAGAGAGGGTCATCAAAGAACATGTATAGAGGACCCATGGACAAAGCCAAGGAGGGTAGGATTAAGGGTGGGTGAGGTGGGGAAAGTTATGGTGGGAATATGGAGACAACTGTACTTGAACAACAATAAAAAATGATAAAAAATACATTTTTATAAAAACTTCAATTAATAAAATCATAAAGTTTAAGACTCCCAGAACTATGTTGCTCCTAGGTAAATTATAGAGATGTTTTGGAGTAAGGAAGTGCTCAGAAAGTGTAATCTGTCACATACACCATACAAAGATATGAGGTTTATATGGGATATGTGCATGAAGAAATTTTGTAACACTGGAAACACTACACATAATGTTATTTTCTAAAGGAGTAAAGATTATAGACATTCATCTTCCTTTGTTTCTTATACTCAGATAGAAGTAGCTTTTATTCCCAAAAGAAAACAATGATTTTCTATGTTCCTGTTTCCCCAACAACTTCTCCCCTTCCTGCTGACACCAGTGCTGTGATCTGAGGTTTCTGTACGCCTCCTCCTGTCACTCATCTCACTGTGCCTCCGTGAAAGCACAGAAATACATCGCTGCATCCTCCAGTCGGGAGTCTGAGATCCTGAGGCCAATGTGTTTGCTTCCTTTCTGGAAGTTCACAGAGAAGCGATCATTTGTTGCATTTTGTTCCTTATAAGCTTCTTGGTGGATAATGAAAATAATCTCCCCACTGGGAGGCTGTTTGTACCAGAACAAATAATAATTCCTGCTACTAGCTTCATATGTGCAGGCCAGGGTCACAGTCTCTGTCTCCTGCACAGACATTTCTGGTTGAGGCTGGGTGACCGTCTGGGCCATACTGGATCCTGTGGGAAGGAAGACAGAAAGGATTGACTGCACTGGGTGTGACACCAGACAGACAGAGCAGGCAGACTTACAGCTGCTTCTCATCCCCACCTGCATTTCTATTCTTGAGCAAAACTTCAGATAGAACATGTCAGCTTTCAGGCTCCCCCATAGCTTGGCTCTGTGAGGCATGTAGGTCCTGTGCTATTAATCTCCCCTTGCTTCTGAGCCCCATGAGATAACATTGTAAATAAAGACTCACACCATCCTTACCCAGACAGGCAGAGACCATGGCTGCCCACAGCAAGGCAGCAGGTGTCATGCTGACAGCTCTCTCACAGAGTGAGAAGTCTGTGCTCTGGTCTGGTCTGGGTGCTTCTCTGTGCTGGTGACAGGAAACTGTCACAGGTGGGAGGGGGACAGTGTCTCAGTGAGGAGTTTTCCCAACACTTTCTGGTCTTTGAGAAAATACACCCTTGATTATAATGTTATTTCTTTTTTTATTGTTGTTCAAGTACACTTGTCTCCATTTTCCACCCACTGTTCCCCATACCCCAGTAATCCCCACCTACCACCCTTGATTACAATTTTAAATGAAAGTAAATAATGTTTTCTGAGTCCTTTTCTTCTAGAATAAAACTACAGACTAAAGAGCTGGCAAATTAATTTGTGACAAGACCTAATCTTGGAGAGGAGTCGGAACCTGCTATGTTGAGCAGAAGTAGCAGGGTTTCATTTGCAAAAAAGGCAAACTCTAAGTTTTCTTTCCTTTTTCAAATAAGTATGACATAGCAACTATGATATATGTGAATAATTAATTATGAGTAATAGGAAGACACTTGTTTTATTTATGCGTTCAATTTTTATATTTTTATAATTCCTTAAAATAACGAAAAAAGATTTTTTATGACTGAAAAGAGCACTGACTAGAGCAGAAGCTGTTCACCTCATCTCCAATGGGGCCTATTTTCCCTCAGACACTTAAAGAAAATAAGTCCTTGTTGGTGCTGTCTCAGAAAACTCTGAAGTGACTACTCCAAGAGTTCTCATCAGCATTAAATTACCTCAAATGACTCATTAAGAGTGCTTCACCTCTCATTCCATTTTAAGAAAATACTGTGAATAAAAAACTTTTTAAAAATACTGTGATTCATTAGAAGTTTGCATTTCCAGAAGGACTGACAAAGATGCTTAATTCCAGAGTTGGATTCTAAGTCATACAGATGGGGTCCTGTTACATCAGGTAATGTTTCAGCCCCATGGTTCTCTGTGACACAGTGGTTAGGGCCTTAGCATCTCCACTCAGGTGTGCAGGGAGTAGTGAGAGTTGGGACCAGCTCTGAATGAAGCTGCTACAATGTCTTGTGTCCCAAAATCCTGTTTGATAGCAATGGAAGAAGAGGCAACAGAATTCCTTCTAGATCATCTCCATTCTTGTCCTATGATTTGAATTCCTATATCTTTGTTTTGGATCTCTGAAAGTCAGTTCCAATATGAGGATCTGTGTAAGCAGTTTGTGTGCAAGTGATTCTATCAAATGATGGTAGGAAGTGAATGAGGGAAGGGAAGGAAGCCAATGCAAGGTGTTGTCATCAACCAGTTATTACTGTGGGCAATTGGAGCTTAACCCAGCAGGGTAGGTCTGGGATTCAGGATAGCATGCCCTCTGGAGTTTTCCCAAGTGAGGTGTGAAGGAGCTGGAACAATCCATGAACTCACTGTCCACTGCTGACTGAGGCTGCTTTAGGAACTCAGCACCATCTTGAAGAACAGCTCCCCACCCTCTTCTGCTTCAGCTGGCTTTTGTTGTTATTCCACATTCTGTTAGACTAGTGGTTGGTGGATAACAGTCCATGCAGTAGGGTCAGCATATCCAATGTTCATGTGCCCACTGTTCCACCTCTATGTTACAAAGTGGGTCTGTTGATGCGAAGGGATGGGAAATCCTTTGATGATCAGTCAGACACTCTGAGCCCTCAGTTTGTGCTGCTGTGTGTGGCCCTGTGGGAGGGAAGGCAAATTCACACCCAGAGGTATGTATTAACCATCCCCCCCAAAAGATTTCTGTCACCTCCAGTGTGGAAGTGGTCCAATGTAATCTACTTGTCAAAAAGTGGCTGGGTATCTTCTTGAGGGGGATTCCATATTGAAGTCTGAGTGTGATATCTACTGCTGACAGGTTGACTCCTTGGCAGCAGAAGTAGCCACATCCAACTTAGAGAAAAGTATTCTTGTGGGCTTATGGAGAAGGTCTATTCTGTCACCATGGTTAATCTGTTCATGGGTCTATTGTTCAAGCACTGAAGTGGACAGAGGCTGGTGACATCCTCTGGATGGACTGTCCTGCTCACGTGGTTGTTCAGTGCTTCCTCTGCAGGCGATGCTCTCCAGTGGGGATGGATGTAAGATATAAGGATCCCAACAACTTGTGCCCAAGCACAATTTCCCTTCAGTTCATGGTCACCCTGAATGTGACTCATCCTCCTCTCACCCCACCTGCTCAGGGTTCTGACCTTAGAAAAGACAGGATGCTGGGCCTTTTCAAATACTCACTGCTGATAACCTCTGGTCACACCCCTTTGACTCTTCTCCAGTAGTCTTTTCCCTCTCTTAAGGAGAAACCAGACTAGCTATCATATTGTGCTCACTTTTCATGGTGTCCTTTATAAAATTTACACCAGTTACCCTCAGGTTTTATTATTTGTCCTACTATGTCAGTCTTTTCAGAATGTTAAAATATATGATATTTTCTTTCATTACTGAAGTGATGGTCATGTCTTTTAAGATACTGTATTTCAATGTATTTTTAAAATTCTGCCAGAGAGCTCAATGGCAAAAATTTTACTCTGTTCTCTCTTTATTCTTTTCAGTGCTTTCTCCTTTGTTATATTAAACCTCAGCCTTTTATACCACTTTCAACAGAGTAAGAACTTCACATTGAGAAACAAAATACTTCAGATGGTATTTGACATTATCTATCCCTCTACATGTGATTTTCAAATAAAAATATTTGATATTATGCTATAAAAAGCCTCTCACTTTTCCCTTTGTTTCGACCAAAAGTACAGTCAGTGTCCTGGAGCCCTTATAGGGGGCAGTGCAGGGCTCTGAAGGGTTTAGGTGCAGGTGCAGGGGCAGGTGCCACACTGTGTGCTTGCTGCACACAGGAACGTGGTGGAGTCAGGGAGCAGGGAATCCCTCACGTGCAGAGAAAAGTGCTGGCCTTCCGTGTCAAGCCTGGCTGTGAGTTTTCTGCTGATCTTTTCCTTCACATTTGATTGCATTTGTATCAGGTTGCTGAGGCCTTCCCCAGGATCCTGTCTAAACCACTGGAAGAAATCGAAATTGCGATCTGTGTAACTACAGTTCAGTGTGAAGCTCTCTCCTTCCTGGACTTTCAGGAAAGCTGGGCTCTGTTCCACCTGTGCTTGTTGGTTTGACCCTGTTCAGGAGAGTGAAAAGGTTTTCATGCATAAGAAACTGCTTTTTGTTCCCCTTGGCTGTTTTATATTCCTTAGAATAAAGCCCAGATTGTCCCTGGAATCCTGGTATATTTCATCAGCAGAGGGGTCCCATTTGTCTTGCTTGGCCCTTCCTGCCCCTTTCACTCCCCCTCACCTCCCCCTCACTCACAGGTTAGCTGCACACACAGGAGCATCAGTGAAGCTCCCAGGGGAATCTCCATTCTTGCTTCTTCCTGGAGCCTCTGAGGATTCAGTTAGGAGGCTTGGAAGTGGCCAAGTTCAGTGGGCCTAGATCTCTGCTCCAGATTCTTCTGTTTCTTTTTGTGTGGACATCCCTTGTGATCTTCATTTTCTTGTCACAACCAATCAAAACTCATTTGTCACATCAAAGCCATCTTTGAAAATACTCTTTCTGGCTGCTCCTGTTCAGAGTTCTAGCTTCCAGCCAGTTTCTTCTGTCAATGGAAACACTGCCCCCATGTGGTCTGAACGTTTTATTAAATTTTTTTTTTTTGCATTTCCCCCTTAGCACAGAGTAACTCATTCTGTTCCAATAAAGGAAATTAGAACATATAGAGAGGGAGAAAAAGAAAACAAAAAGATAGTCTTAAAAGTGTGTCTGGGGATGACTGCCCGAATATTCTTAGTGCTTGGTGCTCCCTCCTCACTCTCCTCACCTTCACCGACCTCTGTGTGGGTCCTTTGCCTGTATGACTCTGTGCTGCATTCTGAGGGGCATAAATAAAAGGTTGGGAGAAGACTGGGTGTTCTGGTTAGCGTCTACAGTGCTTTGTTAAATTTCTCAACCTGAACAGTTTTAAATTAGTTAAAAGGGTTAGACCAATCCTGCATTCTATCTAAAAATATGAAGAAGAGAATTTATAAAACCTCTTTAAAAAATATTCTCATCTTTGACAGATCAAGCTTGTGTCGGCTAACTCTGAGAATGCTAATGCTTTTGCAAATATCTGAGTCTTTCTTATGTCAAGATGTGGACACCAGTGCCAAATCTGGTAATTTCTCATATTTTACATATTAGATATCTGAAACCCTGTTTTATGGTCTCCTATATTTTCAGCAAGGATTAGGGACTCAAGAGAATTGGAGATTAAGGAAGAAAGTTCTCTTCTATTCTTCGCATCCAGTTCTCACATTGATGACTTTGGGTACCTACGTAACCACATTTTCCCAGATACATTTCCTGGATAACTTTGCCCTAGCAAGTCTATTGCCATCCTTCCCTCCCTTCATTTCTTACTGTGGGCCTGAGGTAAGGGGCTGAGAGTCTGTGATGAGGAAAGAGCTGTGATCTTCTTTCCTGTTAATTGTGTATGTCTGTCTTCCATTCTTCTTCATACATGAAGTGATGTAAAATAGGGAGGCTGCTCCTTCTAGCTTTGCCCCTGGAGCCCAGTGTAATCGAAGCTCAGACTGGAGTCAGCACCCTCTCAGAGGTGCAGGCCTGAGATGAACTGTGCTCTACCTTCTTCTGTCCTCTCATTGCTGCTGGAGAGAAAAGAGCAGGCAGTCGCCAGAGCAGCTGGTTGTTTGCAAATTACTACACTTTCCTGGGTATATGATTGTTCTTTTTCTGAGCCCTAACAGTGTCAAATCACATCAATTCTGGCACTGCAGAGACACCAGCAAACCTTCTAGGTGTCCTAAGATTTTTTCACTACTGATGAGGACATTTAAGAAAGTTTTCAAAGAAAAGAATTTTAGTCTGCAAAGAGAAGAAATAGTTGTTCCAGTTGTTTGGAAGGAGTAACATTTACATGAGAGTTTCCCCTGGAACTGTCTTCTCCTCTGTCTCAGATGTGGTGATGTTAACATTCCAGATTGTTACCGGGAAGAATGTACCTAGTGAGAGGTGATTGACAATTTTCCCAGACAATGACAGACACGGGTTGTAGCAGGTCAACAATAAACGTGGAGCATCTACTATGTAATGCTTATTCACCTTAACCCTTTAGGATGTTTAATAAAGTGTACAAAATTGAATATGCTAATAATAAAGTTGAGGAGAATAGAAATACACATATAAAGTTAGCTAACTCTTGGGGGCAGTGCATGATAAGCGTCAGCATTACTACAAAGAGAAGCAAAGTATAGGAGCAAAGTATTTGCACTTAAGAGTAAGTAGCTTTCCCTGCCAGCTAGCTAAGTTGATTGTAGCATCATCCTGTACACCAAAGTGTCATGGGTTCAGTCCCCACTGGTGGCACATATGGGAAGCAACTGTTCCATATTTCTCACATTAATGCTTCTCTCTCTCTTTCTCTCTCCCTGCCCCCTTTCTCCTTCCCCTTAAATCAACAAACATATCCTTGTGTAAAGAAGAAAATAATAAATATATATTTAAAAAAGAGTAGTAGCTTAATAAATGGCATGAGAGTTACCAAGAAAAATCATAGGATCAATTCCATTGATGCAGAAATATTATGTAACAAAATACAACACATCCATGTTAAAAACAGCAAAAAAGGAGTTAATAACTAATTCCTTAACATAACAATGCAGATGCTACATCCCCAATTCAGCACCTACTTACTGAGTAATGTTAGAAGCTTTCCTATTAAATTTAGGAGAAAGCTGTGATGTCCAATACTTTTAGCCCTATCTAACTAACACTGTGTTGGGGTGACTAGATAATGCTGTAAGCCAAGAGAAAATAGTGAGTAGCATAAGAATTGAAAGAGAGTTAAAATATCATTTGCATGTTTGCAGATGAAATGACTACCTATCAGAACCGCCCCCCTACCCAAAAAAGAAGGAAAATCACTACTGAAATACAGGTTATAACATAAAACACAATTTTAAAAAAATGTATCATTCATATTAAAAAAACAAAAAAAGTGAAAAAATCTGAAAGAAAACAGTACTTTTGTTTTTAAATTGTTATTTTTATTGATTTTTAGAGAGAGAGAGAAAGGAAGAGAGAGGAGGAGAACCATCGATTTGATGTTCCAATTAATTTGAGGAGTTGAACCCACAACGTGGACATATCAGGATGACAGTCGAAATAACTGGGCTACTCAGCCCAGTCTGAAAGTAGCATATTTTCTATTCCATGAAGGGTGTGTGTGTGTGTGTGTGTGTGTGTGTGTGTGTGTGTGTGTGAAATAGAAAGAGAGATAGAGAAAAGAAAGAAAATTCTTAATTGAAAATTAAAACTAAGCAGACAGGTCAATTCAATGGAATAGTAAATAAAAAATTAGACCAAATTGGGTATGGACATTTAGGGTATAATAAAGACAGCATCACATCCCATCAGAGGGACTTCTCAGTAAGTATGTTGTACTAACATGTATCTTTTCTAGATATAGGGTGACAAATGTGATTATGATAGCATCTCATTTTAGACACATAGTTTTCATGTACAGGTTCCTGTGTTCATGAGTTCTTTATAGTTCTTCCTATACTTTTCAATGCTTCCTATGGGTTATGCAAGCAAAGATAAATCTAAAGGAATTCAAGTGTGTGTGTGTGTGTGTGTGTGTGTATGGTCTGCTTGTGATCCAGATGTAATGCTGCTTTTTCTGTCTTATTTCTCTTCCCACGTTTTTCCTTGCCCTCAGAGGTTGGGAAGGCAGGTGGGAGAGAGTAAGGGACTCTCCACTCACTCTCTCCCAGGCTGAGTAGCCTTATCTCCTTGGTTGTTGAGACTGCTCTTCCTGTATGTGAACAGCTCCATGGTGTGTAGAAGAGATTCTTGGCCCTTTCTCCTGGTTCTTATCTCTGTCTAGAAAGGGTGGCAGGTATCTTATGATAGTGTTAGTGGTTTCTTCAGGGGCTACAGTGCACTCACCTGCAGTTTCCTGGAAGGAGTGGCCAGCCCCAGGGGTAAGCCCTTCCTCACCAAACCCACACTTGGACACTTCACAGCCTGTTGCTGTGAGGGACTTTGCTGCACCTCTTGGAGGGATCTTGTGGGCCCTCTTGAGAACAGGTGCAGTATGAGGCAAGTTGGTGCAGGCAAGGACCTTGTGGCACCTCTTGGAGACAGGCATAGGTTCAGGCAAGCTAGTTCAGAAAATGGACAGTCTCATAACTCACAGGAAATTCACGGAGTTTGAATAAAAAGGTAGGAAAGTAATCTAGTACGCCTTCTTTTAGGTCTGCTGTCTTTCTCCTGTTTATATATTTGCCATAGGAACCTCACATTCTCTGCCAGACCTCAACTAGAGAAGTGGATGGAGCCTGGACTGGGTGCCTCCAGTCATATAGACAGGAGTTGGGTGGACTCACTTATATACCTTCCTTGTGCACCAGGCTCGCATATCCCCCCAAAGGTTACTTCTTTATGCTCCCAGTCTCCCCTCTAATATCTTTTGTTACCATCAGTCAAATTGGTTTGGCCTCTCACACCAAGCAGAATGGCCAAGAATTTCTCTTTTTGAGTTGGCACTGGAGGATTTAATGCCTGTTCTTACCAACATCCAGTTCTGCTGTGATTCTTACACTTTCTGTAAAGCTTGGAAGCAGGGAAAGTTCAATAAGGACACATACCATTTGGCTACACAAATATGACAAAGGCATTGAAAGAGTGGGAAGAAGCTTCCATGTACAAAGATAATATCCAGAAGGTTGAAAGATTTTATTATAAAAATCAAAATGATAAATGATAAAGTGAAATCAAAACGGCTAAAAATCTAAGAATATTGTTATATATTTGGATGGTGGGAAATATTCTTTAGCAAGGCTGGTTCAAAACCTTGGGGTTTTCTGGGTGAACTCTGAACCTGGCCCCCTATGTGGAGAGGAAGGAGAGGCTGAAGAAAGAGGCAGACCTCTCCTGATTGGTGGCAGGTCTCATAAGTGAGGTCACTTACCTTGACGCTTGTCTTTGGTGGCCTCGAGACAAGTTAGTCTCCACCCACTACCCTCAGAAGTCTTGAAAGTTTATATAAAAGCCTTAACTGGGTTCAGTTACAGATTCAGTCCACATGTTCTCAACAACACGGTTCTCCCTTCAAAACAGTGAGGATGAAGGTAAAGGGAAAGTCACACATATTACTAGGAGTGTGACATGCTATATGTTTACTTGAAAGTAATTAAAAATGTCTGTTAAAAATAAAGATAGAGATATTCTTTGATCCAATAATTGAACTTTCAGAAATCTACCCCTAAAATATAAACTGTGTTAGATAACGTATAGTTATTTATTGCAGTAATAGTTTTAAACTGACAAAACTGAATTATATATCAATAATCAAATGTTTGAAAAGATTACCATTCATATATACTATGTACAGTGAGACATTATTTAAAATAAATGAGTTAGAATAACATGTATGGACCCATAAGGATGCTTATGATTATGTAATGTGAAGAATACAAGTTTTACACATATGTATATACACTCCTACAGACATCAATAAAAACAAAGCAATAAGTATCGAAACCAGCCAACCACTATGTATATGGCTGTATGTTTGTCTGTATTTATTTGAGCAGAGAGAATGGTGATAAGGACACTCACCAGGTTATTAATTGTTTATCTCATAAGGATGAGAGAGAGTGGGTGAGTGAGGATTAACATTTGCTTTATTTTCTTCATACTTAAGCATTTTATTTTTTGAAGTTTTAATGAAACTCTTTTTTATTATTGTATTTTTTCATTACCATTTATTCCCCTTATGCCCCCCACCCTGGAAGTCACCACACTGCTGTCCAGGTCTATGAGTCCTTTTTCCTTTTGCCTCAATCTTCCAACCCATAACCCAACCCCCAGAGCTGTCAGCGGACTTTCCATCTGTGAGTGTGTCTGTATTTTGCTTATTAGTTCAGTTTGTTCATTTGATTCCACATGTGAGTGAACTCATATGGTATTTGTCTTTCTCCGTCTGGCTTATTTCACTTAGCATAATATTCTCCAGGTCCATCCATACTGTTGCAAAGGGTAAAATTTTCTTGTTTTTATTGCCAAGTAGTATTCCATTGTGTAATGTTCCATGTATCTTTGTATTGCTTCATTTATTACAATCAGTAGTATTGCTTTTACAATTTGAATATATCAGAAGTTTAAAAAAATAAAAATAATTAGATTAAGAGAAAAGACTGTTTTAAGGAAATCTGCTAAGTTTAAGGGTGAGAGTTAGTTTTAGGCCTGTGGGCTGAAAACGTTCAGTGCCTGTAGTTGGAGATGGCTTTTCCTCCCACATGGTTACCTATCTCCTTTCCCTGCTTCAGTCAAGCTGCCCACAGTTTCTGATCTTCCTTTCAGTTCAGGGTCTATGGGTCTCCCACCTGATCCCTGTGGTGGGTGAGTGGGGTACAAGCTCTGAGGTTTTGTTCTTATGGTTTTTATTGTTCCCCTTACTGTGGGCATTCCGAGTGCACAGAAACACTCCCCTGAGTCTCCCGGCCTCACAGCTGAGATGGAGAGAACAGTCCTGGCTGCTTCCTGCAAGTTCACAGAAAACCCTCCATTCCTGGAGGCTCCTGAGCTTTGAAAAAAATTGCTTGAAATATCTTCCCACTGGGATGTCACTAAAACCAAGAAAGAAAATAAGTTAAAATACCTGCCAAGTATTTGCAGCTCAGAGCATTTGCTTCCTATGAATGTAAGTTAAGCATAGTCACATACATATACTTGGTATTTTACTTAACTAGATGTCAAGAGCATTTCCATGTTGTTAGTCTAACTCACTCATTATCAAATGGTTGTTTTCATTTATGTTGTGTTTCTACTTAAAATGAGTGCTTAATGTAAATTTGGAAAGGCGTATCAGATGTGAACTATTTAATAAATTTTAAAATCCCTCTCTAAGTAGTTCACTACATAGAAAGTTACACCAATACATCATATTACTACCAACAGGATATAAAATAACAATGTCCTGCAAACTGAAGCTAAGGGAAGTTACATGTTATCCTCCTTATATTATTTGATGTTTCATGACAACAACCTCCCCATAATTCATTTTTTAAAGTTAGCTTTAAGCACATCTTTGAAAATTATTTTCTAAACACAGTATTTTTCAACCTTTATTTTAACTCAATTTTCTTTTTGGTAGAAGAAAACACTGATAAAAGTATGATTTGCTGTCTCATTTCCAGGCCGTCATACTGGCTGGTGTGGTCATTCATCAGGCTGTGAGGCTGGTTCAGGCTCCTCTGTGACTGCAGAAGCCTGTTGTTCACAGCCTGGAAGCCATAAGTGCTGGTGCTGCAGCTGACTTTGTGCTGAGTAAGGCTCTAAGTCTTTCTTCCTTTTTTCTGTGCCATCAACACCAGTGCAAGCAAAGACACTAGCCTTTGCACAGACCTGACTGGATGGGAGCTGTCTGTTAGAAGTGTGGGTGGAATCATTGCAATAGGAGGCCTTCAGCCCCAGGATTCCATTCACCTCAGTTGGCCTCCCATCTCCACCTGGAAAGGTGAGAGCTGCCACAGTAGCATGATAATAGTCACTGAAGCAATTTCCCTCTCCTCACCCCACTGCCACCCCAGCTGATGCCAAACCTCCTCTTCTTGCCTGTAGTCTTGTAAGGGACTAGCCTCTGTTCTTGTTAGCATCATGAGAAATGCCCAATTGCAGGTGGCTGGGAGTTCAGGAATGAGTGAGTGCCTCAGGATGCCTTGTCTCCCAGTGGCTGGACTTGCTGAGCTTGCCCTTCAAACCTGGGCATGATTACTGCTTTTTCTGGCTCCTGGATGTGTACTTTTAGGGTTTTAATTATTATTATTGTTTTTGCTAGTGTAGTGGAAATAAGATCTTTACATCCTGAGAGAAAGGATCCCTGAGACAAAGTAGTTTTTGAGAAAGAGGAAAAAGGTATCCTTTACCCACATGTTAAAGCTATATCTCACAACAGCTTATAGAGTTATTATCTCAAATTTTAGGAAATGGGAATTCAAAAGCTTAAGCTATTTATTTGCCTGCCGTTATATTGCTATTATGTAGTTAGATCAGGACTCAGCTGATCCAATATCTACTAATTACATACTGCATCTTGCCAAAAAAAAAAAAAGTCCAGGTGAATCTGTGAACCATGCTCCTTCCTGCCTTGCACTGGTGTTCCTGCACAGCAGCCCTGTGCAGAGCTCTCACAGCAAAGCAAAGTGACATAAGACAGAGTCTGCAGGCACCAGATTTCTGATGTGCAAATTTGTTTCTTATGCTATACTCTTTGAATGAAACTTCTGTTTGCTGAAATCTGCTCCTCCTTTTCCAGAGTATATCCACCCTCTGCAGAGAATACATTCCAGTGCCTGGTTTGGATACTATTGAAACCTGTAGAGACCGACATAGCCTATAATCTCTGGAAGCACTGTAATGACAAAGGAGGTCCCTCCTCCTCCCCTCTGTTCCACACACTCTGTCTGCTGGGGTTCGATCCAGGCTGCTCCTCCAGGCCCTGCAACAGAAAACACACATCAGCCAAATGTCATCCTGGCTGTCTCATCCAGGAGGGCAACTCCTGACACAGGACAGCACTCTTACCTGAGAGAGCCAGTGTTAGAAGTGAAGTGAAGATAAACTTGGTATTCATCAGTGCTGGTGGAATCCCCATTCATGAACTTACATTATTCAGTGGATGCTTAAAACTGATAGCATCTCTGGAAGATCAAGTCCCTGGGAGGATATTTCTGGAGGGTTTCACCTGGACTGGCAGGTCAGAAACAGGAGGAGCTCAACTTTATTACATTAACAGATTATTTTTAAGGAACAGAAAAGCCTCCTTTTGCAGTGATTTTGAGAAACACCTTTTCTTTGTTTGAAATTATTTGAATATCCCACATCTCTCTAGACTTATATTTTCATTGATCATGAACACAGGTGAAATGCAAAGTATACATGCTGAACAGTTAATAGTGGCAATTTCTGGAGGTTGAGGCTATAGCTGTTCCTTTAATTTGTTTTTTCTTTTACAACAAATCAATATTGTCTTGTAATAAGAATGAGAGTACTTATTTATGGTGAGAAGTTACTGTTTTGAGATGTAAATTATGAAATTCTGTCTGTTTCTTACTATAGCAGGAAACAAGAAAGAGTGAAAAAGAAACTATGCCCATTCCAGCTGCACCCCCCATCCCCCACACCACACACCTCAACACCCTGCAGAACAGCTGGGCTCTTATAAATTGTAAGCTCTTCATAACACCAAGACAGAGTGAACCAGCTGGGGGAGGACTTCACAGGTTTTTTATGTCTCAGGTATCATCTTGAAAAAGACAAACAAGCAAACAAAAAATTTCCCACTAATATTTTCTTTTGAAAATATAGATAAAACTGTCAAAATGATTTTTTAAAGAAAAAATCAAAAAAGAAGTAAAAAGAAGAGGAGGAGGTTTTAGTCTGAAATAGCAGAGTAGCTTCTTCCATTCCAGACAAGGGCAGGGGCCCTTCTGTTCTGATTAGCTGGGGGTGGGAGGATTTTCTAGTCTTGAGTGCTGAGTTGTAAGTGGCATCAATGCCTGGATGACATTTGTGGAAAGAGTCCATCAGGTGTAATGCAGTATAAAACCTAAGTGATCCTAAATACCATGTGTTGAATGCTCACTATGTGCAGGATGGCTGGGAATGGGTCCCAGGAGGCTTTTCTTTCTGTGTATTCACTAGGAAGTCTTGGCGAAGATTCCCTTATAGCATCTGAGGATCTGGCTCCTTATCCACTAGAATGAGGCAGAATCATTATGGACTTAGCAGATGGCCCCCTTGTGTGAACTAGCTCACAACTAGTTCAAATGCTCCAACTCTCGGAAGGCGTTTTCGGTCAGCCAGAGGCCTTTCCATCAAGGTGCCAGACACATGTGTTTTGAAATGTAAGCTCAAGACCTTGGATCTCATAATAACATGTACTTTTCTTTAGTGTATTTCTTGAGGACTTTCAGGTGATATTGTGAAGAGATATGAAATATTCTGGATCTACGTGTGCCAGACAAGGACAAAAAGAAGAAGATGGTATGGAGAACTTATAATTGTTTAGAGGAAAACAAAACAACAAAGTCAATTTAGAGGAAGTTAGACTAAGAATAGTAGAGGAAGAGGGGGGAGCCTTGTTCTGTTTCTTTAACTTATCATTACTCCATAAATACTTTTAATATCACTTTCTAATCTTTATATTTTAGATTTGTTTTCTTAAATTACTTTATTGTTGTTCAAGTACAGTTGTCTGCATTTATCCTCCACCACTGCCCCCCACCCAGGTATCCCCACCTTTTATTTTAGATTTGTTTTTAACATACTAGCAAGCTGATGGCTCAATCCAATGGCTGAATGTTTAAATTGTTTTACAGTTCAAGTTACAATAACTCCAGTGGCATATTTCTTGTTTTTGTCTTAGTGGATTTTCTCCTTAGGAAAAATTCAGTGGAATTCATGGATTAAAATTCATGGCTATTTATGTAGGCGTCTGCTAAAAGCCACTTTTATCCTATGAGTTCATGTAGCCAAGAATGAGAGTGAGCTTGTAGAGGTAAAATCCTGGGCGAGCTTGTCTCAGACAGGCATTGCACTCAGCCTGGAAGCAGCACGTCTCCCAAGGCCTGGGTGTCAGCTGCTGAGAATGACACATTGACTCTCCTTAGGCGGAACCCTCTAAGAGACCCCTTTCTACCCTGTGTGAAAGAACATCTAAAATTATGAAATATTTTAACAGATTGAAAAGCAGGTAAAATAATATGACTTCCTTGACCCACTACATGATTTTAGTAAATGTTAAAATTTTTTAATTTTTAATGATCCATCATGGAGGCCCTTGTGTCCATGTATTTAATGCATTGGAGACTAAGTCTCCAACATGTATTGTGTATGGGAACATTTGAGGGCATGTGGACTGTACGATGTGGGATAGGATGATTTTGACAGTGAATAACAAGAGTTAGAGCTGTGATTTTTACTTTTCAGCTTTGGTCTTCTGTAAATCTTCATAGTTAAGTGTACAAGAGGGTGATAAGATAAAAATCCAGTTTATATATAACTTTGGAGGAATGTATCTAGTGCATCAACAGTGGTTACCTGCAGAGTGATTAGTCATTGGTCTTATTCTAAATCTTTCCTTTCTAGGTCTTCAAATAAAAAAATAAATATGCCTTTTTTCTTCTTTCTGGTGTTCACACTTTAAAATATTTACCTTAGCTTCTGGTCAAGATGGAGGCATAAGTAAACATGCTACAACCAAGCATTTAAAGAAGCCACATTTGTCCACTCAGGAATGAGGGGCAGAGATCCATAGATGGGCAAAGGGGCACTGGGAGGTGGCAGAATGGGGCAGTGTCACATTCACATGTGATGGATGAAAATTGGGAGGTATATCTCAGAAACGAGGGATCTCAGCCTCAGGCCAGACCATACAGCCCAGGAATCCATCACCAGGTAGAAAGATCCCAATAACTCCTGCTGTAAAGACCAGTGGAGGTTGAAGTGGTAGAAGAAATTCTGGATTTTCCAGAGACTCCTCTCAATAAGTCTACATGAAATTAAGACTTATGCAGACCCACCTGTTCTAGGATTTAGAACCGGGGGAAAAGCTGGAAGGGCACTAGTGGCATAAGGGAAGCAAGTGAAGTGACTGGAAACAGGGTGAGTGCCAGGAGACAGCTTCTTCCCAGGCAAACCTCCAGAAGCCAAGCAGAGGGAATGTCCCCTCTCTGAGCCCTCTTCCCACACAGAGCCACAAAGTGGTGAAATGGATGGCCCTGCCCTGGTGATTACCTAAGGCTCTATCCCACAAAATTTATAGGTGTACATTACTTACTTTTGCCTGGAGGCTTTTGATTACTGCTTCTATTTCACTACCTGTTATTGGTCTGTTCAGGCTTTCTACTTCTTGTCCCTGGACTGGGGACTGAACCTGCAACCCAAGTATGTACCTTGAACTGGAATCAAACTTGCGACCTTTTGCTTCGTGGGAGGATATCCAACCAACTGAGCCACAATGGTCAGGGCTTCCCTCCTGTTTAATGATTACTTGCCCTTTCCCCACACTATTTCCTTCTGTCCTGAGCAGTGACACCTAAACCGTGCCCCATTGCAATACCTTTTCACACAAACTCAGGTGCCAAAGTGCCTTTACTGTCTGCACTCTTCTACTGAGACAGAGTATTAAAAATACTTGACTTGTAGGGTAGTCTTCAAAATCAAGTATTGGGAGAAATAGGCCTGTTTGTAACTTTAACACCCTTCCAACTTCAGGGAGCATCAGTGTGCAGTGACTTGAAGGCCTCAGCAATGAAAAATTGTATTTAATGCTGCATCATTTGATCTTATATAGTTCTCACTGTAATCCAGCTGAACTGTGTCAGATAATAACTATATAACAGAGTTTCACCTCATTAGGACTTTGATATTTTAAAATGAAGTATATTGTATTTTTCTATTTCTAAAATAATGCTTACTGATGGGTTCCTGGTAGGTAGTTTAAAAAATAAAGAATATATTAAAGCAGAAAAACCATAAATGTTAAGCCCAGCTCAAAGACAACTAATATAGCTGGAAATATTTAAGGATTATTTTATTCACACATTATTGTAAAAATTATTTTATTTACTTCTTAAACACATGCTATTCCAGTGTTTTTTGTTGTTGTTTCTGGTATATAATTGTGGTTGTACTGTGGGTGAATTTTGTTCCTTTGTGATAGTTAACATGGGGCATTTGCAGAGAGAGCAGAGACTTTGGACCAGATAGACTTGATTTCAAATCTTTCTAGGTATTTGACTAGAGTTGGTAGAACCTTAATTTTTCAGAGTTTGGATTTTCTAGTCTGTTAACTGAGACAAGGACAATGATCCATCAGAGTTATTCTGAAAATTTAATGAAGTAATATACAACATATATGGTTATATATTTCATTGAAAGAATATACCATAACTTAACTAATGTGTTTGTATTTTATTACTTCATTGAACTAATGCCTTTTTTAGAGTGACTGGTTAGGTAATAGGTATTTAAATTAATGGGAACATCTTGAGAAATTTCTGTCACCATTCTCATGAAACACCTAGGATGGACAAATGGTCTGAAAGGATGAGAATAAGAATACTGCAAGTGGGGAAGAAAAACTTTTGTTTGAATCAAGTAATGATAACTTCTGTTTTGTGCCCTCTGTTCTTGGCTAATAGGTCCAGTAAGAAAAGTTCCAGGTAGAACTCTATACTGGTCTGTTCTAGGAAGAAAGATAAAACCAAAATAAATAGGACTTTTCATGCATCTGCTCTGTCAGATGAGCCCGTGGTGGCTGGTGCACCTACAAGTACCCAGAGCAATCCTGGTAAAAGGGCTTCCTTTCTTCCACAGGCCATCATGGCTGGTAATGGAGTTGGTATCACATGAGTGACCCTACACTGAGTGCCATAGAAAAGCACAGAAAAGGTGGTGAATGCAGTGACATGACTCAGTGTAGGGTCTGAGTTAGGACTCAGTAAACTGCATAATTGTCAACAGGAACATGAGGATCTTGACAAAGCATTGCTTTCTTTACAGCTTATTTTTGAGAGCACACCCAGTTTAGGAAGTTCTCCATCTAAGAGTGGCAGGATCCTCAGCTGTAGTTTTTATGTACAGGCTGCAGATGACTAGAGAGCACTGTGCCTGCACTGCACAGAAGTAGGTGGCTGAGTCCCCTGGCTGGGTGGCTGTGATGTTCAGGGTACTGAGACGTTCCTTCTTATCTAAGGTGCCTCTTATTCTTCCATTGTCAATCCCACTTGTAATTAGCCTAAACAGAAGTATGGGAGATTTATCTTCCTGTTTATACTAATGTAGGCTTTGAAACCCAGACACCTCATAATGGCAGTCAAGAGTTGCATTTCCTCCCTCATGGACAAGCAGAGATAGGGGGCTCTGCATCACCTTGTCATCACTGTACACCCCTGTTTCGAAAAAAGCAACACATAAAAGTTAGCCAGAGAGAGTGATGTCAGGTCAAGTCTCCTCAAAGATCAAGATCATTCTTCATTAAGACCATAGGTGCTCCCAGACAAGTCAAATTGAGTTCTTTTTTCTCTGAATTTTCTGAGCATCAATACTTAGTTTCCTGGTTGTCTCTGACCCTTTGCAGTAGTGCTACTCACAGCTCAGTTGAAGCCATAAGATCACCAGTGAAGCTTGTGGCCACTTCTCCATTCTTCAGTTCTTGGCTTTGTTTTCCCGGGTAAAATAGGATTCATGGCCCTGAGCGTTTTCCTCTTCTTTTTTGAACCAACACTCTTTTCTTACTCCACCATGTGCACACAGACACACACAGATCCACACAGACACACAGAAAGGGAAATAGCAATTTGGCTATTCAGCCAACAAGAAAAAGAAGCATTATTGAGTCCTAATTCAAACTCAAGTCCCTCCCACTCAAGCACTCAGGGGAGTCATATGAACAAGAGCACTACCCTTTTGTGAGCAGGTGCACAAAAGCTGAAAGTTTGGGTCCAAGTGTTTTATCAATGATGATAGAACCTTCTGAAATTGTCTCACCCCTGAAGGTCAGATTTCTCACAGCTCTAACAATAGGTCCTTGGCTCAGTGAAGGCAGAGAGGAACAGTACACTGGGAAGTCAGATAGTGCAAGTTGGAACCTGCACTGTGAGTGAAGGGCTAAAGCACTGTGGGGAGTTGGAATGGGGTATGCACTGGGGAGATAGCACAGGGCCTTTTCAAAACCTCTTTTGAAGTTTCTCTACTGATGTCATTATTTTGGGACATAAGCAGTATTTCCTCTAAACAGTGAGATTTCTGTTAATTCACAGAGTATATTTGGGTAAAATGCTGGTGTTGAAGACCTTTCTCTCCCATTTCATCCTGTCTTGGTCAAAACAAAAAGCAAACCACCACCCCAGTAACCTTATATCTAAGTCCACTGAGACCCTCCTCTCCTACTAAATACATCTGATTAGTGTTTTCCACCTAAAGATGCATTGTTTATTCCATCCACCCATTCTATACACTTCTATTTTCTTTAAGTATTTGCACTAAATTTACGTTCTTTCCAGAATGTGACAACTCCACTTGGGAACACATTTTGCACTAGACATTACTAAGGTGTACTGGTTCACACGTTTTTGGGTAAGCATTCCTATATTGAATTGTGATGTGAGTTTTTCCTTTCTTTTTTAAGCTAGAGGAAATCAAATTCTACTTATTCTTTGCACATAATGTTTTTCTGATTATAAAGGAAATACACTGACACTGCAGGACATTTGGAAAATATAAAGAGGTACAATGAAACAAATACAAATCACCCACAATCTTAACTCCTATATCTGACATGCCATTGCCCAGAATTTTCTTTTATTAATAAAATATATAATATATTTGTTCAAAAATAAAGTTGGTTTCTTTCTTCATGTTTTAGGAAAATTTTTCAGAAACACTGTAAACTGTAGCAGTGCCGAGGAAGATGGCTCATGATACTTTAGTGCACTCAGTTTAGGTGTCCACCCTGCCCGTGCTTCTGGGTGTATGGTTGCAAGAGAAATTGCTAAGTGGTGCAAAATGGTGTCTTGATGTCCAAGACACCATTGGACTGGGTTTTCTGAAGGCACTGCCAGATTATATATTCAAACTGGACTGAGAGCTAAAGGGCTCTTGTTGCAGCATGGTAACTTGAATGAAGTCTGGGAATTTATGTGGAAGAGCTTCATGGGCTGTCAGTGAACTTTCTGGGGACTCACCTGGAGATGGGGCTAGAGAGTGGGGAAGGCCATGATCTACTCTGGCTCTTGGGCACTTAAACTGTGTCCTTAGCAGCTGTGCTTTCCTTCCACATGCCCATTCTTAATTTCTTTTTGCATCAAATGTCTTAGCATTGCTTAGCTGCCTCCTTTTTGACACTTCAGCATTCATTGGCTTCCCTTAAAAATCCCTTTGATCAGGGTAGGTTGGAGGGTGGGAGGTCGGGAAGGGTGGGCCAGTGGGGAGTGGTGTGGTGAAAATGGAGACAACTGCACATGACCAATAAAATATTTTTTAAAAATCCCCTTTACTGCCTCACATCAAAAGTCTTACTATCTTCTTTTTATTAATTTGTTTCTCCTGGAAGAGCCACTGTTCTCCATTCAAACATGAATTTTGGCTTTAGCAGTAGGAATGTGGCACCTAATTTTTAAGTCCTGGTGACGATGTGATTTTCACAATCTGTATAGGACACAGTTACCCCCTGTCATGACCCCTCCCCTACTGAGCTGAATGAGAGCAAAGGAGATGAAAGAGCTAGGCTGAGAGATTAAGGGAGAATGGCTGTTCATATTTAGTTATACATTTTCATTTTTAATTTATTTTATTTTTTCAAGATTTTATTTATTTATTTTTAGAGAGGGAAGGGAGGGAGAAAGAGAGAGAGAGAGAGAAACATCAATATGCTGTTGCTGGGGGTCGTGGCCTGCAACCCAGGCATGTGCCCTGACTGGGAATCAAACCTGCGATTCTTTGGTTCACAGCCCGAGCTCAATCCACTGAGCTACTGAATCCACTGAAATGCCAGGGTGCATTTTCATTTTTAAAGAAAATGGAATTTTATCTTGTATTGTTCTGTGACTTTTTTCACTTGAACTGTTTATCTTAAGTGTATTTGTACATCATTATGTGCAGATCTACCTTAATTTTCTTTAATGGCTGGATAGGATTCTCTAGTATAGGTATACAATTATTTAATCATTTACTGATTGCTTAATACAAACTTTCTAGATTCTCTGCTTAGTGTCATGTTTATTGCGAGGCTTTAATTTACAATTTTGTATTAGATTTAGGAATTGTCCTTTCTTTTGTGTGTGTGAGTGGTGACTGTGAGGTGAGGAGTCTTAGCACACAACATCAATATTTAGTCTGGATTTCTTTTAATCTTTTATCCGTCTGGATACTTTACTAGATGAGTTGTATGATTCATTTTCATTCTTTATCTAACTGCATCTTATACATTCTGAAATATCAGGCTTCATTACAGTCAACAATTCTAATGTAACATAGCAGAGTGAGTTCATAGCAGCCCCTAAAAGCCTCTCATTTATATTCCTTCTAATAATTGCATTGGAATGTCTACCAGGAGGATGTTTGCAGTCACACTAACTCAGGTGTCAGGCAGAAGAGCAAAGGGATGAACTATACTCACCTGCCCTTAATCCATTACTTCCACATGGATGACTAATGTTTTTGCTAGTTAAACTTATTGAAAAGTATTTTTCCATTTGTGGCTTGCCTTTTCACTCTCTTTAAATATGTATTTTGATTATGTTTCTTGCTTAATTCTTTGTATTTCTTATTTTAGAATGTCTGTCTGCTTCAATGTTATATGTACCACTCCTGTGTTATTTTCTGAAGTCTTAGAATGTTGCTTTTTATATTCCTATGCAATACATCTCAAATGGATCATTGTTATGACATGAGGTAGTGGGGAGGATATTCAATTGAACCAGCATCATTTATTGAAAAGGCCTCACTTTTCTCCCTTTGTGGCTGTAATTCCCCATTTCATTCTAACCCTCACATATATGGATCTATTTCTAGTCTCTTTGTAAGTTCATTGTTCTACTTGTTCAGTCTTGGACCAACATATGTTAATGCTGCATCTTCCCTCTCTTGTTAACTTACAAAATGTTTAAAATTATCAGGTACTTATTTTTTACTTAGTGAAATCATCACATGTTTTTGCTTATTATATAAATTGAATAATTTTTATATTATTTGATTTGTATGTTACTTAAACTCTGAATTTGATTCATTAGTAATTTATTTTGGACTTTTAATGCCTATGTACAAGATATTTGAAATCAATATATAATTACTATGTGCATGTGCTACTCTTTGTAGGTTCTGTTTTTTTTTCCCCCTAGAGAAAGGGGAAGGGAGGGAGAAAGAAAGGGAGAACCATCAATGTGTAGTTGTCTCTGGAACACCCCCTGCTGGGGACATGGCCCACAACCCAGACATATGTCCTGGCTGGGAATTGAATCTCTGACCCCTTGCTTCAGAGTTTGGCATCTAATTAACTGAACTACACCAGACAGGGCTCTTGTAGGTTTTGATGTCAAGGTAATACCAAACCTTTTGGAATGAGCTTGATAATCTTACTTTTTCTGTTTCAGAACATTTGAAGCATCATAGAAGTCATCTGTTACTAGAAAATCTTGTAAATTTCAGCCATACATTTCTGTAATCTTGGGGTCATTTTTGATTACTTTTACTTCATGTCATTGGCCTATTTAATTTGTGTATCTCTTATTGAGCAAAGCTCAGCATGAACATTTTCCTAGAAAGTTAATCATTTATTATATAAATTAACATTTATAGGAATAGCATTGATTATAATGTTTTTGTATACTTGTTTGGAATTGAAGCCCTGAATACATGAGGATTCACAGGAAGGAAAGGGCAGGGGACAGGGATTGTATGCACAACCACATTTCATGCCAAGAGGAGAAGCAGCTAGAGGCAGCAGAGGACTGGGGTTCTGGCTGCAAGTTTGAGTGCAGGCTGCAGGTGCTAGGGAAGCAGTGTGCCTCCCAGCGCAGAAGTAGGTGCCTGAATGGGCAGGCTCAGAGGCTGAGATGTTCAGGAAGCTGTTCTTTCTTGTTCCATCAAAATAAGCCACCAGTTTTCCCTTGCTGGTCAATTCGCCACCTGTATATAAGGATATCAAGAGGACAGGGCCTTCCCCAGCTTCTTTCTTGTACCATTGCAAGGTGGTGATTGAGCCTGAAGAGCTGCAGCTCATGGAGATACCCTCTCCTTCCTGGATGGACACAGACTGCGGACTCTGAGTCAGCTGTTGGCCACTCACCCCTGTTTAGAAAGAGGAAAAAAGTATTTAATATCATTTTTAGGTCACCTTTCTCAAAGTTGTGATGAACACTCTATTTCCTAACTCCCCACTCCTACCTCAGTGCTTTTTCCTTTCCTTCTTCCCCCACCCCCCACCTTTCTCCTTGTTTCCCTCTTTTTATAGACCTCATCTCCTGCACTCACAGAATTTCCACCCCTTGAGTCCTCTGTGCAAGATTTAGAAAGCCCCAATACTCACATGTCAACTGCATCCATAGGATTATTAATAAGCCTTCAAGGAACATCCCCATCAGAAGTCTTTCAACAAAGAATTAAATGGGCTTTTGTCCCAGGATCTACTTGGGCTTAGAGCAGCACTATAAATGTCATCGTGGGCTTACAATATCTGTTGTGTGTGTTATCCACTCTGATCTCTAACAGGAGGCTCCTCTCAGTTTTGAGTTAACCTTACAGGTTAACTGTAAATAGAGACACTGCCTCCTTCTGGCTAGTGACTAGATTGTTGTCATTTACAGATGTGGAGAGTTTTGGAGAGATGTGGAAAGTGTTTTTTTTTTTTTGTTTGTTACTAATCCTATTTCTCCTTATCATTGAATGAGCACTTATGAGACTCACTATCTTCTAGGAAAATATGGAGGAATGTGAACAAGAGATACAGGAACTTTGCCCCTGGGGACCTTATAATATCTCTGGAGAAAATCAGTGTAAACTACAGTTACAGTAAATCGAAATATGTTTTCTCTTTTCCTCTCTGAGAACACACTGACATGACACTAAATGCTTTTTTAAAAGGTATAAACCCCAAAAGACATACAGAGCAGGTGTTGGGTGACAGAAGATGAGGTATTTTATGAATTGAGAGTGAGTGAATGGACCAGTGGTGACTGACTGGCTGATGAAGAAATTTGAATCCTAAGGGTCCATGGAGGAAAATGGCAACAAAAATCTAGGTGCCTGAAAAGTCTCAAAGGTTAGAGTACCTGATTCCTCAGAATATATGAGTGTGGCCTGAGGGTAACAGGACCTGAAACAGAAGGTATCAGGTAGAAAGGACAATTGTCTGAGGTGGAGTTACAGTCTCAGACCTCCCATCCTGACCTGAAAGGGGCAGCCGTCCACTCCTTCCCAACTGCTTTCATGGAAGAAACTGACTGTTTTTCCTGACAATATTGAGTAAAGAGGAATGAGAACCTGGGATACCAGGTTTGAGAGTGAACTGAAACAATTACTTTTTTAAAAATTGTTATCTATTTATTTTTAGAGAAAGGAGAAGGGAGCGAGAAAAAGAAGGAGAGAAACATCAATGTGTGGTTGCATTTCACGTGGCCCCCACTGGAGACCTGGCCCACAACCCAGGCATGTGCCCTGACTGGGAATTGAGTGGGTGACCCTTTGATTCACAGTCCACCCTCAATCCACTGAGCTACACAAGACAGGATACAGGAACTAGAGCCATCTTTCTTGCACAAATCTTGGATTTGTATCCCATTAAGTATGAGTGAGCATCCAGATCACTAGACATTTGGGGGGAAAAAAACCCTTAAACTGAAAGACAAAGACAAACACAGAAAGAGGAAAAAATTCTGACCCAGACAATGCAGGAAAAAGGGGGTTACTGTCACATATTAATATAATGGTGTGCACATTGCTTTTCTTAAAGAAGCAAATAAAAGTTTGAAAGCAGCAAACCTATTTTTGCAAAATGGAATTTTCAGGGGAAGTTTTATTTTTAAGAGTGAAGTTAATTGGGCCACTTAGAGTTTCAAATGTGTAGCATCTGTCTGAGTGCCTGAGAAACGTGTCTGTAGCTTTAGTACTGATTTAGGTGAATGAGTTTCCACCATGGATGGCCTAGAGGATCTGTTTCATATCCCCTGTGCTCCCCTGATTCAAGAGAGCAGGGAAACCTGTTGGTGTTCCTGACTCAAGGTGACTCATGTATGCCTTATGTCTACAAACTAATACCATTGCTGTGTGTTCTGATTTAATTCTGAGTGTCCCTTTCTCCATCTAGTATCAATGCTAATTTTGGGTCTAGGCTTGCTGAGATTGACCTCTGTGTGCCTGTCCACCCACTTTTTCTCTGTTCCCACTATGTAGTGAGTATGTTTCCTAACTTTCTGTTCCCTGCCAAGTAAAAATACTTATAACTTTACATTTCTTTTTGTTTCTTTAAATGACTTTGTAATGTTTTATTAAGAAAGGTACTTTAAAAAACAAACAGAATAAGACAAAAAATCTTAATTTAGATGAAAACAAATTTGCATTAATCGGTTTATCTCTCAGTGAACTGTGGGAGGCACAGAGATGACAGGTGAGGAGTTTCTCACTGCACCTGTTAGCCCCTCCTGGTCCTCATGGTTATTGCCACAGTCTCAGCAATGCTGAGGCTGTAGCCTGTTCTCCCTGAGACCTAGTTGAGCCTTGACAGCGTCCCCCTTCCCCTGAGAGTTTCTGGCAACACATTTCCAGTCCTACAGGAGAAGAGGTGAAGTGTACAAAGTGTGACATTAAGCACTGGGACAGCTGTGGCACACATACTGGATCATCAATTGAAATAATTTTTTGTGTATTGAAATATATTTGAAATGTTTTGTATTTTGATATAAATGAGGATATATTACAGAGAAGATCCTCATACTCTCCTAAGTTTTTAGCAGTAATTTGTAGGGAAATTGAAAATGAAAATACACTGAAGTTACTAAGGTGACTCATGTATGCCTTATGTCTACAAACTAATACCATTGCTGTGTGTTCTGATTTAATTGCTCAGATGATTTCTAATGGAAACTACTCTGCCAGAAAATCAAGGGTAGCAAACGGCTCTGGTGAGCATGTGCAGAAAGATAACACTGTGATTACAGGATGGATTATTTCTACTTAAAGTTGTGGAAAAAAAGGAAAGATACTCATCAGAAATTCCTATAAAACAAAGAAGTGAACATGGGGTGAGCACCACTTTGAAGTGCAGGGAACTGGCAGGACTCCAGGGCTGAACATGTCCCAGGGGAGGGATCAGGGATCTAAAAGGTCTGCCTCAGTACCTGGTGCTGTCAAGAGCAGAGTGACCCAGTGTCCACCATGTTCTGATGTGGATTTTGTACAAGTGGGAGCAAAGCAATGCCTCCAGACTCTGGGTCAGTGAACAGTGATCATGAGAAAATGTGTTCAGTGGCCCCCACTGACAGGAAGTGAGCAGAGGTGAGAACTTGCCATGTGGTAGGGGAGTGGCCTCCATGTCTCAGGAGTATCTGTGGCCTCCAAAGGACTTCCCCAGAATTCAAGTTCTCAAAGGCATTCCATGATGGGAGTATTTTCTGAGTTTAGTGATCTCATCAGTAAAGTGATGATGATCCTGTCATTCTGTTGCCTTTTGCTATAATAAATCCAAATGGATATGATTCTTTTAGTGTCATGCATTGTACATATTTTATGGCCATGATTTTTTTAAGCTTTTATTATTTATTTATTTATTTTTAAAGATTTTATTTATTTATTTTTAGAGAGGGAAGGGAGGGAGTTAGAGAGAGAGAGAAACATCAATGTGTGGTTGCTGAGGGTTATGGCCTGCAACCCAGGCATGTACCCTGGCTGGGAATTGAACCTGCAACACTTTGGTTCAAAGCCCATGCTCAATCCACTGAGCTATGCCAGCCAGGGCTTTTTATTTATTTTTTAATTATTTTGTTGTTCAATTACTGTTGTCAACGTTTTCCCCCTACCATGGCTAAACCTCCCTCCCTCCCTTGCTTCTACCCCGACCCTTGTTTTTGTCCATGTGTCCTTTATAGTTGTTCTTGAAAACCCTTCCCCCCATTAACCCCTCCTACCTCCCTGCTGGTTACTATTAGATTATTCTTAATTTCAATTTCTCTGGTTGTATTTTGCTTGCTTTTTTTTTCTTTTGTTGATTAAGTTCCAGTTAAAGGGGAGATCATATGGTATTTGTCCCTCACGGCCTGGCTTATTTCACCTAGCATAATGCTCTACAGTTCCATTCATGCTGTTGCAAAGGGTAGGAGCTCCTTTCTCTCTGCTGTGTAGTATTCCATTGTGTAAATGTACCATGGTGTTTGACCCACCCATTTACTGATGGGCGCTTAGGTTGCTTCCAGCACTTGGCTACTGTCAATTGTGCTGCTGTGAACACTGGGGTGCACAGGATCTTTTGAATTGGAGTTTCAGGATTCTTAGGGTATAATCACAAGAGTGGGATGTCCAGGTCAAAAGGCAGTTCCATTTTTAGTGTTTTGAGGAAATTCCATACTGTTTTACACAGTGGCTGCACTAGTCTGCATTCCCACCAACAGTGCACAAGGGTTCCCTTTTCTCCACAACCTCTCCAACACTTGTTTGTTTTGTTTATCATGGCCATTCTCACCAGTGTGAAATGGTATCTCATTGTGATTTTAATTTGCACCTCTCTGATAACTAATGATGCTAAGCATATTTTCATATGTCTCTGGGTCCTGTGTATGTCCTCCTTGGAGAAGTGTTTGTTCAAGTCCTTTGCCCATTTTTTAATTGGGTTGTTTTTCTTCCTGGAGTGGAGTCATATGAGTCCTTTTTAAAATTTGGAGATCAAACTCTTCTCGAGAGTATCACTGGAAAATATGTTTCCCCATATAGTTGGTTCTCTTTTCATTTTAATGCTGTTTTTTTTTTAGCCATGCAGAAGCTTTTTAATGTGATGAGATCCCATTTGTTTATTCTTTCCTTTATGTCCCTTGCTTTAGGCAACATATCTGTGAAGATGTCACTGCATGGAATGTCTGAGATTTTCCTGCCAATGTTTTCCTCTAGGACTTTTATGGTGTCACGTCTTACATTTAAGTCTTTTATCCACCTTGAATTTATTTTTGTGTATGGTATAAGTTGGTGACCAAGTTTCATTGTTTTGCATGTAGCTGTCCAGCTCTCCCAACACCATTTATTAAAGAGACTAATTTCCCCCCATTTTATGCTTTTTCCCCCTTTGTCAAATATTAATTGACCATAGAGACTTGGGTTTACTTCTGGGCGCTCTGTTCTGTTCCATTTGTCTATGTGTCTGTTCTTGTGCCAGTACCAGGCTGTTTTGGTTACAGGGGCCTTGTAATACAGTTTGATATCAGGTATTGTGATCCCTCCTACTTTGTTCTTCTTTCTCAAAATTTCTGCAGCTATTTGGGGTCATTTATGGGTCCATATAAATTTTTGAAGTCTTTGTTCTATATCTGTGACATATGCCATTGGTCCTTTAATAAGGATTACATTGAATCTATAAATTGCTTTGGATAGCATGAACACTTTCATGATGTTAATTCTTCCAATCCATGAGCATGGTACATGCTTCCATTTGTTTGTGTTTTCCTTGGTTTCTTTCTTCAGTGTTGTGTAGTTTTCTGAGTAAAGGTCTTTTACATCCTTGGTTAGATTTATTCCTAGGTACTTTATTGTTTTGTTACTATATCAAATGAGATTTTTTTCCCGATTTCTGTTTCTGATATTTTGTTGTTGGTATACAAAAATGCTTCTGATTTCTGAATATTGACTTTGTATCCTGCTGTTTTGCTAAATTCATTTATTAGGTCGAGTAGTTTTTTGGTGGAGTCTGTAGAATTTTCTATGTACACTATCATGTCATCTGCAAACAATGACCATTTCACTTCCTTCTTTCCAATTTGGATGCCTTTTATTTCTTTTTCTTGTCTGATTGCTGTGGCCAGGACTTCCAATACTATGTTGAATAGAAGTGGTGAAAGCAGGCATCCTTGTCTTGTTCCTGATCTTAGTAGGAAAGCTCTATGTTTTTTCCCATTGAGTATGATGTTGGCTGTAGGTCTCTCATATATGGCCTTTATTATGTTGAGAAATGCTCCCTCTATTCCCACTTATCTAAGTGTTTTTATCATAAATGGGTGTTGTACCTTATCAAATGCTTTTTCTGCATCTATTGATGTGATCATGTGACTTTTGTGTTCAATTTTATTTATGTTGTGTATTACATTTCTTGATTTGCAAATATTGTACCATCCTTGCATCTCTGGCATGAATCCCACTTGATCATGGTGTATTATGTTTTTAATGTACTGCTGGATGCAGTTTGCCAACATTTTGTTGAGGATTTTAGCATCTATGTTCATCAATGATACTGGCCTGAAGTTTTCCTTCTTTGTTATGTCTTTATCTGGTTCTGGGATTAGGATGATGCTGGCTTCATAAAAGAGTTTGGGAGTCTTCCATCTTCTTGGATTTTCTGGAATAATCTGTGAAGGATAGGGGTTAGCTCATTTTTCAATGCTTTGTAAAATTCTCCTGTGTAACCATCTGGTCCAAGGCTTTTGTGTGTTGGGAGCTTTTCGATTACTGATTCAATTCCATCAGCTCTTATTGGTCTGCAGCTTTCTGCTTCTTCTTCATTCAGTTCTGGAAAACTATATTGTTCTAGAAATTTGACCATTTCACCTAGGTTTTCAAATTTCTTGGCATACAGTTCCTCATAGTAATTTCTTACAATCCTTTGTATTTCTGTGGTTCTGTTGTAATCTCTCCTCTTTCATTTCTGATTGTGTTTATTTGGGTCCTCTCTTTTTCTTGATGAGTCTGCTTAAAGGCTTGTCAATTTTCTTCATTGTTTCAAAGAACCAGCTCCTGGATTTATTGATTCTTAGAATTGTGCTTTTAGTCTCTATGTCTTTTAATTCTGCTCTGATCTTGGTTATTTCCTTCCTTCTACTTACTCTAGGCTGTCTTTGTTGTTGTTCCATGAGTTCTTGTAGGCATAGGTTTAGGTTGTTTGTTTGAAATGTTTCTATCTTTTTTTTTTTTGGTAGGCCTGTATCACTATGAACTTCCCTCTCAGGACTGCCTTTGCTCTGTCCCATAAGTTTTGGATTGTTGTGAGTTCATTTTCATTTTTTTTCCAGAAAATTTTTGATTTCTTCCTTAATGTCATTCTTGCCCCATTTATTGTTTAACAGCATGCTTTTCAATCTCCATGAGTATGAGTGTTTTTTTTTTCCCTTCAGGTTGGTTTCTAGTTTCAAACCCTTGTGTTTGGAGAAAATGCTTGATATGATTTCAAGTTTCTTGAGTTGTTGAGGCCTGTTTTGTGTACTATCATGTGGTCTATCTTTGAGAATGTTCCATGTGCATTTGAAAAGAATGTGTATTTTGCTTCTTTGGGATGAGAGGCTCTCTATATATCATTTAAGTCCATTCCCTCTAGGACATTGTTCAATGCTGCAATATCTTTGTTAATATTTTGTTTGGAAGATCTGTGCATGTTTGACAGTGGCGTGTTGAAATCCCCTACTATAATTGTATTGCTGTCAATATCTTTCTTGAAGTCCTCCAAGATTTTCTTTATGTACTTGGTGTTCCTATGTTGGGTGCATATATGTTTACAATGTTGATGTCTTCTTGGTGGATTCTTCCCTTGAGTATTATGAAGTGACTTTCTGGGTCTCTTTTTATGGCCCTGTTTTGGAAGTCTATTTTGTCTGATATGAGTAGTGCTACCCCAGCTTTTTCTTTTCCTGTTTGTTTGCTCGGAATATTTGTTTCCAGCCCTTTACTTTCAGTCTGTGTAGGTCTTTTGTTCAGAGGTGGGCCTCTGGTAGGCAGCATATGTGTGAATCATGATTTCTTATCCACTCAGCTGTTCTGTCTTTAGATTGGAGCATTTAATCCATTTACATTTAAGGTTATTATTGATAGGTCCTTATTCATTGACATTTTTTTTGTACCTGTGTTCCTCTCTCCCTCAGTTTTCTTCCTGTTCTTAAAGCAGATCCTTCAGCATCTCTTGCATAGCTGGTTTGTAGGAGGTATATTCTTTGAGGCTTCTTTTGTCTCATAAGCTACTTATTTGGCCTTCCATTTTAATTGAGAGCTTTGTTGAATATAGTAGCTTTGGTTGCAGGCCTCTAGTTTTCATACTTGGAATATTCCTTGCCATTCCCTTCTGGCTAGGAGCATTTCCATTGAGAATTCAGCTGCTAATCTTATCAGGGCTCCATTGTATGTTACTTCCTTTTTTTTTTCTTGCTGCCTTTAAGATTCTCTCTTTGTCTTGGAATTTTGCCATTTTAATTATGATGTGTCTTGAAGTGGACCTCTTTGGGTTCCTTTTGATTGGGACTCTCTTTGTTTCCTGGACTTGTGTGACTTTTTTCTCTCATCAAATTAGGGAAGTTTTCCATTATTACTTTTTCAAACAGGTTTTCTACCCCTTGCTCTTCTTCTCCTTCTGATATTCTTATTACATGGATATTATTATGTTTCATGTTGTCCTGCATTTCCCTTAACCCCTCTTCATTCTTTCTGAGCCTCTTTTCCTTTTCTTGCTCTTTCTGGGTGTTTTTTTTCTATGTTGTCCTCCAGTTCGATGACCTGATCCTCTGTTTCATCAAGCCTGTTTTTTTATTCCTTCTACTTTGTTCTTCAATTCAGAAATTGTATTCTTCATTTCCTCTTGGTCGTTGTTGATAGTTTCTATTTCCATTTTCATGTTGATAGAGTTTGCATTGAGTTCATTATAGTTTCCCTGTAGTTTTTGGTAATTTTCTGTGAGCTCATTGAGCTTCCTGATAACCATTGCTTTGAACTCCATATCTGATAGTTGACTTGTCTCTATTTCATTTAGCATTTTTTTCTGATTCTTCCTCCTTTGTTTCATTTGGGGATTGTTTATTTGTCTCCCCATTGTTTGTGAGACTCTTCTTGTTAGCCTCTGCTTCTTAAATTGATCTGTTCTGACCCCCTGGATTTATGTCATGAACTTCTATGGTAGAAGGCCTGTGAGATTCAGTAGTGTAGTCTCCTTGATCTCTTGAACTCGCTGGTCTTGCATTGGCTCTGTGTATGTCTTTGGGTTTTGATTGTTGTTCGGTCTTTCTTTGGTGGGTCCTTCCCTCCAGCTGGTTAACTGAGGGTCACTCCATCCACCGCATCTTGTGTTCTGTTGTGCAGGTGTGGACAGGTTGTGTTGAAGATAATTCTTCTGTCTGTATGAGGTTTTGAGACTTCTCTCTCTCTCTTATTCAGTTTGTTCTGGATAATTTCTCCAACATTTAGTTGTATTTCCATATCGGTCCTGGGTGGAGTATTTCCAGATCAGTCATGGGTAGAGTGGCTTCCACTCCATCCTTCACCTTCTTTAATTTTACCTGTTGGTGGTTCCTTTGTTGATGGGTTTCCTCTTGCCACTTGGTTTGAATCCTGGCTCCACCTTCTAGTGAGAGAGACTTTGAGTAATTTGTGTAAATTCTCTCACCTCAAGTTCCTCATCAGAATAGTTGTGCTGAAGCTGGTTCTGTATGTCTGAAATTTTATGCTTCTCTCTGGCTATTGCTCAGTTGTTTGCTCTGCATGGTTTCTCCACATTTGAGTTGTAATTCCAGATTGATCCTGGGAGAAGGTCAGTGTGACTTTGATTCACTCCTCCACCATCTTCCCTCTACTCCAGCCATGACTGTTATGTAAAGGCACCTATTTTAAAAAGTAGATAATGCAAATTACTGTGCAGTACTAAGCAATAGACTCTTTATCCTTTTTCCTTCCTCAATAACAGTGCCCTTCTGAGAAAATTTGAATACAAATGTATATTTAGAAAAAATTCTTACCCTATGATGCTTGGACCCTTGCCCAAGAGAACTACCCTACACATTGGCAGATGGCCCACCCTATGGGGACAAATGAGAGAAACAGAATTTTTACCTGGCAACATCATTCCCATCCAAATGTCACAGTACCTGAAGATGCACCTTTTGAGGTGACTTCCTCTGAATCTCCTGTAACATTCCCCTGTCAGTACAAACAGTCCAAGGACGGCTAACCTATAATGTTACCTCAAAAGGTCAATTAGATTAGGAACCACTCCACTGCAGAGACTGAATTGGGAAATGGAGATGGATCAATGAAGAGAGAGGTTTTGGAAAGCAATTCAGTGTGTAGAAACATTAGTCTGTGGGTGAGCAAAGGGGTATTAAAAGGTCAGAGTGCTTTTGGGTTTGGAAAACAAGCAGGAGCAGCAGGCAGAAGGAAGACAAATAAAGGTGCAGGGATGGTGAAGCACTAAAGACAAAGTCTAAAAATCCCAATTCCATCGGATTTGTCCCTCAGTTCAGGTCTTTTGTCAAGCACAATAAAGCAAGTGAACAATAAAGTCTGGAAGAAGAGCTTTGCCACAGGGAGTGAGTACAGTTTTGTTTTAATTTGAAGCTATTTGGGGGTGAGGGGCCACCTGGCTGTGGGTACAGCCCATGGGCAGTGAGGACAGGAGAGGCCATGTTGTTGGAGAAGTGAAGGCCAGTCTTAGTCTGCATTAGCGTGAGCCCTCTCTCACCTTCCCCCTTCTCTCCCTCCCTCCATTCCTTCTTCCCTCCCTGTGTTCCACTTTCTCTTTTCCTTTCTGTCCATTTGTATATTCTATGTTTGTAAACTTAGAGAACATTATTGCCCCTGCCTCCTCCTTCCAGTATGCAATATTTCTGTTCCAATACTCATGGTGCAGTCTTAATGGGCAACAAGGAACTTAATTAATGACTTAAGATTTCTTTCTATTAACCAGGTGAGTGAATAGCAGAAGAGAAAGAGTTTCTTTGGTGTAAGAGAAGCACAAAATTAGTGCACAATTATTACATAAATCACTGAAATGTATGCCATGCTCATCCTGGTAGTTTGAGGTTCTCCCTACTCAAAAGTAACAATTCCCTAGACAGATTAAGTTTGGGAGTAAAGGTATAGCTTCCCCTAAACTCACCCCTAACCCTTTATCTTGCAGTATGACAATTACCTCTTCTTTCAGCTTCTCTTGGAAAGTGTCCCAGTTTTCCATAAGGAGCCCTGTGTTAGGAGAAACCTGTGGCCCAGCTGTACATCTGGGAACAGACTGGAGGTCCCTGTGGATGGACTCCACAGAGGTAGATGCCTGAGGCTGGTCTGTGAGGCTGTGACGTGCAGGACAGTACGCTGCTTGTTCTCATCCAACTGGGCAGTCATTTTTCCATGACTCTTTTCCTCCTTGCTTTTCCATAATGTTTCATCAAGGAGATGGGATCTTCATTATAGTTTTGCCTGTACCAGTGGAAGGCATATGCAATCTTAGGTGAATGGTAAAATCTTTTCCCCATTGGACAATTTGGATGTTCAGGGACTAAGGCCTCTGCTCCAGTTCTTGTCTACTGACCCCAGTTACAAAAGACAATGTAAAACACACACACACACACACACACACACACACACACGCACACACCCCATAAGGTGTTTATGCTTACAGGAAGAATGATTTTTCTCTCTCCCTTATTACTTACCCCAGGCTGCAACATTATCACATTCACCTAGAATGTTGTGAATTATTTCCTAGGGTCCTGGTTGGATAGTTCACTTGGTTATAGCATTGTCCTGATAAGCCAAGGTGGCAGGTTCAATCCCCTGTCAGGGCAGATACAAGAGGTAACCTGTGAATATACAAGTAAGTAGAACAGCAAATCAATCTGTTTCTTTCTCCCATCACTCTCTCCCCTCCTTTCATGTCCATCTTTAAAATAGTTAATTAATTTTATCAATAGCTGAATCAGGTTTTTTTGAAGGGGCAGCCCCAACAGAGGTTACTCTAGCTCAGTTGTCTCTCATCCTGCACCAATCAGAGATCAGACTTGGTTTTCTATTCATCCAGCACTTCAGGAACCAAACTCAAATACTTTTTAAACAATGGCAACTTTGGGCTGACTGAGAAATATTGAAGAATGGATGATTTTTCTAGAATCCATTTAGATATTTGAGATATATGTATTTATTATAACAAATTAAACTATTTATTATGACATATAGAAAATATCCTGTTACTGTTGCTTGCTTGAATTACTTTCCCCTCTATAATTAAGAGAAAGTGAAAAATTCTAATCTCTGTATTTCAGAGTCATTGTTTTACTTAGCTCTGCTTTTAATTTTAATCTTTTGAAAAATGATTTTACTGAGGAATATGTGGCAATAAATTGCATGTTTAAAATGTACCATGTGACCATTTTGACAAGGATGTTCACATGTGGAATCGTTATCACAATGAAGACACTGAGCATGTGCACCACCCACAAAGCTCCCTCCTGGCTCCACTCCTCGTGATCCTTTTGTCACTCCTGTGTGTACCTTCCTACCGTGTCCCTCCAACCCTTGGGCAGTGTCAGGCAGTCAGTGGTCTGCCCTCTCTCACTGTAGATTAGTGTGCATTCTCTGGAGTTCTATGTGAACAGAATCACAGAGCATATTCTCTCTCTTGCCTGGTTTCTTTCATCACATTTATTTTGAGATTCATCCATGTTGTTGCATTTATCAGTAGTTTGTTCCTTTTCATTGCTCAGTAGTATTCCATTGTGCAGCCATACCACTATTTATCCACTCACCTGTTAATGGAATTTTGTTTTTTTCCCAATTACTATTTTCCAAGGTATTATGAAAATTCATTTGTAAGTATTAGTATGAACATAAGCTTTTATTTCTTTGGGTTAATACCTAGGTGGGGTTTTATTGTAAGTGCATCTTTAATTTTCTGAGTGATTGCACCATTTATATTCCCAACAGCTGTGTCTGAGAATTCCAGTGGCCTCCAAACCTTTTCAATGGTTGGTATGGTCAGTCATCTTTATTTTAGCCTTTCCAGCAGGTATGGAGTGGTATCTTGCTTTAGGGTGCATTTCCCTTATGATTAATGACACTGAGACTTTTTTTCATGTGCTATTTACCATATATAGGTTTGAAGAAGTGTCTTTTCAAATTTTTGATCCATTTAAAAACATTGAGTATTTGTCTTATTATTAAAGTGTAAGAGTTTTAAAAATATGTGTTCTAGATACAAGTCCTTTGTTAAATATGTTTTGCAAAGATTTTCTCCTAGTTTCTGTCTTCTGTTTCTATGTCCTAACGTCTTTTAAATAACAAACATTTTAAAATAATGAAATTGTGTAGTGATTAAAAACTACTTTATTGAGGTATATTGACATACAAAAAGTTGTACTTAGTGTATACAACTTGAGAGTTGGGAAATAAGTATAGATTTGAGAAAATATCACTACAATCAACGTCATAAACATATTCATCACCTCCAGAAGTTTCCTCCTACTGTCTTTATTTATAAATTTTTATTCACTTATTTTTGTGATAGGATCACAACATACAATCTACTCTCTTAGCAAATGTTAAGTATGCAGTACCATATTGTTAACTACTGTACTATGCTGGATAATGGATCTCTAAGATATGGTCATCCTGCTGGGCTGACATGTTGTACCCTCAACCAGTACCTGCCCACTTTCCCTGCCCCCTGGCCCTCAGTAACCACATTTCTATCCTCTGCCTCTTGGGTTTGGCTATTTCACATTCTTCATGAAGGGATCAAGTAACATTTGTTCTGCATCTGGCTTACTTCACTTAGCATATTTTCCACAAATGGCAAGATTACCATCTTTTTAAAGGTATTTTTGTATGTTTCAGAGTTCCTTTTACAATTTGATTTACCCTTAGATATCTGGCTGGTTTACTCTTAGATATCATAATTGTTGGTGCTATTATAAATTGTATATCTACACACTAAAATTTTAATTCTGATTATTTATTGTTAATATATGGAAACAATGTGTATTTTGTATTCTTACCCTGTGACTTACAGTTTTGCCAACCTAATTAATTAGTGACAGTAGCTTTTTAAAATTATAGATTTTAATGGTATTTGTTACAAATATTTATATATTTTTTTCTTTTCAAATGTGGTTGCCTTTTCTTTCTGGTTGGCTATTACATTCTGTTTTTCAGGCTTTTTTCTCTTTGCTTTTCACTTTTCAAGGATTCTATTGCTATGTCTTCAAGCTCAGAGATTTTCCCTCAATCATGTCCAATCTCTAATAATGCCATCAAAGTAATTCTTCATTTCTAACACAGTGTTTTTTTTCTCTAGCATTCCTTTTCAATTCTACCTTAGGTTTTCAACCTTTCTGCTTCCCTGGCCTATCTTTTTTGCATGTTGTCTACTTTATCTTTTAAAGCCCTTAGTGTATTAATCCTAGTTATTGAAATTCCTGGTCTGACAATTCCAACATCCCTTCCTGTCTGGTTCTCATGCTTTCTCTCTCTCTTTAAATTGTGGTTTTTTTTTTCCTTTTGGTATCCCTTGTAGTTTTTTTCTTGATAGTAAAGATATGATGTATGGGTAAAAGGAACTACTGTAAACAGACCTCTATCGATAAGTTAGTGAATTGGACAGAGAGAGGAAGTGACTGTAGTCTATGATCAGGTCTTAAACTGCTAGGAAGCCTATGCCTCAGGGCTGAGAATTTCACAAGTGTTTTCATTTATTTTTCTCTCCTCTTAGGCAGGAGAGGATTGTTGCGCGTGGGTCACCGGCCAGCAGTGACCATGGAACGCTGTGGATGGCTCGGCGATAAACACGTGAGAAAAAACATGCACAGAGACAAACTAGTTTCTGTGGAGAAGTAGGGATGAAATGGCCACCCCTTCTAGTGAGGAGCACGCTGATTTACCGTCCATACCTGCTTTTATTAGGCTCATTTTGCATAATAATTCAGGTAAAGTACAGTACTCATTAGGGGGAAGTAAGAAACCATAGAAAACAAAGAACTCTGCCGGTCTATTGAATTAGGGGTCAAAGAGCTGTAAGACTGAGGAACAAAATAACTTCCTCCTAAGACCCTTCTCATTCAACTGAGAGCATTCTAAACAAAGAAGGTTTCACAGTAATTTACATATTCTTTCTTAGGCCTGATCACCCTGGGGAATCCGCACTTCTCAGTACCGAGCTGCACCACCCTGTCATTGTTTCAGGCTTAGGTGGAGCAAGGGAACTAAGGCAACCGAGAGACAAGGAAGTTTTCTCCCAGACGCTGAGAACTCAGGCTATGTCAGAGCCGAGGAGTGAGGGTCCATCACCCCCTTTTGCTGCAGCCCCCCAAGTCCTTCTTTTGGGGGGGCCTCCCAAAGTGATCGTGCCTGTCTTAGGTCATTCCCCCCGTGGGGAATCTTACCTGTCTTTGGCTAACCGACCAAGCTTTTTGGGGTTCAGTTATGAATAAAGCAGCAGAAGCAGCATTCCTGCCAGGAAGATAAGCTTTTATCTCCTTGCTGGCTTACGGTTCCAAGGGCGTTCCCTTAGCCTTAGCTAGGCGGGGGTTTCAGCTTCTGATACCAGTCAGGGCGGTTCCCAACAGAGGATGGCTAGAATGCACTGGAATTAGGCAATTCCCTTTCCTAAGTCAATTAGTCTTTGAAAATATCCCAGCATGTTAAGCCCTGGTTAACTACTTTCCCATAAAGGAAGGCCTTATTAAGAAGAACAGTGTACTCTTACCCATTTTTAAATGGTTTCTTTCCAATTGCCCTGCAGGAAGCAGGAAGGGATGTTTCTCTGAAATATTTTTGGAGGAGGAATGGATTTAGCTCCTCACAGTATATTTCATAAAGTTCTCAGTTTCCCCCTTTACTGGTTCCCCTGGAGTTTTTGTCCACACTGAACGAACCTCTAGCAATCCATCTATTACAGCTTGAGTTTTCCAGTTGTGGTCCTGGTGCCCACTATGGTTCCTGCATATGAGTTTCTGTTCCTGTCAGCAGTGACTCCCTGCACTCGTCTCTTTCTAATCTATAAGCCATTGGTTTGTCCTGTGTCCTCCCATCTTTCTTATGGATCCAAGAAGACTTGGTAATGTTTCAGTCCATTCAGCTTTTTATTTGTTGCTAGGACTAAGTAATGACTTCCAAGGTCCTCCTGAGTGGAACATAAAACTGGATGTCCCTACAATATACATCTTAATTTATCACAATCTCAGGCAGATTGATGCTAACTTAATTTTAATAAAATATAGACACTTTTTCTAATATAGCTCCATGTCTTCTCTTTTGTGCTATTACTGTTATATATACTATGTCTATACATATTATAATCTGATAACAGTGCATTGTAGTATTTGCTTTAGAAAATATCATTTTTTAAAAATGTTAACACTATTACAGATGTTCCCAAATTCCACCTTCTGTCTGACTCCACCCATCCTCTATCCATCCCCTTCCTCTGGCTGTAGCTGCACTGTTGTCTGTGTCTATGAATCATGTCTATGTGCTCTTTGGCTAACCCTTCACCTTCTTCCATCCAGTCCCCTCCATGTGTTCCTATCTGCTTCTATTTTGTTTGTTAGGGTTTTTTTTTGTTCATTAGAGTCCACGTCCTTTTTTGTAATTAAGAGGAGAAAGGGGAAGAATATATTTATAGAATGTTTTGTATTAATTCCAATATCATTTCCTTTACTTCTGTGGATTTCAATGACCGTCTCATTCATTTTCCTTTTCCAAAATAGTGCCATTCCCCCCCTTCCTTGTGTTCTTATTATTTTACATATTATACTTAATAAGCTATAATCTTGACAATAAAATTTGAAATTTATACTTCTATGCACTTTTTTAAATCAATAAAAAGAATAGGAGAAAAATGTATTTATACTTATTTATATATTTGCCTATATAATTAGCTTTTCCTGGGTTCTGCACTTTTTTATGTGCATTCAAATTACCACCTGATACCATTTCCATTTATCTTGAAGAACTTCCTTTAGTATGTCTTATGGGGTTTCTTCCAGCAATGGACTTTTCTCACAGTTTACTTGGAAATTACATTATTTTACCTGCTGAGGGGAACATTTTTCTAAGCTGCTTCCAGTTTAGGCAAAGGATTAATGGGAATAAAACAGATGTGACACTGAGAGTGACGGCCATCCCAGACACTGAGATATGGATGACAGTGTGGCTGAGTGATAGGGAAGCAAGGGGTCCTATCTTAGGCGGCACATTTGGAAAGAGTTGGAAGAGGGTATGAGTTGACTGGGGTTCCTGGCACAAAGCACCACAAACTAGTGGCTTAAAAATCAGAAATTCATTGTTTCACAGTCAGGCTAGATATCTATAACCGAAGCATCAGCAGATACATTTGCTCCTGAGCCTGGTGAGGGAAGGACCTGTTCCAGGCCTCTCATTAGTCTTGTGGATGCTTCCAGATCTCTGCTCTCAGGTTCACATGGTCTTCTTTGTGAGGGTGTGTGTGTGTGCGTGTGTGTGTGTGTCTGCCTCCATATACTCCCCTTTTATAAGGACACGAGTTATATTGGATTAAGTCCCACCATGACGATCTGATTGTAACTAGATTACCTTGTAAAGACCTTATTTCCCAAGAAGGTCACATTCTGAAGTAAGAGGGATGAGGACTAGAAGATATGCAGCATAAGAATTTGTGTATGCTTGAAGTGGGGGGACACAATTAAATGCACAACAAATTGCTTTTTTTAAGTCAGTGAGTCTGTTACTCTTTGATTAAAATGTTTTAAAGTTCTACAGGTAACATGCAGAATGTGGGGGCCTATCATTTTGATCAAGAGTCCTGTCTCACCTTGTCCAATATCTAAGCCCTAGCAGAGCTTTTAAGAACCTCCCTGAGGCTGACTTCATGAATGTCTTTGAGTAGAATCAAATGTAGGCATTGAGATTTATCAACCTGGAACAGGAAGGCCTAGACCTAACAATATAAAAATAAAATCATCAGTGGTAATTAATAAATATAAAAGATATTACATATTTGGAGAAAGTAGGTATAATATATATAATAGAGTAGTATTCATATTATTAAAAGAATTGATATAAATAAACAAGAAAAAGACAATCTGTTAAAGTGACAATACAAAGCACAAGTTGTTCAAGGGCCCTAGTAATCAGGAAAATGCAAATGAAATACTAACAAGATACAAGTTATTAAACTATATAAAAAAAGTGATAATGGTGTTAACCAAGAGGCAGGGGAATTGGTTTTCCATACCCTGTTGTTGGCAGTGTAGATTTTTAGAGTCATTTTGGAAAGCAATTTTCCAATTATCTATAAAAACATAAAATAGGCATATCCTTTGGCCCAGCAATTTTACTTCTGAAAATAAGTTTAAGAAATACGTACATATATATTCTCTATGTATATGTATAAGTCAAAATATTTACACATTTGTACATACATGAAAGTCTGTCTGGAAAAGGCCCAGCAAGTGTTAAATAACGAGAATGGTTTGTGCGACATGGATGTAACCTGGCAGCAAAGTAGTGGAGATTGGACTGGAATACCCCAGCATGAACAGATGACTTCACTGTACTAGTCCATGGGGGTGGTAGACACCATTGAGTGAACATGTGTACTGTGTGGCTGTGCATTCAAAATAACTGAGCAAGTAGAGCAACAAATCTACATCACATTTTATGTTAAGCTTGAACATTCTACAGATACTATTTAGATGGTTTAGAAGGTTGCATCTATGGGCAAATGATGATTGGCAGCTTCATCATGATGACATGGCTGCTGATGCATCAATCACATTTCCTGCAGAGTGTTTTGGTGAAACACCAATTCACCCAGGTGACTCAGCCCCTTACAGCCTAGATTTGAGGCCCTGCAACTACTGACTTTCCCAAAACTAAAATCACCTTTGAAAGGGAAGAGATTGTAGACCATCAATAAGATTCAAAATATACAACGGGATAGTGATGGCAATATAAAGAACTGTGTGAGGTCCCACGGTGCCTCCTTTAAGGGGAATGAAGCATCAGTGTCCTATGTGCAATATTTCTTGTATCTTGTATCTTCTTCAATAAATCTCTCTGTTTTTTTGTGATCCATGGCTGGATATGTTCTGGACCAGTTGTTTATTTATGATTTATGTTATAATAACTAAGATATACAAAAACTTTAAATATTATTAATAAGTGAGCAAGTTAAATTGTCATACAAACACACTATAAAATAAATGTATATGTGTTTATGTATAAGTACATATCAAAAAAATTTTAACTTGAAAAATAAAAACAAGTTCAAAATAAATACACAGATATAATCCAACTCATGTAAGAAAATTGGGTACTTATTTCTATAAGTATTTCTTTTTCTTCTACAAGAATTGAAGAATTTCTACAAGAATTCTTCTACAAGAATTTTTTTCTAATTGAAACACTAATTGTCAGGACACTCAAAACTGCCAAAAGGGATCATAGAGGTTGAAGAGGAAATGGAATGGAGGGAGGCACAGTCCTTTTTAAACTTTAGGTTTTGCTCTACAAAGTAATGTAATATCTTGAGTTTTACACAATGAGAAAAGCCATCTGTGGTGTTTTTGTGTAATATTGGAAATATTACAGCATATATTTTAAATTTAAATTAATATTCGCATATTATATGCCTCCATTTTTAAAACTCCTTCCTCCACATAATCCTAAGTGAGTATGCCACAGATAAGGAACAGAGAAATTCCAAATTTTTATTGAAGAGAAATTGTCCAGCTTCTGAAATTCATTTCCATTTCTGAGAGGTTAGAACGCCTAGTATTATGTGAAACCCAGAGCCTGGGCACTGTCCTGGGTTGAAAGGAAGAAGATTTTAGGGCAACCCCATGGTTGTTCTCATCTGTTGTAGTGAGACCCACATGCAAAGCAACATTAGATTAAAACAAAGAGCCATGGAAAATTCTCTCTTCCTTTCCTTTTCACTGCAGATTTATAAGTGTGATTGTTGTTTCCTTTTAATTTTTTTCCTTTTTTTACAATATTTTTTAAAATTTTATTTTAATCATTGTTCAAATACAGTTTTCTACCTTTTACTCCCAGTCCAGCCCCCCAAATCCTCCCCACTTCCCTCCCATTACTACCCTCCCCCTAGTTCTTGTTCATGTGTCCTTTAAGTTTGTTCCCATAAACCCTTCCCAATGTCCACTGAAATTCCCTCTTCTCTCCCCTGTGGTCACTGTCAGTCTGTCCTCTATTTCAGTGTCTTTGGTTATATTTTGCTTGTTTCTTTCTTTTGTTGTTTAGGTTCCTGTTAAAGGTGAGATCATATGGTATTTGTCTTTCACTGCCTGGCTTGTTTCGCTGAGCATAATGTTTTCCAGCTCCATCCAAGATGTTGCGAAGGGTAGGAGCTCCTTCTTTCTTTCTGCTGCATAGAATTCCATTGTGTAAATGTACCATAGGTTTTTGATCCATTCATTTACTGATGGGCATCTTGGTTGCTTCCAGCATGTAGCTATTGTAAATTGTGCTGCTAGGAACATTGGGATGCATAGGTTCTTTTGGGTTGGTTGTTTTGGATTGGTATTCTTAGAATAGAGTCCCAGCAGTGGAATTGCAAGGTCAAAAGGCAGATCCATTTTTAGTTTTCTGAGGAAGTTCCATACTGCTTTCCATAGTGGTTGCACCAATCTGCAGTCCCACCAACAATGCACTAGGGACCCCTTTTCTCCACAACCTCTCCAACACTTGTTGTTTGTTGCTTTGTTTATGATGGCCATTCTGACTGGTGTGAAGTGGTATCTCATTGTGGTTTTAATTTGTATCTCTCTGATAGCTAGTGATATTGAACATCATTTCATGTGTCTTTGGATTTTCTGTATGTCCTCCTTGGAGAAGTGTCTGTTCAAGTCCTTTGCCCATTTTTTAATTGGATTCCTTGTCTTCTTAGAGTGGAGTCATGTAAGTTCTTTATACATTTTGGAGATTAAACCCTTGTCTGAGGTATCATTGGCAAATATGTTTTCCCATACAGTTGGTTCTCTTTTAATTTTGATACTGTTTTCTTTAGCTGTGCAGAAGCTTTTAATTTTGATGAGGTCCCATTTGTTTATTCTTTCCTTTATGTCCCTTGCTCTAGGGGACACGTCAGTAAAAAAGTTTCTGCATGAAATATCTGCGATTTTCCTACCTACGTTCTCCTCTAGGACTTTAATGGTGTCACGTTTTATATTTAAGTCTTTTATCCACCTTGAATTTATTTTTGTATATGGTGTAAGTTGGTGCTCAAGTTTCATTTTTTGGCACTTGGCTGTCCAGTTCTCCCAACACCATTTGTTGAAGAGGCTATTTTTATTCCATTTTATGTTGCTGCTTCTTTTGTCAAATATTAATTGACCATAGAGACTTGAGTTTATTTCTGGGCTCTCTGTTCTGTTCCATTGGTCTATGTGCCTGTTTTTATGCCAGTACCAGGCTGTTTTGATTACAGTGGCCTTGTAGTATAGTTTAGTGTCAGGTATTGTGATCCCCCCTACTTTACTCTTCTTTCTCAAAATTGCAGCAGCTATTTGGGGTCATTTATAATTCCATATAAATTTTTGAAGTGTTTGTTCTATGTCTGTGAAATATGCCATTGGTACTTGAATAGGAATTGCATTGAATGTGTAAATTGCTTTGGGTAGTATGGACATTTTGATGATATTAATTCTTCTAATCCATGAACATAGTATATGGTTCCATTTGTTTGTGTCTTCCTTGATTTCTTTCCTGAGTGTTATGTAGTTTTCTGAATACGGGTCTTTTACTTCTTTGGTTAGGTTTATTCTTAGATATTTTATTTTTCTTTTTGCTATTTCAAATGGGATTTTTTCTTTGATCTCTGCTTCTGCTGTTTCATTGTTGGTGTACAGAAATGCCTTTGATTTCTGGATATTGACTTTGTATCCCGCTGTTTTGCCAAATTCATTTATTAGGTCAAGCAGTTTTTGGTGGAGTCTATAGGATTTTCTACGTACACTATCATGTCATCTGCAAACAGTGACAGTTTTGTTTCCTCCTTTCCTATTTTGGTGCCTTTTATTTCTTTTGCTTGTCTGATTGCTGTGGCTCAAACTTCCAGTACTTTATTGAACAGAAGTGGTGAAAGTGGATATCCTTGTCTTGTTCCTGATCTTAGTGGAAAAGATTTTAATTTTTGGCCATTGAGTATGATGTTGGCTGAAGGTCTCTCATATATGGCCTTTATTATGTTGAGGAATGGTCCCTCTATTCCCACTTTGCCAAGTGTTTTTATCATGAATGGGTGCTGTACCTTATCAAATGCTTTTTCTGCATCTATTGATATGATCATGTGGTTTTTGTCTTTGCTTTTGTTTATGTGTTCTATTACATTTACTGACTTGCAAATATTGTACCATCCTTGCATCCCTGGAATGAATCCCAGTTGGTCATGGTGTATGATCTTTTTAATGCATTGTTGGATGCAGTTTGCCAGTATTTTGTGGAGGATTTTAGCGTCAATGTTCATCAGTGATATTGGCCTGAAGTTTTCTTTCTTTGTTGTATCTTCATCTGGTTTTGGAATTAGGATGATGTTGGCCTCATAAAAAGAGTTTGGGAGTCTCCCATCTTTTTGGATTTTTTGGAATAGTCTGTGAAGGACAGGGGTTAGCTCTTCCTTAAATGCTTTGTAGAATTCTCCTGTGAAACCATCTGGTCCCGGGCTTTTGTGTGTTGGGAGTTTTTTGATTACTGCTTCAATTTCTTTTGTTGTTATTGGTCTGTTCAGGCTTTCTGCTTCTTTTTCGTTGAGTTTTGGAAGATTATGTTTTTCAAGAAATTTGTCCATTTCACCTAAGTTTTCAAAGTTCTTGGCATACAGCTCTTTGTAGTAATTTCTTACAATCCTTTGTATTTCTGTGGTATCTGTTGTAATCTCTCCTCTTTCATTTCTGATTGTGTTTATTTGGGTCTTCTCTCTTTTTTCCTTGATGAGTCTGCTTAAAGGCTTGTCGATTTTGTTTATCTTTTCAAAGAACCAGCTTTGGATTCATTGATCCTTAGAATTGTGCTTTTAGTCTCTATGTCATTTAATTCTGCTCAGATCTTGGTTATTTCCTTCCTTCTGCTTGCTCTGCGCTTTCTTTGTTGTTGTTCCTCAACAACAAAGGGGTAGGGTTAGGTTGTTTGTTTGGAATGTTTCTACCTTTTTTAGGTGTGTCTGTATTGCTATGAACTTCCTTCTCAGGACTGCCTTGGCTGTGTCCCATAAGTTCTGGGTTGTTGTGAGTTTGTTTTCATTTGTTTCCAGAAACCTTTTGATTTCTTCCCTAATATCATTCTTGACCCATTCATTGTTTAATAGCATGTTATTTAATATCCATGATTTTGAATGTTTTGGGTTTTTTTCCTTGGGGTTGGTTTCTAGTTTCAATCCCTTGTGTTCCGAGAAAATGCTTGGTATGATTTCAATTTTCTTGAAATTCTTGAGGCTTGTTTTGTGTCCTATCATGTGGTTAGTCTTTGAAAACATTCCGTGTACATTTGAAAAGAATGTATATTTAGCTTCATTTGGATGGAGGTCTATGTATATATCAGTAAAGTCCATTTCATTGAGGGTATTGTTCAATGCCACAATATCTTTGTTGATATTTTGTTTGGAAGATCTGACCATTTTTGATAGTGGGGTGTTAAAATCCCCCCACTATAATTGTATTGCTGTCCATATCTTTCTTGAAGTCCTCTAAGATTTTCTTTATGTATTTGGGTGCTCCTCTGTTGGGTGCATAGATATTTACAATATTTATGTCTTCTTGATGCATTCTTCCCTTGAGTATTATGAAGTGACCTTCTGGGTCTCTCTTTATGGACAGTTTTTGGAAGTCTATTTTGTCAGATATAAGTATTGCTACCCTGGCTTTTTTTTTCTGTCCATTTGCTTGGAAGATTTGTTTCCAGCCCTTCACTTTCAGCCTGTGCGGGTCTTTTATCCTGAGGTGGATCTCTTGTAGGCAGCATATATGTGGGTCATTTTTTCTTATCCATTCAGCTATTCTATGTCTTTTGATTGGGGCATTTAATCCATTTACATTTAAGGTTATTATTGATAGGTACTTATTCATTGTCTTTTATGGACGAGTGTTCCTCTCTCTCTCTCTCTCTTTTCCTTCCCTCCCTTAAAGCAGTCCCTTTAGAATCTCTTGGTTCGGTGGAGGTGTATTCTTTTAGACTTCTTTTGTCTGGGAAGCTTCTTATTTGGCCTTCTATCTTGATTGAGAGCCTTGCTGGATAAAGTAGCCTTGGTTGCAGACCTCTGGTTCTCATTACTTGGAGTATTTCTTGCCATTCTCTTCTGGCTTCAAGTGTTTCCATTGAGAAGTCAGCTGTTAGCCTTATTGGGGCTCCCTTGTATATTACTTCCTGTTTCTCCCTTGCTGCCTTTAAGATTTTGTCTTTGTCTTGAAATTTTGCCATTTTAATTATGGTATGTCTTGAAGTGGGCCTCTTTGGGTTCCTCTTTACTGGGACTCTCAGTGTTTCTTGGATTTGTGTGACTTTTTCTCTCATCAAATTAGGGAAGTTTTCCTTCATTACTTTTCAACTAGGTTTTCTATCCCTTGCTCTTCTTCTTCTCCTTCTGGTGTCCCTATTATACGGATATTATTATGTTTCATATTGTCTTGCATTTCTCTTAATCCCTCTTCATCTTTCTAAGCCTCTTTTCCTTTTCTTGCTCTTTCTGGATGCTGTTTTCTACTTTGTCCTCCAGCTCGCTAATCAGGTCTTCTGCTTCATCAATCCTGCTTTTCATTCCTTCTACTGTGTTCTTCAGTTCAGAAGTTGTATTCTTCATTTCCTCTTGGCCCTTGTTGAGAGTTTCTATTTCCTTTTTCATGTTTATATAGTTTGCAGTGAGAATGTTGTAGTTTCCCTCTAGTTTCTGATAGCTCATTGTGAGTTCATTGAACTTCCTGATAATCATTGTTTTGAACTCACTATCTGATAGTTGAGTTGCCTCTATTTCATTTAGCATTTTTCCTGAGGCTTCCTCCTTTCGCTTCAATTGGGGATTGTTTCTTTGTTTTCTTATTGTTCATGGGTTTCTTCTTGTTAGCCTCTGTTTCTTAAATTGATCTGTTCTGGTTCCCTGTAATTATGGTTGTGAACTTCTGTGGTAGAATACTTGTGAGATTCAGTGGTCCAGTCTCCTTTGTTTATCCTGGTGTTCACAACTTCCCCCTACTTTTTTTGTGATCAGTTGGAGGAGTAAGGCAAAATGGTTTAAGACAGCAAGACAGTATAGTATGATATTTACATTAGCAGCCAGTAGAGAAGAGATGGGTTATCCTTTGGCTCCTTATAGTGTTAACCGTTATCCTCCACCCCACTATCCATATTTTAGAAAGGATGGGAAGAAAGTAAGACTCTTATTGGGGACGAGAGGATTGTTAGTTGGATCTAGAAAGTTGTGAGGCTGTGGGAGGTCAGATTCTAAGGTAGGGTTGGAATAAAGACTAGTAAATAGGAGTAGTGTGCAAAAGAATAGAGACAACCCCTACAATAGTATAGTTCAGGAAATTGCAAAGTGGGCTGAGATCAGGTAGGGGTATTGAGTAGTATTTACAATTGTATGAACTAGGTCTTATTAACAGTAATAGAAAAATGACAGACTTGTGGCAGAATCGATGAGATCTAGATAATGAGAATAAAGAGTATAGAACCTTGAGAGGTGTATTAATGGAATACAAATGAAGTATAGTAAATTATCAACACACTGTGACTGAGAGACCAGGGGGAACCTATTAAATAACAGTATAACCATCTAAGCAAAGAAGATTTTACAGAAAGAAAAAGAATACCAAAATACTATTAAAATAAAAAATGTCAGAAAAGTGAGAAAAAGATAATACAAATTTACAGTAACTTGCAAGATCAAAAAAAATTTTTTTAAAAAAGCAGAAGATGGAGTGCAGAGAGATAAATTTGAAGTGGAAAGAATAATACTAGGATGAATGGAAGAGAAACATAAGGGATTGAGAGATATAAAAATAATAAGAATTGAAAAATAAAATGTCACTTAAAACACAAGATAAAATCAATCAACTAACAACAGCCACAAAAACCAAACCAAACCAAACCAAACCAAACAAAAAAACCCTCTTGGTTTCTAACTGGCCAGACCAGTTTTTCTGATCTTGCTGGCTTTAGCTGGCTGAGGGACCTTTGAAATGCTTATCACTCTTCCCAGCCAAATCTCAGTAAGTCTCTCAGGTACTATCTCCAGGGCCAGTCTGACTTTCTCCTACAGGACCCTGGGCACTCCCGAGCAGCTCACTGCCGCGTTGTTCCGGACTCCAGGGTCCCTGCAGGGTTCCAGCTCTATGATCTCAGGAGGCACCCACGACATTTGGGGATTCACTGTGCCCTCTTTGGAAATCGTAAAAGGGTGCGCCAAATTTTTGAGTTTCGGGCTCTAGGAATGCCCTAAGTGCCGCGTCCCTTCTGGGTTCACCATGTGAGAGTCAGGATTCCCAATGGGGCGTCCGCTTCCACAGTTCAACACCGCAGGCTCCCAAATCCTGAGAACGCCTGCACCCTTTCCTGGGTTGGGGCTGCGACATCTGGGTTTTCAACCAATCCACAGTCCCACCGGGCTAGGGGTGAGGGCGCACTTCCAGGCCGCCCCTGGTCATGCTGGCTGGAGGCCCTCACTTCTCCCATGGCTCTGGGTGGGTGTTCACAGACCCTGGGTGATTTCCGCCCCCCAGCCCATCTGGCCTGTCTGTGCCTTCAAGCAACAAGTTCTCCCCTGGTGTTGCTCAACCCCCGTATTCGGAGGAGGGAGCAGTGACTCATCTCTCCCAGGAGCCCTGAGGCAGACCCGGGAGCACCGGGCCTGGGGACTGCAAACCCCTGGTCCCCACGCTGGTTCCTGGGTCCCTTTTGTCCTGAAGGAGTCTCCTTACCGTCTGGTTTTTCAATGATCGCAATTATTTTTGATGTCCTGCTTTCAAAAATGATTCAGAAACCTAGGCCACTTGCTCTGTTTCTCCACTGATCCACGAGTTTCCCTCCCCTTCATAGAAGCCGAGAAACATGCTGCCTAGAGTAAAGCCACCATCCTTTCTCTCAATTTTTTTCCTTTCAATAACAAGCACTTCTTCATCTTCTTGTCTCCTTTCAGTCTTTCTTCCTTGATTTCCTCACTGTCTTCTCTTCACTTCTTTTTCATATTTTCCCTTTTCACTTCTTCTGCTGCTGTTTCTGGTACAGTGGCCTCTTCAGATGCCACAGCTGCTCCCCTTCCCTCCAGGGAGATATTGCACAGGTGCAGCCCCATGGTTTCCACTGTGGGTCTCTCACGATGCAGTAGTACACAGCAGAGTCTCTCAGGGTAACCTGGGGCAGGATCAAGGTACTGGACTTTCTGTCTGCTGTGATGTAGAGAAAGGCCATCCGTTCGGTCACATTGCCTTTTAAACCACGAATCACATACTCTGGACCCTGGTGGGGAATCTGTCGATACCAATATATGTACTCATTTGTACTGATTGTGGAGTGGTTACAGGGCAGATGCACTGTTCCTTCTTCAGTACTCTCCACTGCATCTGGCTGTGTGGACTTAGCATCTCCCATAATACCTGAGGAGATGAGAAACAATAGATTAGCTCTGGAATATCAAATCTGGGGCCATGAGTGCTCCAGAACATCCTTCTCTGGCCTTGCCCTATACATGAACATTTTCATATGTGTTGCACAGGACAAGAGAGATATTACTGGTATTTATTATTGAGCTGTCCAGAGCCACAGGCCAAAGATCAATTGCTGTGTTCCACCACCCCTGGGCTCAGTAGAGCCCAAAGCTCCTTAGAACCTCAGAGCTGTGTGACTCAGGGGATCTTCTGTGAGTCGTGAACTTGAGAAACTTCTTATCATGATGCCCAGATTTTCTGGAGAAACACACAGACACATGGAAACACATAGATATATTCCCCACCCCCCAGCTCAGCAGTTTGATCAAGTACAGTGGGAGAAGTAAAAGCAGCAGGTACTGGACCTTTGTTTTCAGCCATGAAGCCATCTTTTCTCGGACCCAAGTCACTTACCCAAAGTGAGGAAAAGAGTGATTCCTATCACTGGTCTCATAGTTCAAGTGCAAACTGGGGTTGCAGGCCTCAGAGCTCAGAATCTGTGTCTGATCCTAGGTGTGGGGAGGTTCCAATGCCAACACAGCAGCCACTAGCAGAGCCTCACCCAGGAAGCTTTCAATTGGGTGTTCCTCAGGCACGCATCCTGGGTGAGGCTGTGCTAGTGGCTGCTGTGTTGTCATTAGAACTTAAATGAAACATCATTTAGAAAGGGGGTAAGAATGATTTTCCAATGTCTAATCCTACTTCAGAGGGTTAGCATTGAGATAATTTTTAAATAGTCTATGTTTGAATATGTCTGAGTAAGTAGTATCATCCCCATGGAGATTAACCATCCCTCACTTGTGTTACATGCCAAAACCCACTATTGAACTGATGTGAAATATCCTTTAGTCTAAGCACCTATATTAAATCTTGGGCTGTAAGGGAGAACAGAATTCCAATCCATATTCCCAGCCAGAGCAAGTGAGCCTCAGGAGCAGTAATACATAATTTAACATACAAAGTTATAAACTTCTTTCTTGTGTAAAAATTTTACCATATGCTCATTACAAATCCAATGAGACTGTGGAAGAAAATATTTGCAACATATAACACCAAAATAATTTCATAGTTGTATAACACCCCTGAGCTCAGTCTGACAGGATACTGTACCATTAGAATCCAGTCTAGGAGCCAGGTTGTCAGTTCTCCCGCATTGGCTCCTGGAACGCTGTCTTATGCACCCTTCTGATGGATGTTGTTGGATGCCCCAGTCTTGACACTGTAACCAGTGAATTGAATGGTATTTATTTGTATTCCAATTATTCCTTTAACAGACATATTCTCATCTCCTGGACCTTGCCAATGGGTTGCATGTATTGAGAAGAAGAGGAGAAAAGCAGGGGAGGAAAAGACAGGAAGAGAAGATTTACAAAGGGAAATAAAATAAAGACTTTTGACAAGAGACGTGGAAGTAAACAGAAAAGAATTTCTCTGGTTATTCTCAAAAGTAGTTATTATTTACAAAATGAAATGGAATAAAATTAAAATATTTCCTCTTGTCTGATGCAATAACTAAGCTTCTTATTTCACCATAGGAAGAAATATTTGGCCATTTAAAATTAAATTATTAATCACCTCTCCTTTGTCTTCACATGAGGGGACAGCTCTTTGCTCTGTGTTTGGGAGAGGGCTCATTCATGTCCTTGAGGCTGGGCACAAGCTCAGTGTGAGTTTATAAAGGACAAGGAGACAAAGGGGTGAAAGTAAGTTTTCTCACAGCTCAAGGATAACCTCTAACTCACCCTGGAAGGAGCTTCAGTTCCCCATTGCAACAGCGCCCCCTCGTGACTGTGCATATGAACTGCTTTCTCAGAACTGGGAATCAGTCAGTCAGCAATCTTCCAAGGTTTGTGTTTCCTGTCTAAGGATGGGTAGGTATCTCATGTGTGCTACCTCCCTCTGGTGGCAAAGTTTCATGAGGAGCTTCTACCACAAGCCTCTAAAGCAGAGATTTCCAACAGATGTGAAGCAGGAAATTTTAAAACTATAATTTCTGATTAGTCAGGGGCACTGACTGACCTCTTACCCCTTAGACTGTCAGATATAGAAATGACAACAGTCCATACAACAATAGCCCTATTGTGTGAATGATTCAAAATTTTACTATTTTTTAGTGTCCCCAGAATTGTGGTAATTATTTTATGTGTGCTGTGAGATGAAACAGGTTGAAATTTGCTGCTATAAAGGTTGAATTATTTTCAGTCAGTTGGGGGTTTTAGTATTATTTCTGTGACCTTTTCTTTACAGAAATTTTCTACAATCCTTCCTCAATCAAATTCTTTTACTTTCCTTAGTGTCTTGTTTTTGCATGTTTGATGGCTATTCCAAGGGCACATTATTTATTGTTTAGCATAGGATTTGGCAAAGACTAAACACTTAATAACATTTTGTTGAGTGAGTGTATTAATTAACATTTTGTGGGAGAAGTTACATGGAATGACAAAATTATTGTAAATAAATACTTCTAATTTTTGGACAACAAATAAAACAAAAATATTCATCAGTGAAGTTAAATGCAAAATTAGACATGTGGACAAAATTCAGATTGACAGCACAGCAAAACTCTGACTCTCCATCCTTAAAAAAAAAGAGAAAAACTCACAAATCTTTTACAGGTAAAGCCTGGGTATGACAATACAGCAGCCTATGGCATGGTGTCACGTAGTCATGCCAGTTAAAAGAAAAATAGTAACTCAAGGCTGGTGTAAATGTGTGTATAAAGAAGTATTGTGATTGCCATGAGAAATGTGAAAGGTGAGAGTCATTATGTCTCTAGGTATGTAACGCAAAATTCAGACCAACAACACAAGTTTTTATCTAGTGTTCATTACTGCAGGACTCAGATGGTGTGAACAATCCAAACTGAGCCCTCTCAAAAATGAATATTTTGGAATTTTTTTGGTTTTGTTCATTTGTTTGTACATAATAGTCTCATTCATGTATAATTCACATATTATGTAGTTCATCCTTTTCAAGCATACAATGCAATGATTTTTAGATTAGTTAGAGTTGTGCAATCATCACCACAATCAATTTTAGAGCATTTCGTAATCCTCAAAAAGAACATGTTCTAATTAACAGTCACTCAACTTTTTCCTCCATGAAACTCCTTCTAAGCAGCCAAGGATCTACTTTGTCTTTATCTCAGTCCATCTGTGCTGCTATAACAAATATCCACAGATTGGGTAGCTTATAAGCAACAGAAATTAATTTCTCATAGTTCTGGAGACTGGGAAGTGAAGTCATGCTTTCCGGTTCATAGATGGTGCCTTCTTCCTGTGTGCTCACATGGTTGAAGGGGAAAAAGTTTTCTCTGGACCCTCTTTTGTAAGAGCACTAATCTTAAAAGCCCGAATTTTTAATACCATCATCTTTTGGGACACAACTAACATATTTTGGGGAACACAAACACTCAGACCATAGCAGTCTCTATAGATTTTCTCATTCTGCTTCTTCTATATAAATGGGATTATACAATATATTGGCTCTTGTAGTTAGCTTTTTTCATCTAGCGTAATGTTTTCTGGGCTCATTCATCCATGCTGTGGCACTTAGGAGTACTGCATTGCTTTTTATTGCCCACAATATTCCATTGTATAGATATACCACATTTCACATGTCAATTGAGGCACATATGGATTGTTTCCATTTTGGTTATGAACATTGATAGAAAAATTTTTGCGTGCACAAATGTTTTCACTTCTCTTGGGTATACATGTAGGAATGGAATTGCTGGGCCATATAATAACTCTATGTTTAATGTTTGAAAAACTCTCAGGCCATTTTCTAAGGAAGCTGCACCATTTTACACACTCCTAAAAGTGTAAGAAAGAGTTTTATTTCTTTATATTTTTACCAATTCTTTTTATTTTCTGGCTTTTTGATTATGCTAGCTCAGTGGCTGTATTAGTGAAGTGGTATTTTCCAGTAGTTTTTATGGACAATGGTATTTATATCATATACTCTTTACCAGAGCAAGGAAGTTTTTGTCTAACTTCTGATTTGTTAACAATTTATCTCTTTATTATGGTTGAATATTTGGTAAACATTATAATTTTGTGTAACCCTTGATTATTAAATGATGTTTATATTCATGTGGATTATTGTTTTGACTTAAAATGTTAAACATCACATGAAAGCCAGCTTGGTTATAATATAGTATTCTTTCATATTTTCTTCCAATTTTGTGCTAATATTTAGAAGTTTTAAATGTATGTTCATTGAGTGAGGTTATCCTATATTTTAAAAGTTCCTCTATTCAGGTTTTAGTATCAAGAACATTTAGTCCTGCCCTGGCTGGTGGCTCTGCTGGCTTGAGTGCTGTCTGGATAAGTCAAGGCTACAGACCCCATCCTTGTTCAGGGCTCATGCAAGAAGCAACCAGGCACTGCGTAAATAAGGGGAACAAAATAGATGTTTCTCCCTATCTCCTTTCCTCTCTCTCTCTCTTTAAAATCAATCAATACAAAATTTTAAACAGGGATTATTCTGTCCTTGCAAAAATTTGTTTCTGTTTTTATTAAATTTTGGGCATCATTAATATTATGTTTGATATGTGATGCTGTCATAATAATCAACCTTAAAATCTCAGTGGTTAAAAAAAACAGTGGTTCATTTCTTGCACATACATAGCAGCTCATTTTGAATGATGAGGATCCTCCAGGTCAGCTATATTGTGTGTGATGACTAACAATTGAAACTTCATATGAATATGTAACTCATCAATCACCATAGTCTGTAAGAGCCGATATTGAAACTTAAAATCCTCTACTGTGAAGTGGAACAGGCCATTTCTACTCACTTTTCTTTAGCCCATGCAGGCCTATAGCCATGTCAATCTTCAGGAGACTTGCTGTCCTTCCAGGTTGCTGGAAGGAGAGGCAACTGGATATTAATGAGCAGTCGCTGTGTACTCCATCGTCAGCCTTCCACCTGTAACTGAGAATTCATTTCCTCTCTTCTTCCCATGCAGGAGGCAGAGAGACAAGTTAGATCCCCTTTCAGTGACTCCTGATCGGTGGCAGGGAATCTGATTAATATCCTATACTGTCCCCCAGGTCTTGATGTGACTCCTTTGAAACACTATGAAGAAACAAATAAGCAGAAAACAAACAACAACAAGTAAACTGTTTCCTCCACACATTCAATACACAATCATGGAACAGTTACAGGATAGTGTTCTGTAAAGTCCCCTACAACTGAGAGAGAAGAGAGACAACAGTGTTGGTTTGCAGCAGGCCCCAGGGAGCACTGCTTATGGGTTCCTGACCTTTATTTGATGAGATGCTTCCTGAAGGGAGCTCTCCTGCTCAGTGCATATCACATTCTCTGCCTCAGACTTCTGGGAGAGTTTTCTTCCATGATCTTCCTGGCCACATATTCAGGGCTATGCCTCTCTTGGGGGATGGTTCTCTCAGCCATGCTCTGCCTGGGTTTGGTAAGAGCCAAGAATTATTTTGAATCTCTAATGATCATAGTGTGTTTTAGTCAAAACTGGCTTTGGCTATGTGAAACTTTAAAAAAGTTAGTCACCTCCTTATCTACTTGATTCTTGTAAGAGTCATATATTTATGTATGAAAACTGTATTGCAAGCTAGTCTGGCCGTGACCACATTGTTCACAAAAGAAGACTGACCAGGAGGACCCAGACCCAGTTGCTGAGGTTTGTGTTGGTTGGACTGATGCTCACCTGACTCCTTCAGCAGCACCCTTGTCCCCTGACCTGTCTCCTTCACAACAACCAAATCTAGGGCAAGACTAAGAACCTCCGTCTCTACTAAACTTGATGAGAACTTGATGGCACTTAAAGTGTCAGACTTTCAGCCCTTGCAGACACTGGCCACAAGTTATTGTGGTTCTTAGAGTTCCCCAATGGGCAGAGTGGAAATTTTATTTGGAATGTGGAAATAATTTACACAGTGTAATTCTACTCAACCTTATAAAAAAAGAGAAAAGTTTACCTTTTGCAACAGCATGGATGTACCTAGAGAATATATGTTAAGTGAAATAAGCCAGTCAGAGAAAGACAAATACCATATGATCTCACTCATATGTGGAATGTAACGAACCAACTGAACTAACAAGCATAACAGGACAGACTCATAGATGGAGAAGAGATGACAACTAGATGAGCAGGGAGGTTAAGGGGTGGAGGACTGAGCAAAAAAGGAAAAGGACTAATGAATATGAACAACTATGTAGTGATCGCTGGGGATAGTAGACTATAAGGAGACTAAATGGTAATGAAAACAAATATAATAAAAAGAGTATGCATATTTTTAAAATATCACATTAGACTATGAAGAAACATTAGAATAAGTTTATGCATTTATACATGTGTTTATTCAATTTTTGTACATAATATATAAAATAATAAAATGCATTATTATATTTGTAAAAACTGTTAAAATCAGCATCATATTGGAAGAGGAAAAGGATGGATTCTAGTGCTATTCAGATCTGAATTCCAATAAGTCAAGAGGAGCATTAGAAAACTACTCCTGACTTTCCTGCAGTAAATGGGTTCATTCATCTCAGTGTTTAGGAACAATTTCAAAAGCACTTTGTGATGTATCTTAACCCAATATACAAACATAATAGCTAGGACTTTTGGGGACTAGGCTGTTTTATACACTGAGCTCATTATGGGGCATTGTTTATAGAAAGTTGACGTTAGAAGGTCTCAACTGTGCCACCACACACAGGGCCTGCCTTCTTCCTGCCTGTGGTTCCTGGGTTTTCCCAACCTCTGAGCAGGTGGCTGTCTTCATGGAGCCAAAGGTTTTTGCTAAGCTTCCACCATCACTTCTATTACTGTGGGCTCAGAGAGAGCACAGAAGTACTTTGCTGAGTCGGCCAGTTGTAAGGAAGAGATGGTGAGGCTGATGAATTTGTTTGCCTTTTGAAAGTTCACAGAGTAGCGATCCTGAATTGCATTTGCATAGCCAGAGTACTGTTTAATAAGGAAAACCATCTCTCCACTGGGAGGCTGCTTGTACCAATACAAATAATAATAAGTCCATGTGGTTTCATACATGCAGTCCAGTTTCACAGCTTGTTCTGCAAACCTTATTACTGTAGTCTGAGGTTGAGTGACTCTCTGAGTCCTGATGATTCCTGTATAAAAAAAAGGAGAAAGCAGGATTGCTCCTCTGAAATGTCTCAGGTGGGTTATGAGGAACATATTATTTTACAACCCAAGAACAAAGGAAAAAATGACATGATGTTTCATTTCCTTGCCTCTATCCCTTTGAATACCCCAACCAGTTACAACTTTCAAATCCCATCCTTGTCTCTAAGAGGACGCTGAAGTCCCATGTCTAGGGCCACACGTACTGAAGCTTAAGAAGACCATGAGTGCCCACAGCAGGCCTGACCAGAGCATGAAGGAAAGTCTTCTGGGTGAAGTCTCCCTTGTTCTCATTTTTCCCAGAGATCAGCCCTTGTCTGAGTGCCGGGGTGCTGAGATCTGGGTTAGATGTATCTGCCCCTAAACAGGAAGTGCAGTTCATGAGCAGAATGTTACATTTGCTATATTCAGAGCCGACGCATCTACACCACCCCAATACTCTGTGTTGCCTACATGATTTTCTGTAACAATACATTTGAAAATGGCTATTATATCTGGCCAGGTATATGAAGTTTAATTATCTTTTTGTCATTGAACTTTTGCTTGACACTATTGTGATCAGAGATTATATTCTGAATGACTTAAATCCTTTGACATTTTTTAAAGCTTGCTTTAATGGATTAACACTTCTTTTTTGTTACAGGTATATGGATATATAATTGACATACAATAAACTGCTCATTTTTAAAGTACAATTTCATGAGTTTTGACATATATACAACCCCCCTAAGGCCATTACCACAGTGAAGATGGGGAACATAGCCATCATTTCTGGAACTTTTTTGTGACCCTTTGTAAACCATCCTCACGGCCAGTCCCAAGCAATCACTAAACTCCTTTTGTCAGTTTGTATTTTCTAAAATTTTTATATAAAATTCATGTGTTTTTTCTAAAGTTTTATTTAAATGTAATCATACAAGAATCTTTTTATCTGCCTTTTCTCATTCATCATAATTATCTTGAGATGCAACTGAGTTGTGGCTCATATCAGCGATTTCTTCTTTTGATTGTTGAGTAGAATTTCATCACATATGCACTGGCATTGTTTCCAATCTGGGTCTGTTACAAATAAATCTGTGAACATTCTGTACAAGTCTTTTGTCTGTATATATTTCCTTTTCTCTGTGAAAAATACCTAGGAGTGGAATGCTTTTAAAATGTAGTATGTTATATTTAATGTTTTAAAAAGCAGCCAAACCATACTCAAAATCACCAATTGATTTTGGTGTATTGTACATTCTCATCACAGTGTGAGAGAGTTCTAGGTGTTTCACATCCTTGACAAGATTTGGTACTGTCAGTCTTTTTAATTTTATCCATTCCAACGAGAATGGAGGGGCATCCCATGTATTTAATTCATTTTCTATAATAGCTTATAATGCTGATTATCTTTTTTTACTGGCTATAATTTATTCATTTCTAGACTCTGTTATTTCTTATTGTGTGAATATATCACAATTTATTTGTCTATTGTCCTGTTCATGGATATTGGGTTGGAATTTTTTGCTATTTTTTATTTTTAATTACAGCCGACATACAATACTATATTAGTTTCAGGTGTACACTCCAGTGATTAGACAAGTTACTAAGTGATCATCCTAATAAATGTCATACCCATGTGACACCACACACAGCTATTGTTTGTCATTTAGGGCTGGCTCTGATAACTGTGTGGGTAGGTGCCCAGTACTCTGTTGTCTTGGTCCAGCTTTTATCTCAGCTCCCATGTACCTGGATCTCAGATGTAGGATTTTCTCAGCAATCATGCCTCTCCTCCCCAAGGCAGCCAGAACCTACCATGTTTCAGAGTGGGACTCGGGGGATACAATTTTCTGCCTCTTCCACATTCATAGCAGAAATATACCAGTATTGCAGCAGGACATTCAGCTGAGAATGGTTTACTGCACTTAACCAAAGGTAGAGGGGTTTTTTCCTTGTGCTTTCTCTCTGGTACAATGAACCTTACCTGTGCCTTGTGAGGGACGGTTGACAGAATTTTCTGTCAGTTCTTTATTTCATCCCCAAAGTCTTTGAGCATTTCCTTCATGTGCGAGACTGATCTAAGAAAGCTGGAGGGATCTGTGCCTTCCTGCAGTCACAGCTGGTCATACCCTAATCTCTGGTGGGGATCTGCCGTCACCCACCCTGCCCCCAGTGATTTTAGTGAGCAAATGGTAATGGTCTGGGAAGATGGCCCTACCACTGAGTTTGAATTCCCCCTGTGTCTGTTACTATCAGAAATTCTATATTGTCATAAGAACTCTCACTCCTCACTCATTCATTTTCCAATCTATTCTTTCCTCCATCCCTCCCTCCTTCCCTCCCTTCCCCACTTCCTTCCCTCCCTTCCTTCCTCCCTTCCTTCCTTCCTTCCTTCCTTCCTTCCTTCCTTCCTTCCTTCCTTCCTTCCTTCCTTCCTTCCTGTAGCTGATTTCCTTTCTACTTGTCTGACAGCCAGCACCTCTTTCACCCACACTCTGCTAAAGTTGTGCCAGTCCGTGTGCCTGTCTCTCCTTGGAGGAACCTGTTTCCCATGGGAATACAGCCTCCTTGTTTGTCCTGTGACCTCAGGTCTCTCTTAGGTTAAAGCAAAGTTATGAGTTTTCTGCTTTTTTAGTTTACATGTTAAGGTGGTAGGAAACAATGCTCTCTCACATTTTAGCTATCCTAGTAGGATTGGAGCTGTGTTCACCTTTCATTGTCTAAAAAGTTGAGGTACTCCTATCAGGAATGCAATATCTTTGCCAGCTTTCTCTGTGAACCATAAGCATATTGCAAAACACAATATTATTGTAAATCCCACTTCATAATTGAAATACTTTACTCCTAGTCACTAGGAGGGAGGGTACTGTTTTGTGTTTTGCTGTTGTATTTTGATTTCTATTGGTCACTCTGCATCCCTTTTAAAAACAATTCATCAAACCCAAGGAGGGTGTTGTGGGAACCAATGATTTACAACTAGTGGGTCAGAAGTTTAGGTAACCACTTGGACAACTGATTGGCATCCTGAGTTGAAGAGCATTGTTGCAACCTTTCATTTGTATCTGGTGGGTCAGAAGCACAGGTAACAATCTAGGCCTGGAACTGGCATCTGAAGTGGGGGACACTCTTGCAGGACTCAGCAGTAAACTTGTGGGATCTGCTTCAATCTCCAGTTAGATAATGTCAGGTTGAGATGACTTATAGGACACCCAGGTGTTGTCAGAAATATTTCGTGGTGTATGTGGGGAAACACATGTTGAAATTGGGTCCAGTATCCCAAAACAACTATCTCAAAAGATTGAGTTGAGCAGGTAAAAAATCTGGAATTATCAAGTATATTGTTCAAATACTGTCCTTCATATGTTGCTCTTTTATGGCGTCCTCCCTGGGAAGAACTGTGATGTTATCTGAAGAGTGTGGCTTTCACACGATGTCCTATGTGGTGTATGAGGCAGCTGTGAGTGAGTGCTTCCCAGAACAGACTCAACAGCTCCCTGTTCAGATCTTATCTTACTCACTTCAACCACTAGCTGCTAATGACTGTCTGGGTAAGGTTTGTAATTCTTCTGTTAGAATATGGGAATAGACAATTACTTTAGATTGACTTCTGTTTGTGTGTTTGTCATGTTCACTTATTTTTTTTTTAGTGGGCTCTCTGATACAATGGAAAGATGTTGCAAAATCCTCTAGCTGTGATGGTGATATAATGGCCTTGATAGACTTAGTTGCTTTCTGGAAGTTCACAGAATATTGACCCTGTGTTGCACTGGTTTCTGTACTTTTGTGCTAAGAAATGAGTAAAATCATCTCATCATTGGGAAGCCCCTTACCAATACCATACATGATACTTTGTACCAATGCCATACATAACATCCAACCCTTGTGTTTAAACAGTCTGGTTCCACAATCTCACCTGCCTGCCTAGATCTTGTTGGATGGTATTGAAAGACCTTTTGGGCCCTGGCTGGTGTGGCTTAGTGGATTGATTGCTAGCCTGTGAACCAAAGGGTCACTGGTTCAATTCCCAGTCAGGACACATGCCTGGGTTGCAGACGAGGTCCCCAGTAGGGGTACATGAAAAGCAACCACACATTGATGTTTCTCTTCTTCTCTTTCTCCTTCCCTTCCTCTCTCTCTCCCTAAAAATAAATAAATAAATAAAATATTTTTAAAAAATCTTTTAAAAATAATGTTGCAGCTCTAAAAAGTAGACTTTCTAGGATGTGCTAGATCCTGTGGACATAAGAATTAACAAGATTGACCCCAGAGGTGACCTTCAGGAAGTTGCCAAGAACTTTTAGGCAAGAGCTCAATTTTAAGTCAATGAAGACTCAAAATCTGGTTCTTTTCCCCCTTTTTCTCACTTTCCTGGAGAGTAGATCACAGTTGGCCTTGTTCATCTCCTCAGCCCCTCCCCACCATCTCCCCTGAATCCTGGGGTGTCCTCAGTCTCATTACCAACAACTGTTTCTATCAGGGAAGACAGAGGCCATCAGTGCCCATAATATGCTGAGAAGAGTGACTTTGGCACCTCTGTCTCTAAGAACAAAGTTCCTGCTCTGGGTTTGGGACCCGTCTCACTCAGTTGTATAAAGCTGCACTTAGAGTTGTTGGAGATGGGCAGGGCAGCTGTCTCAGAGCAGGAGGTTGGTGCGGTGGGGTGGGTGGGGCCAGTCATCAGGTCATGTCCTGCTCAGAATTGCCTAGAGTATGTTGAGCCACTGGATTTGTTTAAGTTAGCCTTCCCTGTAATCAAGATTGTTCAATTATTCTCCAGAAATGTTATTCCTGTCAGTTTATTCCCAGATTCAGATTTTCATTAAGAAAGTAACTGTTATGTTTTTCTTCCCAAAAGAAGAAAAGACCATTTAAATTAAAATGGAGGTAAGCCTTTGCATCCTTGTGTGGGAATAGATGTAAATTCTCACACACAATGTTTTGTGGTAATACTGGAAACCCTGGGTTTTGTCTGACTCTCTTCCCTCCGAATATGTTTTCTAACAGTTTCCTTAAAAGTCTAGTCTCTTTTCTGATTATTTAGGCTTCTTGTTATGATAGGTAACATTTCACAAAGACAAAATAACTTTTACATTCTGTTCAGTGTTATTTGCCCTAGACTCAGTTATAATAAAAGACTGCTTTATGATGAGATATTATTTCCCATGAGTCCTGGTCACCAGCCAGTCTGTTAGTGTAAGAGAAAGTTATGCTTTTTCTCTGCTCTCACCCCCATCATGCTGCCCATCAAAACAAAAACACCCTGGAGCTACCACACCACAAATCTATTTAGAGAACTTAGGCCCTCATGAAATAACAATTTATGGTTTATAATAAAAATATTGCCTACTATTCACTGAACACAATATGTTCTAATACCTTCATGGGCAAATCTTAATCATCTTGGGAAAAAGGTTAACTTTATGAGAAGTTATTATGTCCTCCCTCCTACTTTACAGAGGGAGATAAAGGCAAGGCTCAGAAATCTCCTCAAGATCACACAGGTAGCAAATCAAATGGAGGGCCAGGGATATAATGGTAATTTAGGAGAGTGAACTTGAATCACTACTTCTTTTTATCCCCTTTAACATTCGGCTTCTCTTTCTTTGATATTTTTTTGTTCCAAAATAAAACAGAAGAATATTAATATTTAAGTTAATATTACTTAATATTAAAAGAAGTGTTACAGGTTATCATGAGGTCTAGAATCTAAACATTTTTATCCACCTTATTTTTAAAATAGAGTTTATTGGATATAAGTTACATGAAATGATACGTAATATCTCAAGTGCAACATTTAAAATATTTGACAAATTCATACACCTGTGTAATCATGACATGAGCTGATATATCATTTATACCATCCTGTAAGTTTCCTTGTGATCCACCATGGTCAGTGCCTTCCTTCCATCCCACCCGCTGGCAACCATGACGTGATTTGTGTTGCCATAGATTAGATTTGCTCTTTCTAAAATTTCGTCTATGTAAATTATTTACTGGGTCCTCTTTTGTGTCCAGCTTCTTTCATTCAGGATAGTGTTTGGAAATTTACCTATATTGACAGATAAGCAGGTAGTTAATTTTTGTTGCTGAGCAGTGTTCAATATTATAAGTACACCGGTTTCTAGATCCATTACGGACTCTTCTGCCTTCCCCAGTCTGCTGTTGAGCACATCAGTGAGTGTCTCAGTCATTACACTCCTCAGCTCTAAGATTTCCACTTTTCTTTGTGGTTTTCATTTATCTGTTGAGCTTTTATTTCTGTTTGCTTAATATTAAAAATATTTTCCTTCAATTGTTGACTGCACTTTATTTAGTTTTTTGGCACATATTTATTTATTACAGGTGCTTTCAAATAGTTGTCCTCTAAATTATATAAGTTAAGCCATCCCAGAGTCAGTTTCTATTTGCTTTTTTCTTGACTGTGAATCATATTTTCCTAATAATTTTGGGGTATGTAATAAAGACCAATGACTATGGTTCAGTTTGTGGATTTTAACTTCTCTAACAAATACAAAACATATTTTCCTGTTTGTCTTTCTACATTCTTAAAAGTAAATTAATGAACATTTGTTGAGCCCTTGCTGCCTGCCAGTGTTGTGCCGGGTTTCATGTGGGGGCATGACTGAGGAATGATCTCCCCCACAGCACATCTGGGAAACTGGTAAGACAAGGTATCATGTAGGTAACTCAGAGTACTCCACAACACCTGAAAATCAGTCAGAATAAAGTACAGAGAGAAGGGAAATGGAAGTCAGCTTAAAATTGCAAGTGCTTTTCAACTACATTTCTCCAAACAGATATTAGAAACTGGAAAAATATTGCTAGTGCCCCTTCCAGATAAGTGACATTAGCCATGTACCATATTAATTCCTCACAGCCAACAATGAACAAATCAAAAGACTCGCGTATGTTGTGGTTTTCTCATTAGCTCCCAAAAACAAACTGTGGACATCTAGCAGAAGAGAGAGAACTTATTTTGATTTTCAGACAGGAATACATCCACAAAAGGAGTTCACACATGCAGCTTAGGTCATATTGTAACTCACTGTGATGTTTGAAACTGAAATTTATTTGATTCGCTTCTTAATCTAAACTACCTGCCATGCAATTACATCATTACCTACCTAGCACTTATATAATTATCAAGAAAATAGTGTTGAATTAGATTTGATCTTAAAATATGGCCATCTTTTTGCACTCAATGTGAGAGCAATTGAAATTCCCTCAAATCTCTCTCTTTTTTAATGATGAGCCTGCGGGTAGGTTCCCCACGGGAGGCCTGTGCTAGGAGAGCATCTGTGGCCCTGTGTCAGGTTACAGCACAGCCTTTGGAGGCCTGGGTGTCACTGTGCTTCTGCTCCACAGAAGTACGTGCCTGAGTGACTGAGCTGGGAGCCCATGACGCAGAGGGAGCTGTGCTGCTTTTCTTTATCCAACGTGGCTGCTATTTTGTCATGAATCTCTTTTCCTTCTCTTCTTAACAACATCAAGAAGATGGGCCCTTCACCAGGCTTCTGCCAGTACCAGTGTAAGGAATATAAAGTCTTTGAGGAATTGCACCAGACAGTAACATTTTCCCCTTCTTGGATGATCAAGGACTGAGGACTCTGCTGCACTTCTTGGCTTCTCACACCTGATCTGAAAACAATTGAAGGACACAGGAAACCCTCAGGAGATGCTTAGTCTCAAAACATAAACATCACCACATATGACAGAACATGAGGGGTTCCCATAAGGGCCCTCCCGGGTCAGAAAGACAGCCCAATATCTGCTCTCAGGGCGGCCACCATGACAAGCCTCTTTTAGACTGAACTGTGTACTCACAAGCCAATTGCCACAGTAGAGCACCTGAAAGCACTTTCAGGAGAGTCTCCATCCCTTGGCTCCCCAGCAAACCCAGTGGACCAGGTCAGATTCTGAATGGGCTTCTCAGCAGGAGTTCCCTTGTGCTCAGAGCAGTGCAGCTCTGTTGCAGCTGTTTCTAGAATACTGAAACTCTGGAGGACAACCAATCAGAGAGACTTTGCAGCATTTCATCCTTTACAGAGAATTGTGTACATCCAGGATACTTTTAACACAGTGCCCCCCTCTGGCCAGGCTAAGAAATTATTAAAATGTGGATCTGGGTTGAGTACGTTTCAACCCAAATAAGTTTCTTGAATAAGTTTACAACTAATATGTCCTTTGTTTTTGTTTTATTTAGTGTTTTGGTATAAGGAAAAAACCTCTCAATATACTGTGATAGTGAGAGAATTACTTCAGGATCAAAACAAAAATCAAGGGAAAATGATATATAAAATTGTATCTATAAGTACATAAGTATCTAGCAAAGCAATAATATTTTAAATAGTAACATTTTATTATACTATTTGATTCTTCAGATCACTTTCAGTGCTTATCAGTGCCTTCAAGATGATGTACAATCACCTTGCAATGGCTCATAATTATTTTCACAAAGTGGTGTCTATATATTGTTCTAGTCTGAAGGTTTCTGTTGTCCATTTTGAGTTGTATGCTCCAGCCATTCTGAGTTAGTTTAATGTCTCTCTCCTCAACTAAATCTTGACTTTATACCTTTGCATATTCTGTTTCTCTTTTCCTATAATTCCTTTTCCCTGACCCTATTTTTGACTAACTTCTTTATGAGTCTTGACTTAGATATCACCTTTTTAGATAGCCTCCCTTATAATCTGTATCCAATTCAGATGTCTCTGTTTGGTGGTCAGAGTTTGCTTTTCTCCTATGATAGTTTTGGTGACACTGTTTTGTTATATACTCCACAATATCACATGCTTTCTGAGGGCAGGCACAATGTCTGTTTCCTTCCAATTGCATCTCATGTATTTGTGCCTAAAACATATCTTAGATGTCAAGGAAACAATAATTAGAAGAATCTCAAGTAAACAGAGTACACTGTTGTTACCTTTTCAAACATTATAATGTTCATTTATAAATTTTATATGATGGCTCCTTTGCATTGTCTGTTTGAGAAATATATATATGTTAACCTTGCCTTTAGTCTGAAATTCACTATGACCTCCATTGCCTTGTATGTGCACTGTTTCTACTCTTACTATCTCCTACTTCCTCTGTCTTTCTTCCTAACTCCTACCAAACTTATAGGTCTCAGTTAGGCATCGTACACTCCAGCTGTTCCTGACTCACTACTAAGACTAGTGTGGGGTGGGCCTCTCTGAATGCCTCCATGTCACCCTTTGCTTTCCTAGACCTTTTCATTCTGTCACTTTACCTTGTCCAGTCAGCTACCTGTATAACTTACTAGACTACACATTCAATGACAAAAAAATAACTATGTATTTCCTCATCACTCTTTTTTTCCTGGCATGTAGCATGCATGTAGAACTTAGCAGGTAATCAATAAACAATTGTTGATTAACTGAATGAATGACACCTGAGAACAATGTTGGCTGAAAACCATTGTCCGTGCATTACACATGAGGTCCTGATATAAGATGCTAGATCAATTGTAGAAAGTAGCTCTTCACCAATGTTGCTTCCCAGATACACCAGAAAAGGAAAGAACATAGATTGATAACTATAGGAATGAGTGAAATGTGAGTGTTGTAGTATAGGGAGCCTGATCAAAACTACTAAGAATGAGGTTGTAGGTAGCAGTCCCTGTTCTGGCACAACTTTCTTTGTAGCCTTAGAAATGTAGAGAAGGCAGGGCTGTATTTCTACACCACAGCTTCCCTTTGTACACAGGTGTGAGATTGGGTAAGTATAATGCAATCAGAGTGGAGAATGTCCATTGTAACAGAACTTCATAACTGGGTTGGAAAAATTTACAGATTATTTCAAATCTATCTGAAGATAAGGAAAGCTTTTAATATGCTGACCTTCAATGTTAGAAATAGTTTTGTTAAGAACAGGAATGTATGATAACTAGACTGATTATTCATTCATATTTCCATCTTTTTTGAAATTGAAATGAACTTCATGGCATCATTTCTGCATAGAATCTTAGAAAAAAATTTAACATAGAGAAACAGAATAGAAAAATATTTGCAGGAAGCTGGGGGTGGATTGGAGAAAGAGAAAGAGGTTAAAAATACATAACAATAATTAAATACTGAATTTTAAACAATATATGAGGTAATAAACACCTAAAATGCAAATTAGATAATACTGTAAGTTATATAATGTGATAAAAAATGTAATATGATATGTATGTTATATATTATAATTTATATAATATAACATAAAGTATACATTATATATTATACATCATATGGTATTATATTATATTGTTGTGTTATATCTATTGTATATAATTTATTATTTATTATATTACATTATTCATTATATTCATTGTATTTTCTCATTATATTATTCATATAATATACTATTATATATTATGTATTTATATTATAATACATTATATTATATTATTCATTCCCAAAAGTCCCTGCTACTGTAGAATATACATATATTACATGTATATGTGTGCATATAAATTGCATATGTAATGCATATATAATACATATATACACATACATACAATATATGTGTAATGTATTGTGATATAATATGTAGGAAACTGACATTACTTTGGCCAATTTGTTTCACAGCTTATCAGGGAAGCAGAGGTTGAGAAGATGCTTTCCTGTTTCTACTCCTGCCCTTGTTGCTGCATGATTGCCATGAGAGTGTGCCTGACCCAGGCTGCTGCAGGACTTCTCCTGATCCCAGACGAGGCCACTCTAGACAGCCCACAGACAGTTGTTTCAGACCTAACAGGGCACTCAGCCAAGCCCAGAGACACTGTTCAGCTGAGCCCAGTCTACATTGTCAGTCCACACATTTATAAGTTACATGATTTATTGTTTTAGTCTTGAGTTTGAGAGTAATGTATCATTATTATAACAAAGGCTAACAGATACAGTGGGAGGTATGGGTGCTTAATTGAACAACCTTTGGTGTGGCTCCAGAAGGTAAGAACTCATTACATCACAGTAGCGTAGATAGTCCCTCCAATGACAGTGTTGACTCTGTGATGGGGTGTCTTGTGGTTTCAGAGAGTTGGGATCTCTGACCCCAGCAAAGTGGAATGACCACTGCAACAGTCTCCTGGGAAGCATGTAGAGCTTCCCGACTCAGGGACCACTTTAAGTGGCCACAGGATTTTATTGGTAAGATGCTTCAGGAACAGTTAGCTTTTTAGTGAAAAATATTATAGAAAGTTCCTTTACATATGTTACACACACACACACACACACACACACACACACACACACACAGTATTGCACAAACATACTGCACAAACAGTATGTACACAAGGAGTCTCAATCTATTTCTCATTTTTCTTTACTTCTTATATTTTGGATCTTTTCAGCTTGAGATTCTATCTTTAAGGGACTAGGAACATTTTTTTAAAATTTCCATGAAATTCAGGTTGACCAATTTCCTCTAGTCATCACATTAATGAAGAGCATAAAACCAGTGGTTGGTACCTGTTTGAGGTTAATGGAATCACATACCCACTGGACAACAAGAAAATAGATTTCATCTACTTCTAACCTAATTTCACAAATGAATAAATTTGACTGACTAATAGGACTGCAAAAGATAATACAAGTTGACAGTGGTAATAAGAATATAAATGTGAAGATGTTTTTTTAGTTGAGACAATCATACCACTCATCTGTAGGGACAGGGATCCCATGTAGGTAACTGTCCATCCAGGTTGCTTCAGTCTGAAACAATGTTCATGGATTATTGTACAAAAAGTGAAGCACATGATTGCTGGTACTCCAAGCACCACAAACACTCACTGATAAAATTTTTATTAGAACCCTGGTTCCCCATCCCAAATGTGTCTCTTCCCCAAGGATAGAGGGAAAACAGGGTAACTTCATTCCAGGGATTAGTGGGAGCAAAGTTTCAACAGCAATTGCTGCCCTGGCTACAGAGGAACCTCTCTCTCAAAGTGAAAAATGAGAATGGTGAGACTCCTGGACATCCTGAGGCTCAGGGAACATTCTCAACTCATTTGGAGGATTTGCTATGCGTCAGTTTTCCTTACTGCTCAGCTTACTCACCAACTTTAAAGTGCACCCTCTCTTACTGCCATGCATGAATGGAAGCAAGTCTGTGTGTGTGTGTGTGTGTGTGTGTGTGAGAGAGAGAGAGAGAGAGAGAGAGAGAGACCCCAAAGTGGGGTTAGCATGGCCCCAGCTGCAGGTTTGAGTACAGGCTGCAGGTGCCTGCAGAGCACTGTGCACTGGCTGCACAGAGGTACAAGGCTGCGTCTCCAGGATGCGAGTGCTCAATATGCAGAGAGAGGTGTTTGGCACTCACATTGTGGAAGGCTGTGAATCTTCCATCTTCCTTCTTATCTGCAACTGAACGCATTGATATCAGGAATGCAGGACCCTTAGCAGGGTATTTTTTGTACCATGCAAAGTAATCAAACAAATCATTATTGTAGTCACAGTTCAGAATAGAAGTTCCTCCTTCCTGCACACTCAGGGATGGAGAATTCTGCTTCACTTGTTGCTGCTCACCATTCTGCTGTTGACTATTCACCCCTGTGTGGAAAGAGAATATCAGATTTTACATTTAATCCTCAAAGTCCCAACAGAAAATCATCTATCACACGCCAGAAAGGGAAAAAAAGCAAAACTTCCTAACTATCTCATCTCTCAGCTTTGTAGTATCCTCTGAAATTTTTCTACTCTACCTAAACCTCCCAGCCCAAACTCACAGTGTGGCTGAAGACAGAAAAGCAACAACAAAGCCCCCAGGAGCCTGCTCATTTCTCCTGGGAAGACTGGTGGTCCTGTCTGCTGCCCAGGCAGCTGTCAATCTGATTTCAGCTTCCTCCACTTCATTCGTATCCTTCCACAGAGCCTTCTGCTTCACGTCTGAATGGCCCTGTTTTTAGCTGAAATTATTCATCTTCATAAAAGGAAGCACTGCCCCCTTTAGTCCACATGCAGCAAATTTCTGAAAATGTGTTTCTGTGTTTCCAGAACTTCAATTTGTAATTCCTTCCCCAGGTTAATATGTTAAAATAGGAGACTTTAAGAGATCACATAATTCAAATGTATGGATATATTTCATTATTGCAAATAGGAAATGATAACTGAGAATTTAGAGAATTATACAAAGTCATGATTGACACTTTTCAATTGGCATACTTAGGCAGACACCATACTTTAAAATATTAATAAGAATTGGTGTTTTGAGGTGGACACATGGAGTATGATGTTATATTTAATGCAGTGGTTACAAATTTAGAACACAAGAGTTTGGTAGCTTTACCTCTAATGTAATTGCATTCTAATGTGGTCTTCACAGTCCACCTTTCTTGTGGTTAAATAAATGCCACGTGTAATTAAGTGTGATATGAATCCAGACAACTCTCTTAAAAACCCAAAAAAGTGTATCCTCTGTAACAGATTATCCTCTGTAATAGATCAGCTTCTGAATGAGGTGACTCTCCTGGAAGGTCAATGAAATCATTTAGTGGGTTTGTATTCTCAAATGAGACAAAAATTACATAATCCTGTGAAGTCTATAGGCATCATGAGGCCATAAAATTTAAAGTACTAGAAAACGCCCCCAAGGCAACTATTTTTTTGCCTTTGCTCTTGTTTCATATCTAGTCTATGTCTCCACAGTTTAGCCTCATGGAAGAGGCAGGAAGAGTCTATCGTGCTTACAGTGCTAACTCAGTGGAGTGACTAGCGATTGAAGCTGAGGTTGAATGGAATATAACTTGCTGGGAGTTATTTGAACAAAGACACAGACCACAGAATAAAATAGTTATAAGCATATATGTTGTATGGGAAGAAATATTTCTCATTTTTATTTGAATAACAATGCATCATTCTAGGAAGTCCCAGTGTTATCGAGTCCACATTCACTGTTCAGTCCAGATAAGCCGAGCTGTCCCTATTGTACATTACACATGTACATGTCCTTCCCTCAGCACCCTTTCTGCTCCCCTTCGTCCTTCACCCTGAGTAACTCATGTTCATTTGCTAGCTTTCAAGCTGAGCTGTCACACATCCAGGAAGCTTTCTCTGACTGACACCTATTGATTTCATAATAGCCTTTGCTTTCTCAGTAAAACTGTATGATTTAAAAATATGTGTTCCATAGTAGACTATCTCGTCCACAAGTGAAGTGACTTGTATTTTTTCAAAGCTCCCAATCCAGCTTCTAACAGGTACTTTGTAAACATCTGTTGAATGATTGAATGAGAGAAACTTGTGAGTAAAGGTGGATGAGAAATATCATCCCCATTTTGATGAGGATTCTAATATGACTTACAAAGAACATGACTTGCTCACACTGATATAAGACACTCATAACTGGAAGTTGACATTTTCCGGTGGTATTTATAAACATAACAAAGAGGGAAGTGATGTGAATGCATACATTAGGATATAAATAAAATGAACAATTAAATTCACTAGAAGAAGTTGAAATAAAATAATAAGTGAAGGCTTACAGAGCATAGCATTGCTCTTTCTTGGGCACTTTAAGGTTTGATTTTTATGATTTCCTTTTATACATTTATATAATATTGGATAAAAGACAAACACATTTAGGCTGAAAATATCCATTTTGACACAGAACCTTCTAACTGGGTTTGAGGGATCCTCTAGTAGAATTGCTGACTCACTGAATCCCTGACTTTGGGATTCATGTATTAAATACGGTTTTGGTTAGAATAGAAATGGTTTGTAGATTGATTGTTCATCAGTATTTCTAATTTTTTTTGATGAGACATCGCTTTATTTACCAAGTGTGCACTTATCACCATGTTAGATGCAAGTAATAACATGCTGACATCTCTATTTCACTATTGGGTTGGGATTGCAGCAACATGACTGGGTACAGGCTTCCGGTGCCTGGGAAGCACTGTGCTCCACAATACAGTGGTCGGTGGCTGAGTGTCTGGTCTGGGATAAAGGAAGTTCTTACCCATCCTTAATATTTTTCATTGTTGTTCAATTACAGCTGTCCTCATTTTCCCCCCATTACTCTCCCCAGTCCTCCCCACCCCCACCACCCACATTCAATCCTCCCCCCCATTGTCTTTAACCATGGGTCCTTTATACATGTTCCTTGACTTGACCCTTCCCCTTATTTCCCCTGTGATTGATAGTGGCCTTTTATTTTTTTCTCCTTTGCTTCCCCATTTATCTATATTAGAAAAAGAATGATGGAGCTTTTCCCAGGTTTCTGTTACAATGTAAGCTATAAAGATGTAGAAAAGAGAATACAGGTAGGACTCTCTTACCTGCTTTCTTAGTCTTAGAGAGAAAGGGGTAAATGACTCTGCTTTACATTGAGTTTGTTCTTCACTCATTTCCAGAAAGACAGAACCACATATGGGAGCATTGATCAATCTCTAGATTTTATCTAACAACACTATCCCACAGAGATCTCAGGATGAACAATGCATGTGTTTGCATTGTAGCATCAAATTGTAGCTCATTTAGAAGTGCTTTATGCATGAATCAGGAGGTGCAAGGCAATAGGAATGCAATTCTAATCACATTGAGCCCCTGTTTCCACTCTGGGTTTTGGGTTTGGTCCTCAGCTATAGTTTTGAACACAGGCGGCAGGTGTCTGGAGTGGACTGCACCTGCACAGCTCAGAAGTAAGTGGCTGAGTCCCCAGCATGAGAGTCCCTGATGTAGAGGTGACTGTGTTTCTTGATATTGACTGTGGATTTTAGTCTTCCTTTTGTTGCATTTCATAAACTATGGTACGAGGCATCCACCTGGATTTTGTTGAAATAACTGCACATTGATTTGTAAGTAGAAGAAATGCATGTCAGCCCTGGCTGGGTGGCTCAGTTGGTTAAAGCATCATCACGATATGCCAAGGTTGTGGGTTTGATCTCCAGTCAGGGCACACACAAGAAGCAACCAAGGAATGCATAAATAAGTGGAACAACAAATTGCTCTCTCTCTCTCTCTCATTTCCCCTCTCCTTCCTGTTTCTCCAAAATAAGTTTTTAAAAATCTGCATATCAGAGAGGAATTTCTCCATTCTTGGAGAATCAGTATCCCAGGGCTTTGTTCCACCTTCATCTGCAATCTTACCCTTGTCGAGAAAGAAAATTAAGCACAGGGTACAGGTGAGGATCACTCCAACATGACAGTAGCTATTTCCAAGTGCTGAAAATTTTCTCTAGTTTCCCCTTTCAAGGGAAGGACACAGTCCAAGAGACTACTGTTTTCTCTCTTACCTCACCTTTCCTTTTTCTCTCCATTGATTCTTTCCAAATTCAGCTGTGACATTCCTGCCTAATCCCCTTGGGATGTCCTCAACTCACAGAGAATCTGTTTCACAGGAGGCCCAGCAAGACTCCCTTTTGTGCCTTCATGATTCTTTACCCCTTTGCTGGAGGGACAGACCTTGATATCAAGTCCCTTTAAATGTTAGTAAATGACATCTTGAATTTGGAGCTAATGTTGTTCCTGTAGCCCATCAATTTCATGCGATAGATTCAGCAGAAGCCATTTCTAAGTTCTGTTGCTCAGCTTTGTGGTGGGAAGCTCCACCTTCTTGTGGCTTAGTTCACCTTCTACACACTGTGGCATGTGTGCATGTGTGTGAATTCTATTGGAGTACTAGAGTGACTACTTTTTGAGGGTTTGCAATGAGTATATTTATACATATTTATAAAATACAAATATATATTATATATTCATTACCTATATTACAAATATATATATATATATATATATATATATATATATATATATATATATATATAAATAATACATACGAGGTTTGTTCAGAAAAAGTTCAGCCATTTTTAACATATTGAGAATGGTTTGCGTGACATCAATGTAACCTGGCAGCCAAGGAGAGTGGCCTGTAATGCACATGTGTGAACAATGACGATTTCACTGTACTAATTAGTAGAGGTGGCAGACACCATTGAGTGAGCATGTGTACCGTGTGGTCATCACATCCAATATGACTGAGTGAGTAGAGCAATAAATCTGCATCCATCTTTGCATTAAGCTTGAACATTCCTTTACAGAAACATCTTTTGGATAATTCAGAATACTGCAGCTATGGGCAACTGGTGATTGGCAGCTTCATCATGACAACTTGCCCACTCATGCATCACGTTTCATGCAGAGTTTTTTTTGGTGAAACACCTATTCACCCAGGTGACTCAGCTTTCATACAGGAAAATACAATGGGGCAACTGATGGTGATTTGGGGAACTGTATGGGGTCCTAAATGTTCCTACTTTGAAGGGGACTGAGGTGTCATTGACTTATGTACATTATTTCTTGTATCTTGTATCTTCTTCAATAAATGTCTCTATTTTTCTTATTACATGGCTGGATACCTTCTGGAGAGACCTTGTATTGACCTGTCATATTTTCCTGAATCTCATCAAAGTTCTGAAATCACTTCCTTTGAAAGGTGATCTTAGCTTTGGAAAAGCCAGTCTCAGGGTGCCAAATCTGGGCTGCAGGGGGCTGAGTCGCCTGCGTAATTTGATGTTATAAGTCTTAAGTTTGTATGGACATTTTAAGAAAGTCTCCTGAAAATCTGGAGTTTCTTCCATCACCTCAAACTCCATTGGTTTTTACAGCCAGAAGTTATGGGGATTTATCTTCCTGTCCCTGGAACCCTGGGCTGTGTGGTCTGTCCTGGGGCTGGGATCCCTTGCTCCCAAAGTATCCTTCCCAATTTTTATCTACCACACATGAATGTGGGACCAACTATTCCCTCACCCTCCACACCACACTGTGTCTCTTTACCTCTCCATCCATCTCTGTGTCTCTGCCCCTCCTTGTCCTCCTGGTTGGAGGTGGCTTCCTTAAATCCTCGGTTGTCAGACTTCATACAGCTTGATTTTCTGACAGTTCTGGGTGATATTTGTTTTGAGGTCTAGTTGTAATTTTCTCTGTAGTTGTGCAAGTAGGCAAAGTGTATTTACTAACACCTCCATCTTGACCAGAAGTTCGTCTATATGATTTTTATATGTCACTAATTTTTTTCACTCCATCTGAATCAACTCTAAAAAAAGAAATAAGGGATTGTTTATTACAAGGACATGCCTGTACCTCTATAAATGGCCAAAATTTAACAAACTATGTTAATTTCAGATCAATTTCAGAACCCAACGAGACTGAGAATTTTGTTTTCTTTCTTGGTTATGCATGTGATTTTCATAAATATATGGATATTTTGTATGTAACTTTCACAAACATATGGATATTTTTTGTAAGTATTCTACAATCCAGATTTACATTTTTCCCATGTTTGTAATAGTAGATTTTCCAGATTATGTGCCACTCTATCCAAGAATTCATTACGTGTGTGGGAAAAACATTATCCCTTGCATTCTAAGGTAAGCAAGAGCTGAAGGAAGGTGGAGTCATGGGTCAGTTTTAGGTAGCCTTCTGTATGGAAGTGTTGTACAAATGTAATCAATTTTATATGTTTTCTTGTAACCACAGAACCAGCTCCAAATAATCCTATCATGTTTAACAAGATACTGAGTTGTTTTTCATAAACAATAAACAAAAACTGCAAGTCATGCAGCCAACACATGCGCAAAGGAGGAAGATGTGACTTCCAACTATATCTGGAACCAAAGTCTCATACCTCCACTCACTGATCCCCCCCGGCCCAACAAAACCAAAAGACCAAGGCATAACCAAAATTCAAACACTGCAACCCCTCAGAAGTCAAGAGTCTATCGTTCAGGAAGATCTGGTGTTGACACCTCCTTACCATAAATAGCTGGGTTCCAAGGTCCTCCAATTAAAACTTTCCCCACCAGCACTTCCACACTCTTATTTCCCCTAAGCCCTTAAAAACCCTTGACTTAGTTTAGCAAGAGGGGTTTGAGGCACCATTATGTCTCCCATCTTCTCAGTTGGCTCCTTTTTGATCAATAAACCTTTCCTTACTCCAAACTCAGGGATTTTGAGTTTTGGCCTTTTGGAGCGTCAGGCACACAAACTCAGGTTTTAGTAACACTGACATGAAAGGTGCTGTGAGACATTGTGTTTCAGCAATGCACACATGAACCAAACTTTGTCCTTGCTTTCTTTTCCTGTGTCTTTCTTTTTCTGCAGATACAGTTAGCTAAAGCCATAGAATCATTACTGAAAATATTAGACATTTTTCCATTAATGTTTATTCCACTAATGATGGGGACAGGTTTGGGAAGTTGGCCAGCAGCAGGAACAGTGATGGCTCCTCCTTTGTACTGTTCCACTTCACCAGCACTAGTGTACCATCGGTTCTCTCAGTCAGCCCTGTGCTGCACACTTCCAGTTCTACACACATGCAAACAACATGACAGATTCAACCAGTCCTGGTCTGACAGTCAAACAGATTTAATACCACCTTGTGAATAATTTTAAAAAGTCTTTCCATGTGTATGTCTCTTATATTTGTTTTCAAAATGTGTATTATTTTTCCTAAACATGTGATAATGACAGTGATGAGATTTCTAAGTCTACAAAAAGAAAGAGAGAGAATAATGACAGCATGGCTTAGGAAGTTGGACAGGAGATGGCTAAGTAGTTATTAATGTACATGTCAGGGATAGCTGAAGTTCAAGCTATTAGATGAAGAGGCCCAGCCCCAGTTGGTATGGCTCAGTTGATTGGACATTGTCTTACAAACTGAGAGGTCACTGGTTCAATTCCCAGTCAGGGCACATGCCTGGGTTGTGGGTGTGGCCCTGGGTTGGAGTATGTACAGAAGGCAACAGATCACTGTGTCTCTCTTGCATGGATGCTCTCCCCCTCACTTTCTCCCTCCCTTTTCTGCTTTCTAAAATATTAATAAAAATAGATAAAGAAGCTCAGAAGCAAAGTTCAGTTATTTATTTAATATCACAATCACAGTACCAACTGGAGGAATCAAGTTTAATGTTGAACTTCCCTATCAATGCTTCTTTCAGTATCATATTTGCATTTTTAGCAGCAGCTATTTACATTTTAAAAATGCAAATAACTGCGTATAAAAAGAAACACAATACAGATGTTCATAAAGGTGGAAGGTTAAAGTAAACTGAAGTCAAAATCCCCAATGAAGTAAGTGAGACAGCATTGCCTATTCTGGTATGAAACATGCTGGTTTCCAGGCCAGTTGTTTGATAAGAGGGAGTATCCACACGTTCCATTTCTGCATGTGAGGAAATATGATAGAAGGACTAGCTTTTAGGAAGTAGCAACAGTGAGGGATAAATATCACCTTAGTTTAACCAGATGATTTTAGATAGGTTTGAGTAACTGTCTAGTTCATTTGGAATCATGCCAGAAGAGGAAACAAAAGATTCAGCTCAAAGATATGTCTACTATACTGGTGGGAGTCGAGGTTAATAGTGTTTAGTAACAGTCCAATTATTAGTTGAGGGAGCTGCAATGACAATGTTTGTTTATCTATGTTTGCATTTCCCCTGATTATTGAAAACACTGTAATTCACTGAATTTGTCTTTTCCACCCCACACAAGACCCTTCATCAACAGATACCTAAGTAGCACCAGCCACAGGTTTGGGTATAGCCTGCAGGTGCCTTAAAAGCACTGTGCCAAACGCACAGAGGTACGTGGCTGCGTCTTCGGGCTGGGATCTTTTGATGAACAAATGGCTAAAGCCTTTCTTAGTATTAAGAATGGCACTAACTCGTCCTTCTTCCCTTATATCCCCATCTGAAGCGAGTACAAACAGGATCTTGGGGCTTTTTGCAGGTTCCCATCTGTACCAGTGTAAAGCATAAAAAGAGCTGGAAGGGAAATTGCAGGTGAAGTTGGTGCTCTCTCCTTCATGAATATGCAGTGACTGAGGACTCTGTTCCACGGTCAATTCACTGCTCACTCCTGTTCAGAAAGACAGGATGAGACATAGAAACTGTTTTTCTCTACAGAGGTTTTATTTTCTTTGTATTGTCTCAAATAAAACCTAGAGGTGTCTGACTGCATCATCCTCCTTCCCCACCACCACTCTATATTTTTAAGAATGTCTTCAGCAACCCAAGGACTTACGGACAAGATGAAGCCATAGGATTAATAATGAGGCTGGCAAAAGTTTATTCTCCATTTATCCTATCCAAGTATCCTCAGCAAAGTTCTGCAGCGTAGATCTCTTTCAGACAACAGATTCTGCACCCAATTGCCAAGCCAGTCAGAGACAAGCTCCTGTAAATGCCCTAGAAATACACCAACTAATTCTGCCCTAGATTCTGTTTCCTGTGTGGTTCAAAAGGAAAGATCAAACACTGCCTTCTTGAGGCCAACTTCATAAACATTGAGGAAATTCCCCATGAATTCACACCATAAAAAGAGCTGATAATTTTTTCAGAAGCGGGCTGCCCAATTGTGGACTGCTATTAATTTTTGAGAGAGTTGTGGGTGAAGTGGCAATCTGGTAGGGAAAACACTGCAGTTAGGAATCTGCTATATGAATTTGCAAAACTTTTTTTTAATTTTTAAATCCTCTCAGATTATAAATGTGCACACATACTATGTGCTAAACAGTCTTTTGCTTTATGCACATTATTCTTATACAGAATCATGCAATTTAAAGCAAGAGATTAGTTAATTCAAGGTTAATTATCTGGTAGGTAGCATGGTAAGTAACATATGCATCTGGCTCTGGAGTCTATGATGTTGGAATCTGCCATGCTATCACATTTGTGATGCTCGGTAAATGTTTCAGTCTTAAAGAAAACACATCCTAAAAGGAATGGGAGTCTATTTTGTGGTTATTCTTCCTAACAGCCAAAAAAAAAAGGGGAATACCCCAAATATCCATCAGCTGGTGAATGGATAAATAAAAAGGGGTGTATCCATCAATGGACAACTATTTGACAATAGAAAGGAGTAAATGCTAATTAGGTTCAGAAAAAAGAAGCCAGACACAAGAGATCACATATTGACTGATTTCATTTAAATGAAATATTTGGAAAAAACTTATAAAAATATAAAGTAGATCAGTGTTTGCCTGGGGACAGGGTGGAAATAAGGATTAAGCATAACTGGAGCTGATGGATCTTTTGGGGGTGATAAAAATGTTAAAACTAGATTATGGTAATGGTTTCATAACTCAGTTTACTAAAAATTACTAAACTATAAATTCAAAATGGATGAATTCTATAGAATACAAAATATACCTCAATAAAGTTGTTTGAAATTAAGAATTATGGTCTACCTCACCTACCACAGTTCAGGTATAATTTAGTTTGATTTAATGTATATATGATTTGTTTGAACAGTGATTTGTGTCTAGAACTTCTGATGAGCTCTGAAAATTATAAAAACAATATTTTCTGTTCCCTGTGAGCTCAAAATATAGTTGGATAAATAAAATATGTCCAAGGAATTTTAATAGTATGATATCACTAATTAAGATTGTCCAGGTCAGCCCTGGCTGGCGTAGCTCAGTGGATTGAGCTCAGGCTGCAAACCAAAGTGTCGCAGGCTTGATTCCCAGCCAGGGTACATGCCTGGGTTGCAGGCCATAACCCCCAGCAACCACACATTGATGTTTCTCTCTCTCTCTATCTCCCTCCCTTCCCTTTCTATAAATAAATAAATAAAATCTTAAAAAAAAAAAGGATTGTCCAGGTCCTGGCTGGTATGGCTCAGTGGATTGAACACAGGCCTGCAAACCAAAGTTTGCCAGTTTGATTCCCAGTCAGGACACATGCCTGGGTTGTGGGCCAGGCTCTCAGTTGGGGGGCACATGAGAGGCAACCACACATTGATGTTTCTCTCCCTCTCTTTCTCCCTCCCTTCCCCTCTCTCTAAAAATAAATAAACTAAATTAATTAATTAATTAAAGATTGTTCAGCATATAAATCTAACTTCTGGGAAATTGATAGCATTAGTTGACTGTGTAACCATAGAACCAGCTCAAAATTGTCCTATCCTGTTTAACAAGATATGAGATGGTTTTCAGAGACAGCAAAACCCAAAACCACAAGTCATGTAATCAAGACATACACAGAAGAGAGAAATTTGACCTCCAGCTGTATCCAGAACCAAATTCTCACCTCCTACCCCCCAATCAAAGGACTGAGACATAATCAGAACGTGAACTTTAGACCCATTTCAGAAGCAGAGGGTCCTGTTGCCCAGGAAGATCCTGTGTTGACATCCCTTTACCGTAAATGGCAAATTAAAACTTGCCCCATTAGTGTTTTCTCATACCTGTTCCATTATATCTTGAAAAACCCTCCCAGAACCCTGGACCAGGCAATTTGGGCTTTTGAGTATTAGCTTTCTGTTCTCCTGAAGCACCATTTATAATACAATAACCAATTTTTCTCCACTCCAGTTCTCGGTGGTTAGTGTTTGGTTCTGCTAGCACAGAGTGGACCAACTCTTTCTGCTATGCAATAACTTTAGTACCTTCTTTCCTGGGAACAACTGACATAAACGTAGGAAAGAGCATGAGGTAGGTGCTAATACCAGGAAACAGTGCCTGCCACAAAACAAAACTTAAATCCCGTTCTGAAAAGTGTAACAGGATTGGAAGGTGTCTCAATGGCTAACTTCTAGATTTCCTTCCCAAGAAAAGAGGTAAAATTATGGTTAAGAAAGAAAACCTTAAAGCACCTCATTAATATCTCCTAATTTAGAAGTGTAGGGGCTAGACTTGGGGATGGGCTGCTAGACAAACAGAAGCTATTCCAAGTCAAGCTACTGTTTTTCCCAGATCATAGCATTTAGATAATTCAGTTATAGAAGAGTAGGGGCATGACTGCATCATTCAGAAAGCCCACTTACTGTGAAGATTGTCTCTAATGAAAATACTGATCCACTGAAACATTTACCCACATTTTGGAAAAGTGTCCAGAATGAAAAGGGTATACCTCTAACAGAAGGAGAATTCCTCCAACTAGTAGGGCAGAGTCCTGCAAGTTATAGCTGCTCAATTTACTTGAAATAGAGACCAATTGACCTCTAAACATATTGCATAAATTAAATCTTACCTTAAGTGACTTGCAGGGTAGAAATCTCCACAATTCTAAATAAATAACACAAAGACTAGTCCAGTTTAATCTTTTATATTAGTGTTGAGTTGCACTCAAAATAATTTTATCTTTTGTGTATTCATTCAACAAATACATATCTATTGTGCTCTCTGTGTTCTAGGTATTTTTTTGGACAGAGAAATTGCAGTAGTAAAGAGAATAGAGCCCTGGCTGGTGTCACTCAGTAGATTGAGTGCGAGCCTGTGAACCAAAAGGTCCCTGATTCAATTCCCAGTCAGGGCACATGTCTGGGTTGCAGGCCAGGTCCCTGGTAGGGGAGCACATGAGAGGTAACCACACATTGATGTTTCTTTCCCTCTCTTTCTCCTTCCCTTCCCCTCTCTCTAAAAAATAAATAAGTAAGTAAATAAAATATTTTGTTAAAAGAGAACAAAACAGGCAGTAGGAGGAGAAAAAATTAAATAAGTGGATTTTTAAAAAAGAAGATATTTTAAAATAGTGACAAGCACTATGAAGATAGTACAATACTGCATTGAAATAGTACCTTTTGTGGTGAGAAAAGGTATCTGTTTCAAACAGGGTATGAAGGGAAGGCTCTGCCCCAGCACTTACTCTGTGACACCAGACAAGGTATTTAACTCTCTTATATTCAATTTTCTTTTCTACAAGTAGTCAGTGTCTTTCTGTTGGGCACTAGGCTAAGTATTGGCATTACCATCTCATTTACTTTTTATAGTAACCCTAGGTGGTAGATACTATCAATACCCACTCTGTAGGGATGAAGAAACTGAAGCATAAAAATCATTAAGTAATTGACCCAAGGTCACTTAACTAATGAGTGGTAGATCAAGAAATCCAACCCAAGTCTCTCTGGTCTCAAGCACTTTGCTAAACTGCCTCTGTAAAGGAAGGTGAAACCAACCTTGAAGAATTCCAAAAAAAATTAAATGAGAATACACACGCAAAACACCCAGTACAACAACATCCCTATCTTAGGCACTCAGACAGGGATATGCAGGGTATAAAATACTGAGGGGTTGAAATACACATGTGAAATGAAATTACAGTGGAGTCTATCACAACAGAAAGCTCAACATATTTCTGAGGCATGTTTTATAATTTACATAGCATATTTCATTTATTATCCTAAGTATCTATGGCCTATCATGTGTCTTACTGTTAATGGGAAATCAGTGCATTTGAATGTAATATTGAAATACTGGATCACGTATTCTAACAAGCAGTGTTCCCTACAATGGTTTATTATTTTTCACCATTGGCTCTTGTTCCCACTTTTCAGGATATTTCTATATTACAATGAAGCACAGAACAATAAACACAATTTCACTTAATAGCGAAAAAAAATGCCCAGTTCAAGCAAAATACAAAGCTTTGTTTCTAAGACATCTCATAACTTTACAGTCTAAATCATCCCATGTATTATATTCACCATTTTAAACTCAATCACTTTCACATCTAGAAGGGCAAAAAATAAAAAAATTAACCAGTCTTCCTGAATCTTCTCTTGTGTGGTTGATTACTGCAATGGGAAGGGTACTGACTGGTTCAGCAATGGTAGCTCCTAATGTACCTAGCGTTTGCCACAGTTAACCAACTGGTGAACACTGGAGGGCAGCAGGGAAGCCAGTGTAAGCACCGTGAAATATTTTAGCAGGACACCAGGTGGCAATGCTTCAGGAAAGAACTTTTTTCTTGATACTTGGAGTATGCTAGAGTCTGATTCTCAAGGAATCTCAAGAAAAGAAAATAGAGATTAGATAAAGGCTTCACAAAGTGGTGACATTTGAGTAAAGACATCAAGAAAGTTTAGAGGCACACCATGCCAATATTTGGGTGAATGGCATTACAGGTGGAGAAGTTAAAGGCAAGAGATAAAAAGTGCTGATATGGCAACATGCTTGGAGTACTTAAGGAATCATATCTATTGCTTCTGAGGAGAAGTCAGGCATCATTTTTAATGATGTTTCACAGAACACATGTATCAATTTTCTCTGGGTATTGACAAGATTTTTTAGTCCAATTGAACAGACACTCTGAATATGGATTTGACTTTGATGCTTGCAATACTTCTACCAAAATTACAGTGATGGACTTGCAGAATTCCTTATTCAACTTATAGCATTCCACATAGCATTGCCCCTGAATAAGAAGCTTGTTTTATAGAAAGTCAAGTATGGCAGTGAGTGGAGATGATTACTATGAACAAAGATTTTAGAATGGGTAATGGAAGAAGTTGTTATAAATACCAGCTACAATCATGAAATCATTTGCAGAAACAAGGACTAGAATAGATAAGAATATTTCTTTTTTTATTTTGATATAAATATATTTATGTATTTACTATCCATTTTTACTTCCCTCTCCTGTTTGCCTACATGTAGTAGCATAAGGTGTGTTAATAAAAATTAATCTTATACAGCCCTGGCTGGTGTGGCTCAGTGGATTGAGTGCTGGTCTGAAGCAGACACTGGCCTGCAGTGTCCGAGTCATTATGGATGAAATGAGACATTCACACAGACTGCCGAGTCCTGTGGAGGAAAAGGGTAGATGGCTTCTCTCTCAAGGGGAGCAAAAAAGCTGCAGCCTCTGCCATGACAGGCCTTTATTTCTTTTTCTGGGAACATTACATGATGGTCCTCATTTACTATGCCCAATTGGCTTTAGGTGGTTACTTTTTACAGAAACAAAGGAGCCAATGCTGCTAGTCACATCACAGAAGGGGGATATTTGCAAATGAAAAGGCAAAAGTGGTTGAACCCCTTACACTTATCCTTGGAAGGTTTAGCATAGATTTTAGGAAGTTACTTTGCAGTAAATGTCCTCAATTCAGGGTGAGGGAGTATTTTAGCAAGAGCAAGACTCAAAGCAGCCTAGGCACATTTCAGACCTGATTCCCCACAGGAGAATGTATCTGTGGGCATGGGTCCTGTGCATCTCCAAGTGGGAGCTGGGCCCACACCATGCAGAATGGTCTCCTACACTGGCCTGTGAAACAAAGGGTCCTGGGTTCAATTCCTGGTCAGGGTACATGCCTGGGTGAGGTCCCCAGTAGGGGGCATACAAGAAGCAACCAGACAATGACATTTCTCTCCCTCCCTTTCCCTCTGTCTAAAAATAAAAAAATAAAATTAAAAAAGAAACATTATTTAAAAAATCAATCTGTACAGAATCTCTTTGTATCCCAGCGGTTAAACTACAGGATGTCATTAGGAGAGAGCACACAACATTCATTTATCAGCCAGAGGTGGATAAATGAATGTTGTGTGCTCTCTGCAGGAGAGGGTTAGCTTAGTTTTCATAGGGCACTGTGGTAGCTTGTATTGAATCAACTTAACCATCTGAAAATGTATTTTTCAGAATTTGCTTCCCTGTATTGTTCTGGCTCAGGGTTGGCCATGAAAGAAACTTATGAAAGATTTTGAAGGTAGTACTGATGCAGCCGCAATATGTTTTATGTTCTGCAGGTTAGTTCAGGGCTCCAGGCACTGTGGCAACTCACACATATTGCTGCTGATCTGACAGCTCATCTTATTGTTGCCTCAGAACACCCCCCCCCCACTCTGCCAGATCTCCCCCTTCACTTCTGTTTGTCTTGGGCCAAGTAGGCATGCAGCATGATGACAAATAACACTCACTTTTCCTGAAGGTCACCCACCACTATGAGACTGAAGGAGGCGAGAGACAGACAAGTTTTACTTTGTCTCTGTGGTCCCAATTGTACTCATGAGTTCTGTATATCCTTACAAATCACAGTGGGTCCATGGTTTTGTCCACATTCAACTTTCCTTCACACATGTTACCCTAGCTGACTTACAGTAAATTCAGACTCACTACAGATACAAAGACAACAGCTTTGTACAGACTCCTCCACCAGCTCCAGCAATTGCATGAATTCTAATCCTTATAAGTAATTCCTTATTCTGTATCACTCGTGGTGGTTCTGCTTCTTAGATTGTGCCCTAACTGCCACAACCCCTAAGAGGAAAGGACTAAGGAAATGATTTTCATGATGATTCCAGATAACAAGACCCAGATTTGTGACATGAGCCTGTTTTTAAGACTGAGAATGTATTAGAAGAAAGTTACACTGGACACCTGTTTTCAAATGTCATAGAAGGAGGTTTTACCCAGAAGTAAATCTTACGATCCAGACCACAGATTAAGCAACCGCTGTCACTGCCATTTCGAGTCTGGAGTCTGCAGGTGTACCCTTCAGCTTGGCTTCTGCAGTTGCAGGGGACTCTGTTACTGAACTCTAGGGTTTTTGTTGAGCTTTTACCATTATTTTAAGCACTGTGTTTTCCCAGATAGCACAGAAATATTTTGCTGAGTCTTCTGGCTGTAAGGGTGAAATGCTGAAGCTGATGGTATTAGCTGCTTTCTGTAAATTTACAGAATAGCGGCCACTGTGTGCGTTCTCACCAGAAGAACTTTGATGAATAAGGAAAATCATCTCTCCACTAGTAAGCTGCTTATACCAAAAAAATATAGTATAAGCTCTGTCTTGTTTTCATACTGACAGTTCAGGGTAACTTTTGTCCCCCTCTTGCATGAATATGATTGGCTGGTCTTGGGCAACTTTCTGGGCCACACTGGATCCTATGGAGAAAAAAAATCAGAAAACAGAGCTGATGTAGTGACCAAAATATTGTAAGATTTAGACTAATTTTAGGACTGAAAGACAAATTAAATCAAAATCATAATCTGCTTGTTTTTCTCTACTCCTTCTTTCCTCCTCAAGTCCACATTAAGTAGCATAGACCCGTGTGCCATCCTTCCATCCTTACCATTCTTACCCATGTTTGGAACAATTCCTACCAGAGAAGACGAAGGCCATGAATACCCACAGCAGCCTGGAGACTGGCATGTGGCCCATTATCCCCTGCACAGAGGTGGCTTGTTCTGCCTCAAGCTGAAGCACAGATATACATAGTCCCTGGGTTCTGATGCTACTTCCCCAAACAGGAAATAGGGTTTCTTATGTTGATCGACCACATGATCTATGCACAGATAAGAAAAGACTCCAGTTCACTCTAGACCTTTATTTTGTCTACTTGTCTTTTGCTGGTAATTAAGTTAAGTGGTGCCTGAAAGATATTAAAGTTTGGAGCTGAGTAGAACTGAAGATTGAACCAGTTGACATACATTGATAGTTTTCAGAAGAATAATTTTTGGGGGCCATGTAAAACAGAATTTATTATGGACTGCGAGCCTTCCTTCTAATCTACTTATTACAGGTCATTCATTTAGCCTGTACTTGCTTTTCTCCAACCAGAATCCAATGGGAAAACAAAAACAAAAACAAAAACAAACCCTCACAGATCCTTGGATTTCTCAGTGAAAGGCAATCCTATCCAAAATTCTTTCTTACTCAATTCTCAGACTCAAGAGGGAAAGGACATTCAGTCCTATTGTCTCCACAAGTAGAATTGTACTTACTAGTTCATGTGTCTTAGAATTGTCTTGATGCCACATTTTCTATCCCATTGATCCAAAGTGTTCAGTCTCACTTGTTAAATTCCATGAGTGGGCATTTTATTTTATTCATAAAATAAAGTCAAGATCAGCGTGCCAGATATCTCTGTGACACAATGCAATAATCTACTCCCACAGAATGCGATAGCTACAGACTACGAGCACTTCGTACATATCAACACCACAGAAGTTAATGGCTGAAGTTTTATGAGCTAGTGCATCATAACGTGGAATGTAGCTGTTAGATCTTCCATTTGGTTTCATTGTTTTAATGGAAAAAATTAATCTAAAAGAATCCAAAGGCAAATAGACAACTGGAAAGGAATGTACAGACATGGCCTCTAAAACAGAGCCAGTTCTGTGATACTAAAGGCAAAATAACATCAAAAAGTGGCACAGGGAAGAGAATTTAAAATTAGTTGAGATGTCTTCTTTTCTATCCCATTTCACCTCTCGTTACTGACAGGTATTTGCTGCCATGGTTTGCAATTATTTGTAACTAAGTGGAGGAGATCGTGAATACCCACAGCATCTGGGGATCAGCATGACATAAGATTTTCCTCTTGTTGAAATGGCCCTTCTCCGTATTCCTGACAATACAGGTACAAGATCCCTCAGCTGTATAGAGCAGCTGCCTTTGAAATGTGGATTCTGGCTGGGTGGTTTGAATGTGTCGTAACACCCAGGTTGGGACATTTGGCTTGTCTTAAACATTGTTTTACATTCACTTGTGATTTAATGATGTGATTAAATCTGACAAAGGACAAGCGTAAAGTTTAATATTGAAGGAAGTATTGGAAAGAAATTTATTACTTAAAATTCCTAAGTTTAGTAAATTAATATTTGATAAGATCTGGAGGGCTTATCTGAAATAAATTTCTTGCTAAGCATGGCTGTGATTGCAACTCTTCATGTTTTGATTATTCTCTTGACTCCAACCTGATTCTAAGGTGAAATGCACTCACCTGTCCTGGGTTTCCTACAAGTAACAAACAAGTCATCATCCCCTTTCCTTATATTTGATAATATTATCAAATATTGGCCTATTTTTCAGTTCATCAAAAACAGTCAACATTGGATTCCATCATTTATTGCTTTGTTTTTGTTCCTGTTTAATTTTTGTACTTTATTTTTTATTAAAGTATAATTACATAGTGTAATAAATGGGCCAAAAGTATAGAGTTAGAAAATTGCAGATTGATAAACCATACCCCTAGCAACCTATAGAATATTTCCTTCGCCCCACCAAGATTCCTTGTGCCATCCCCCAAAATTCCCAGCTCACAGAGGTAATCATTGTTCTAAATTATTTCACTATGGATAAATTTGCCTATTTTAGAATTTCATAAAAATGGAATCATGCAGCATGTTTTCTATCTGGAATCTTGCTAGGCATTATGTTATTGATGTTCATGCATGTTGTTATAGGTATCAGTGGTTCTGTCCATTTTACAGCTGACTGACACTCCATTGTAGATGTATAACACAATCTGTCATTTTGGACAATCTGTCGTTTGTGGACATTTTCTCTAGTTAATTGCTATTATGGATAAAGCTGCTATGACCATTTTCTACAAGTCTTTTTGTGAACATATGTTTGCACTTCCCTTTAGTAAATGCTCAGAAGTAGAGTCGTTGGGCTGTGGTAGATATATGTTTAATTCTATGAGGAACTACTAAAGTGGTTGCTCATTTACACTCCAGTCAATATTGTTTCTGAATTGGGTTTCCCACATGCTTACTTTTTATTTTGAAATGATTTTTGCCTCACATAGAAGTTGCAAAAACATTGCAGAGTTTTCACTGATGACATCTAGATCCAATGATCATAGTAGAATGATCAAAACCAGGATATTGATACAATGCTATTAAACGACAGATTATATATGATCTGTCTCTGACTCACCAGTTTTTACATGTCCTTTTTCATGCATAATGCTATGAAATTTTATCACATGGATAGGTTGGTGTCATTACCACCACAATCAAGATAAAAAATTGTTTCATCACTCTAAAGAACCCCCTTCACTCACATTCCTCCTTCCTGCAGACCCTGATAACCCACAGCAACCACTGGTCTCTTCCATTCCCATGGTTTTGTCCTTTAGAGAATATTGAAATCATACATTATGTATGGAATCATAATAATCTAATAAGTGAAATTATCTACTATGTAGTCCTTTAAAATAGGTTTTCTTTTTTTTAGTCAGCATAATGTCCTTGAGATCCATCCAGGTTGTTGCACATGTCAATATTCCATTCAGTTTTATTACTAAATAGTATCCCATTCTATGAATGTACCACAGTATATCTACCCATTCACCCAGTGAAGAGTATTTGGGTGGTTTCCTGTTTTCTGGCCACAAGTGTAGCTGCCAGAAAATTCATGTACAGATTTTTATGTGGACGTAAGTTTTTCATTTCTCTGGCAGAGTGATTTTCTATATTTTTCATCTCAAGCACACATAAACTGATTACTAAAATTCTGCAGCATGCTGAAAAAATGTAGTTTTGCTGATGTGACAAAAAACAGGTATAATTTTGATTCATTCACACCAGATGGCTATTACTGTGTTGACTGTTTTTATTTTATTTTTATTTGACAACCTAAGGGGAAAGAGGTCAGTGCCCATGACTAAATAGTCAGTTATTCCATGTTTTAAAACTTCTGGTAGCACACAGATTGAAAATCACTGCTCTAGCATAGAAACCCAGGAGTGTGATTGCTGAATCGTAAGCGAAATTCTAACTTCATGTGAAACTAAAGAACTGTTTTCCAGAGTGACTGTACCATTCACCCACCAGCAATGTACAAGTGATTCTATTTCTCTGCGTCCTTGACAAAATTTGGTATTATCAATAATTTTTATTATAGCCATTCTGATTGATGCAGAGTGGTATCTCACTGTGGCTTTATTTACATTTCCTTACTGGTTAACAATGTTAGACATCCATTCGTGTGCTTATTTATATGCTTATTTCTCTATCTCATACCCTCTTTTGGTGAAGGTCTCTGTGAGTCTTTTGTCCATTTTAAATTGCATTGTTTGTTTTCTTTCTGTTGAGTGGAGACGGTTCTTTATATTCTGAATACCAGTCTTTTGATGGAAATTTATTTTGCAAACATTTCCTGACAATTTGTGGTTTGTCTTTTTTATTCTCTTATCAGTTTTTAAAATTTTGCTGAACTTTAAGGGTTTTTATTTTTATGAATTATATTTTTTGGTGATATGTCAAAAATCTCTTCACCTAATTCTCTTATATTTTTCTATAAAAGATTTATAGGTTTACATTTTACACTTGCATGAATGACCCATTTTGAGACTATCCTCAAATTTTTTTTGTGTAAGTTGTAAGTTTAGAGCAAGGTTCGATTATTTGCCTATGAATAACCTGTTGCACACGACTTGTTTATTAGACTATCTTGCCTCTTGAATTGCCTTTTCACCTTTGTAAAAAAAAATCTGTTTTCCCCATTTGTGAGTCTATTTCTATACTCTTACTCAGTGGCATAAAATTGTTAATGATAGACATTTATTTTATTTTAAATGTTAGAGAATCCATAGTATGGGTTTTTTCATTCCTTATATTTTGTTTATTTATTTTTTATCCTCACCCAAAGGACACTTTTATTTTTTTCATTGCTTTGAGAGAGAGAGAGAGACTGATGATGTAGGGGCTGAACCCACAACCTTTTGGTGCACAGGACACCGCTCTGACCCGCCAAGCCACACTGGCCAGGGCCATTCCTTATATTTATAATGTATGTTTTTTCTCTCTTCTCCTTTGATAATTCAGCCAGGTATATATCAATTTTATTAATAATTTTAAGAAAATTAACTTTTTAATTTATTATCTCTGTTTTGTATTTTACCTATTTGACTTATAATTTCATTCTTTTTGCTTACATTGGGTTTAATCTGTTTATATTTTTTCTATTCTCTTTTCTTGAAAGGTTTGATCATTGTTTTTCAACTTTTCTTCTTTAGTAATATAGGTATTTAAAGTTTTTTTCTATACACTATCTTTAGTCTCACTTCATACATATCTGTATGTATGTGTTTTCATCAATTTTCCTTCAAAAATATTTTCTAATAGCCATTATAATTGCTTCTTTGACATATAGATTATTTTAAAGTTTAGTGTAAAATTCCAAATATCTGGCTGTTTTTAGACATCTTTCTGCAACTGGTTTTCTAAATTGATTTTCTAAATCAATTCCATTTCGGTGAGAGAATAGATTCTATATAATTTCAGTCCTTTTAAATGTATTAAAACTCTTTTATGGCCAAACAGGTTTTTTTTTGTTTATGTGTGAATATTTCATCTGCATAGCAGGGTTTGGCTGGAACTCCCAGCTGCAGGTTTGAGTACAGGCTGCAGGTGCCTAGAGAGTACTGTGCACTTGCTGCGCAGAAGTAGGTGGCTGAGTCTCCAGGCTGGGAATCGTTGATGTGCAGTGAGAAGTGTTTGGCACTTCTGCTCAACGAAACTATAAATCTCCCATCTTCCTTTCTATTATCAACTGAACGTATGGCTATCAGTAATTCAGGGCCTTTACCAGGATACTGCCGATACCATGTGAAGTAGTCAAATGCACTGTTCTCATAAGTACAGTTCAGAATTGAAATCTCTTTTTCTTGTAATACCAAAGATTCAGGGCTCTGTTTCACCTGCTGCTGGTCACTTTTTCCCTTCTGTTGGCCACTCACACCTGCTTAAAAAAATAACAAAAAGTCAGTAGACTCCCCCAAATCATAGTTTCTTCTTAAAGCTCCTACCTGATGAGTTTGTCCATACCCCAATTTTCTCATTGCCCAAATTAATGATATATCCCAGAGTTTCTCGTCCACAACTCACAGCCTAGTTGAAGCCATAGGATTAAAAATGCTCCCAGGATCTTGTCCATTTCTTGGCACCAAAGGGTAGTGACAACTTGAATGGTCTTGCAGTTTCCTCAGCCAGCTGGAAGTATGACTTTAAATTCACACCTGCTTTAATTCTTTCAAGAGGCCACACCCTTTCACAAGTACTTTCACTTAAAGCTATTTCTGTCAAAAAAAGCACTTCCTCATTTTGCCCAAACTTAGAATTGCTGAAGATACTTTCAACAGGAATGAAAATATGCCCTATCTATACATAGATAAGAATCAGTTTAGAATTTATCTCTCCCAATCCTTCTTTTCCTTTTTCCTTACACCTCTTGAATGCAAAAATTGTATGCTAGGACAACTTGATGTGTTGATTCAGATTACATTATTTTACAGTAGAGAAGAAATGGATCTCAGGAAGCAACAAGATTAGCATATATAGAAGCCTTTCTTTATTACAAATATCAACTGGTCTATTGAGAACACACAGGTGACATAATATTACAAGCTAAGGTCACCAATCAAAACATAGAGAATATATGGTTCTTCTGCCCTAAAGGAACTTAAAATTTTATTACAATCTTTCATATATGTTTACATTTTACATAACCCTAATAAATGATAGAAGATAATGAAATCAATTTTAATTTCTTTATATTTCTTCTAAACTAAAAATAGATAAATTAGGTATTTCTAAGACTATACTTGGGGGAAAAAATTAGCAAGTACCAGAATGATCTGTTTGGAGGAGCTTTGATTTCCAAATAGATAAGAGAAGGTAGAAAAATTCTGCAAACATCAGAAGATGTGGGCTATGACTCTCCAGTAATGCAACATTTTTGGGAGATCTCATTGTGAGTCTGAACAAACATTGGATATTTTCTTCACACTTTATCTTCATGGATGAAATATCAAAACATAATCAATTTGTTCATGTTAGCACAGCAGGGTATACAGACATAAGTTGAAGATAAATTCCAAAACAGCCCTAAAAGTAGGATTGACCTGCATTATAAATACTAGAAGTTAAAAGCAGTAAGGAGCACATTTTTGAAGCACAAAAGGAATTTTGTTATTTGTATCTGATACCATCTCAAATTTAGTCAAAGAAAAATGCCATCACAGTCCAACAGGAGACAAAGGTAAGAGTCCTCATTCCTAAATCTACAATCTAGTTCATTCAACTCTGGTGCTCTCACGGATTTTTTTTTAATATTTGTTGAATTTTTTATGTGTTTTTTTCTTTTTCATTTATTCATTCATCAATGCATATATTCATGTATATTTATTGAGTACCTAATGAGTGCCTATTAAATGTTCAATACCTGGGTCTTATTCATGCTAGAGACACAGTCCTAATCTTCAGTCAGCCTAGTCCCAATACTGAAGTACAGTCAGTTAAAACTCACCAAAGAGAACTGTGTGTCTATATGATAGGATGAAAAAAAGAGTGATGAACTGTGCTTCTGGAACCAGTCAAAGAAGGGTTCTGATGCAGGATGTGCTTGAACTGGGACTTGCACCATGCCATCAGTAGATTTCGCAGTAAAAAGAATGGGAAAACAGAATTCTGGGCACAGATTAACTTAGAGTGGCTGGAGATTAGACTGTGCATGGGTAAAAACATTAAAAATGTATATTAGAGAAGCTAATGTGCCCCTGACCTCAAAAGACAATGTATATTATTCAAGGAATTGTTGGTTTCCAAAGTCATTTTTCTAACCTATTAGATTAGAAAAATACAGATATTATTTAGGTAGATGAATAGATACATACATACACACACGATTGATAGATATAAAATGAAGGAAAGGATTAGGTAATAACTTACTAGATTTTTAAAGGATAATTTCTATCTACTTGATGTGTATGTGCAAACCTTAATCTTCTCTGAAGCAGCATTGCCTCATTGTGGCCATTTAGAGAAGTTACACTAAATGTTTTCTTTTTTATCCTCACCTGAGGATACGTTTTATTGATTTTGAGAGAGATAGGAAGGGAGAGAAAGAGGAAGAGAGATAAACATCAAGGTGAGGGAGAAACGTTGATTGGTTTCCTCTTATGCACACCCTGACCAGGGATCAAATCCACAACCTAGGTATGTGCCCTGACTGGAGATCAAACCTGCCACCTTTTGGTGTACAGGACAACACTCCAACCAACTGAACAACCTGGCCAGGGCTGCAATGAACAATTTCCTACAGCATCTCAAAAGTGTGTTCAGCAACCATTGTGTCAATCATAGCACTGAAATAAGTGGCTGAGTCTTATTTAGCCAATGATTTCTTCTGATGGAAAGAGATTTTGTTGAGGTCTTTATGAAACCTTTGCTGCTGTTTACTGAGGTGTGTTTCAGGCAGATCTGGAGGCCTTGGTTGGGATCTGGGCATACCAACAGAAAACAAGTCTCCTGAAATATTCTTGATAGCATCTGACCTGCCCTAGGGTCCTCGCCAAAGGCAGAAATTGGCCCGTGGGGTGAGTCACTGCATTGAGTTATCCTTCCTCTTATAATACCAACATCAGATCAACGTGGCCTTAAACAGATCCTAAATTAGATCATTGTTCTACATCTTTCCACTAACCTGCACTTCATGATGACTAATGATGTAGAACAGAGGTTGGCAAACTTTTCCATAAAGGGTCAAACAGTAAACATTTTTTGGCTTTGCAGGCCATTCAGTCTGTTGCAATGACTCAACCCAGCCACCGTAGCATGAAAGAAGCCATTGAGGATACATAAATAAGTGAGCTTTGCTGTGTCCCAATAAAAATGTATTTACAAATGTAAGTGGCAGGCTGAATTTAGTTCTTGGGCCAAGCATTGTTGACCCCTGATGTAGGGTGTCTTTTTATGTGATTTTTGATCATCCATATATCCTTTATGAAGAGTCTGCTCAAATATTTTGGTCATTTGTAAATCGAGTAATTTATCATTTATTGAGATTCTTTCTAAATGGCATGTTCTTGATACAATAAATAATCTTATTGATATATGGACACAATCATCCTAAAAGTAATTCCGTAACAGCTTCAAAAAATCTGCTTTTGGAATCAGTGACTTAGCAGATAAACAGCAATAAACATCATGATCCTGACTGGAATGAGCTGCAAAAGAGAAATTCTTTTTTCCATAATTATAAATGTTGATGATTTTTTAAGTTCTGATATTATGCCAACTACTTTTGCTGGTACTAAGTTTCAAACAAAGGCAGACATCCTTGACGTTAAGTTTGTTATGAATATAAAAGAAAAAACAGTAAAATATGTTGCCCAAGTTCAAATGCCCCATAGGAAATATGCTCTGACAGCTTCAAAGAATGAAACAGCCTGAAGTAGGGTTTATGCTCTTGAGCTCCCCACAATATCAGGCTGTCAGAATGTCAGATTTAAGATCTGGCCCTTTCTTTGGCCTTTTCCCATTCCTGATTCAGGTGTGCATAGCTGAATCTCCAAGGTCTGGCCCTGGGTAACAGGCCCCAAGATTATGGGTATTTAAATAGTTCATTCATTATTTTCATTGTTGAAAAGTAGTAGTACTTCTCATAATTATGATATCCTCAATAGGTATGTTATACCCATAACATTAGACATTGTGAAAACCACCACTAATAAAGTTTTCATGAGGAGATAGAAATTTAGAAGAGACTGAGCCTTAGTTTTCACTCATTTTGGATAGTATTTCTAAGCACATAATATTTTGACTTAAGAAAAGACATGGCATTCCTGTTTTTTTTTATCACCAATATTCTCAAAATACATGATTGTTATGATGGAGAAACATATTGATTAATTATGTTTGTGGTAGGGTTAGGCTGAGGACAAGATGACCACCTAATTTCTCAATGAAGAAAGTCAGTGCATTTCAAAGAAAAGCTGAACTTTTGGTTGTTTTCTCTCTATTCTATGTGCTAGTAACTGGAATGAGAGGCTGTGAATTCCAGAATGGCAGTGTGATTAGATCTATGGGGACCTTCCCTAGCAAAATAATTGTAACTGGTAAAAATAATTTTAAAAAAATTAATGTCTCTGGTCATTGTCCTAAGACTGAACATTGTATCCAGCAAATTAAAACAATATACAGAAATCTATTAAGAAAAAGCTACTAATCACAAGTATCCATAGGAACAGAAAGAGTCTGTTGCACTGGAACCATAATTCACTCCCCACCCCCACCTCAGCATGATGGAAGCTCTGTTCTGGCTGGTGCAGCCCAGAACACAAGGCACGCTTTCCCCCAGATCTCCCAGTATCTTCCTGGGAGGGACTGACTACCAACATTTTTTATCTCCCCAGCATTGTTTTGCAGAAGCTCTATTACAAGCAAGAGAAGCTGAGAGATTTGGGGCTACCTTTTACCTCTCATACCCCCTACTCATAGGATAGAAACTCTACCCCCAGGTGTCACAGGTAGGCACAGGTAACCAGGTTCTCAATGATCACAGACAAAGAATTGAACCGAACACACAGTTTATAGCAGAAGAGAGGGCAGATTTATTAAGCGATAGTACACTCCACAGAATGTGGGAGCAGGCCAACGCTGAGCTGAGATTGATCTCAGGGGCTGGAGGGATTCTATTCTTATAGAGCCAATCCTTCCTGGCCAGTTTTGGTGGGTTTTTATTGCACATGTGCAAGTAGTTGTATTACTTTAAAGCTACTGCACAAATGGTCTCCCGTGATTTTCCTTGATTGGCCACCAGAGAAGGGGCCGCACAATGTTACCGAATGGACCCTTCCTTCTCCTGGGGTCCCCCTGTACTAGGATCACTACCTGCCACCAGGGAATTATAGCTCTCCACGTTAGAGATTGGTGAAAAGGAAAGGAATTATTTATTCAGGTTATACAGACTTAAAAGAGTAATGACTTAATGTCTTCATTAAAATCCTAAAGTCCCTTAAAACACCCACAAACACACATAGTACTTCCTTCCCCCCTTTGCCAGGTCTGGGGTACCGTATCTGAGGAAAAGAAATAGAAGTTGGTGGCTCAGGTAGTCACCGGCTCTTCCCAGTAATCCGTGCTTAGCTGGCAGGCCTCCCTCAGTTCCTGGCACCACCAGGGTCTCCAGTTCTTAATCCAAAACCACGTGGCACCTTCTCATGGCCCACCAGCAAGAGTCCTTTCACCCCTTTCCTTCCTGCAGCATCTCTCCTGCATTCTTCCAAGCTGCTAATAGGGAGCTCTGCATCGCTGCTACATCTTGCTTTCCAGCTTTCTAAGCTGCGCGGCAAAGGGGGACCCAAAGCCGTGTGGTTCTCCCCCTGCCAAAGCTCCATGGTTCTTCTCTTCTAAAGCTGCATGGTTCTTCTCGTCCTGGCTGCCACACCTGGGTTTAAATCCCAGCGCCAATCTTCCTCTGCAGCCCCATTTCCGACTCCGATAATCTGCTACACTTGCCAGCATTCCCATATTTTTCCAGTTTTTCTAGGCTGCCACAATAAATCCAGGCAGGTGTGACCCTGTGGCGTGGAGCCAGTCATCTCCAAACTCTTATGCAGGCTCTGTAACCAGCAGGAGTTGCCTCCCACTTACATCCTGGGTGGAAGTCACTCCCATTCCCCTAGCTCAAAGCACAGCCAAAGATATTTAACATATCTATGAAACCAGTTAAATGTTATAGATATGCCAATGAAGATGATTTCAAACTTCCTGCATCCAGAACCAAAAGAGAAAAAAATTTAAGTGGCCAAGTTTGTGATAATTTATTATAGCAGTTTTATTAATTTGCTGCAGTCATTGTAACAAAGTATCACACATTAGGAAGCTTAAATAAGAGAAACTGATAGGCTCACAGTTTTAGGCTAGAAGTCCAAGATCAAGGTGTGAGCAAGTTTGTTTCCTTCTGATGGCTGTGAGACAAAATACAAAAACAAAAACAAAAACATTCAATTCCTCCTTCTCGGCTTCTGATAGTTTTGTTAGCATAGGTAGCTAGACATTAATAAAGAAAGGTAGAAAAGGGAATCAGACATTAAGAAGCTTAATAAACTGGGAGGCTGAATCCAGTACTGGGCCTGCTTCACTAGAAAGCTACAGCTTTACACATTCCCCAGAGAACCGCAGGTCCTTTCGCACAGATTACTGAGAGAAGGAATAGAACAATAAAGGGGAAATTTCTCTGTTGGGCACATGCCCAGCAGAAGCCAGGACAGTACAAGGGGAGGTGCTACTATTTTGAGGTATGCTAAATAGGAACAAAGATGGTTAACATATGAGGGAATGTCTAGCCTAAGAAAATGATTGGGTTTGATAAAGGTCACAGAACCCTGAAAGATCTAGGAAATGGATTGGTTAGGTAGCAGGCCCAACACAAGCCTGGGAAGGACTGGGAAATTGATTTGTTAGCTTGAAAGGGTACCTAGTCCTTCCTAAACTTGAGATAATATAATATAATATAATATAATATAATATAATATAATATAAGGTAATGAAGGAGCTCTCCCTCTCTCTTTCCTCTCTCTCTCTCTCTCTCTCTGGATAACACAGTCACCTTGTTCATTCACGTGTTCTCTCTCTAAGCAACTGTGTTGGCTCCAGGTGCGGGTCTAGGCACAGCACCAGCCAGAGTGCAGCGGGGAACAAAGGCTGAGCTAGCCAGATGGGGATAAGGACATGGACTGAACCAATGTCGCAAAATGTCTGGACGCTGACCCTATATCTCAGCCCAATGAAGACAAGGCTGAAATTTTATCATGGCAGGATGAATGAAGATGAGACATGGAAGTGAACTGAGATGCCCTTTGTGTTTACTTTAACTTCAATAAACCTTACTACACCACAACCTCCCATACTTGGGTCCCTGGAATGCTTTCCTTGCAGCTCCATGAAAGAGCCTTATTTCCACTGGCAGAAGTTTGATGGCAATCTTCTATGTTCTTTGGCTTGTAGAAGCATCACTTCAATCTCTATCTTCATCTTCACGTCGTGTTCTCCCTACATGTCTGTTTCTGTGTCCAAATTTTCTCTTTTTGTAAGGACATCAGTCATATTGGACTAAGGCCCATCCTAGTGACCTAGTTTTAACTTAATTAATTACATTTGCAATGGCCTTAATTGTAAACACAGCCACAATCTGAGCTACTAGAGATTAAGACTTCAACATATAAATTGGGGTGGGGAGGAGCACAAGTCAACCCATAATAGTAACCATAGAAAACTATATCTAATATATTATTAAAAATTATGAGATAAAAAGAAGAAAGAAAGTGTGACCTTTACACAGAAAAAAATGTAGGCAATAGAAAGTATTATTGAAAGGGTTCAGATTTTAGGCTTAGCAGATAGTTTAAATATAATTTTTAAAACTAATGGAAAGCATGCTTAAGAAAGTAAAGAAGGTATGTTGACAGCATGTAATTAAATAGAGAATATCTATTCAAAAGGTAGAAATCTTTTTTAAAAAGGTAGAACAAAATGGAAATTCTGGAGTTGGAAAATATAATAACCAAATTGAATCAGTCACTAAAGTTTCTCAATAGTAAATCTGTGCTTCCAGAATAAGAAATCAGTGAACTTGAAGGTAGATTTACAGAGCTTATACCATCTGGAAAAACAGCAAGGAAGAAAGAATTAAGAAAAATGAACACAGACTTAGAGAAATATGGGACACAATTAAAACATATACATAATGGTAGTATCAGAAGGGGAGGAGAGAAAGAAAGTAACAGAAAAAAATATTTTAAGAAATAATATCTCTCAACTACCCCAATTTGACAGAAAACCATTTACTCATTTCAGAAGCTCAATGAGTCAATGTAGAGTAAATTCAAAGAAATCTACACCCAGACACATGGTTAAAATGTTGGAAGATATACTGAAACCCTTGAAAGCAGAAAGAGAAAAATCTTCACATACAGGGGTAACTCTAATAAAATTAAAAACTGACTTCTCAACAACATGCTTTTACATTCATTCAGTCCCCTTGAGCAAGCCAACTCCCCTCTGCATTGTTAGACAACACACTTAGATGTCATCTGTCCCACCTCAACTTCTTTAACACTGTTCCCAGCCTTTGTCCCAGGAGCAGTCTACTTTTTCTTTCCCTCAGGGCCAACTCCCTCGCATGCATACTCCAGCTTTTTGATAAACTTCTTGCCTGAGTACTATTTTTGTGGTGAAATCTATTTCCGTCTCTGGAGTTCCCAAGAATCCCCTGATGCCAGTAACACTCACTAATATGTTGTTAATGTAAGAAATATCTGAACCTGTAGAGAATTTTTATGAGTTGATTTGAGTTAAATTAATATCAATTGCAGGAAACAAAATCTCAAGAGATTGAGAAAATGCTTTGGAAAATGGCAGTTTTACCATTTTATATATCAGAACCAGAAAGGAAGACTTAAGCCTTTCTGGTTCCCCAGCCATCTTGGTGACTGTGCTTGGTAGGGGTCCATTGCACACCTAAGGGGTTTATTCCACACCTAAAAGGTCCATTCCACACCTAAGGTAGGAAGATAGTGGCTGCAAAAGAGGAAAAAAGGAATAATTAAGAGGGTTACATGAAATTCATTGGTGATAGATTAGGGAAGAGGGAGAGCAAAGCAGGGAAGTCACTGGGTTTAGATAACAAATAAAGTGGGTAAACACATACTTTTTCTGCATTGGTGGGTATAGGGTAGTTAACATTTATAGCACATAGAGATGGTATGCAGCAGAACAAGATAACAATGAGGGGCTTGTGGCCTGTGTTCTGGTGGGAGATTGTGCACTGAAGGCTTTGGCAAAAGGGCAGTGAGTACTCTGACATTCCAAAGGTATGTTATTGTAGATGCAAAAAGACAATAGACAAGCTCAGTTAAGGTAAAGAGTGACCTTTGTTAAGAAAGATAGGAGCCTCAGACTTGACTGCCTGCCATGACTCTCCTTTAGTTAGGAAGTGTTGATTTCAGACTATCCTTTGTGGTTACTTTAGGTCTCTGAGTTCTCAAGGTCTGCCATGCAGGCCTCTTCTGAGCTTGTCAGGTTTTATATGTGACTTTTTTTTCATCCACAAAGTTAAGACACATATCAGAAGCCCTAAAGTAACCACTAAGAAAATAACTGAGTAATATAGTGAAAAATAATTAAAGGAATTAAAATATTGCACTAGAAAATATACACTTAATCCTAAAGAAAGCAGTAAAGGAAGAACAGAAGAATAAAAAAATACATGGGAGCTCTGACCAGGTGGCTCAGTGGGCTTGGAGCACTGCCCCATACACCAAAAATGTTGCAGGTTTGATCCCCAGTCAAAGGACATACTGAGGTTGTGGGTTCAATCCCCAGGCAGGGTGCATATGGGAGGCAACCCATAGATGTTTCTCTCTCACATTGATATTTCTCTCTCTCTCTAAAAAAAAAAATCAGTGAAATATAAATTTGGTGAGGATTAAAAGAAATACATGGGACATATGGAAAACAAAATTAAAATGACAGACAAATCCAATTGTATCAGTAATGATATTAAATGTGAATGGATTAAATAATTACATCAAAAAGCAGGTGATCAAACTGGTTAAAAAGTGATATACAAGTATAAACCATCTCCACAAGACACACTTTTAAGTCAAAGATAAAAATAAGTTAAAACTAAAATGATGGGGAAATATATACAAACAGCAAACATGAGAGCTGGAGTTGCAATACTATTATTAGACAACATCAACTTTAAACAAAAAATATCACTAGAGATAAGAATATAATGATAAAATGGCAAACCAATCAAGAAGATGCTATAAACACATAGGTACCTAATAAGAGACACAAAAATACATGAAGCAAAAATGGGCAGAACTCAAGAAATAGAAAATCCAATGATAATAGTTAGAGATTTCAATATCACACTTTCTATAGTAGAACAACTAGGCAGAATATCACAAAGAGAGAGAGAACTGGAACAAAACTGTAAACCAAGTAGACCCAAAAGACATCCACCTTACAGCAACAGAAAACACACTCTTCTCAAGCATGGAGGGAGCCCTCTCCAGGATAGCCTCATATCTTGAGGCTGCATAAAGGAAACCTCAAGAACAGGACCAAATTAAATATACATTTTAAAGTTTTTTCCCACAGATTTATCAACATACAAACATTTAGAAAATTTTTTGTTTGCTTGGTTGCACTAGTAGGATGGGATATGAGTTTTTGCAGTTGTCCTGGGACACACTGTGGTGAGGCTGACTTGAGCATTTTTGAGACACCCACTAAGCTAGATCGTTGTATAACAACATCTTTATTGGAGAAATTTTTCTTTCTATTCCTTTCTCCTTTTACTCTTTTTAGAGTCCAGCATCCTGTGGCTTAGTTATTTATATTAATTCTATCCTCTTATCAGCTTCTCTGCTGGTTCCAAGTTAGAGATTTATAGTGCAGAAAGAGGTGTAGATTAAGAAGGGAATATAAAGAACAAAATCCCAAACCTATACAGCTGAAAGGTACCTGCAGCTAAAACCCTGCCAATGTGGGTTTAGAATATTGAGCAGTGCAAATGTTGTGTGGTGATCCTGTGATGTGATTGTGGTTGGGGGAGGAGCTGAGCTCAGCTGAGAATTTGTGTACGGGCTGCAGGTGCCCGGGAAGCGCTGTGGCTCCACAGCACAGAAATAAAGTGGCTGAGTCTGTGGTCTTGGAAGAGGAAATAAACAATGTACTGTGGCGTTCCTTTTTCGTAGCATTTAAGTTTCCATTCCACTTTGTCCCTGAAGGAATGTAAAACAGGTTGATGAGGTGGCCCTCAGAATTTTGGTGAAACCATTGCACATTGTTCACAGAGGTGGAAAAGTTGCACCACAGTGTGGAACTGGCTCCTTCCTGGAGACTCAAGGCTGAGGGATTCTGCTCCACCTGCAGCCCTTTCACACCTGACGAGAACACAGAAACAGTCACAGTGATGGTCCAGTATAACACCCACAAAAAACCAGAAAATGCCCCCATAAATCATGAGAATGATAGAAAGTCTGCCAGACTCGTGAGCAACTTCTCCTCCCTTCCTCAACAGTACTCCCCGCAGACTCACATCTGGGACAGCCCCAACTCACAGCAAACATGGGTGCACAAAAGCCCCAGCACAGTGCTCAACAGCCTCTTCATGATGCTTTGCCTTGTTGCTTGAGACATTTTCACCCTAAGATGTATTTAACTGTCCCCTGCCTGGATGGTGAGTGATATGGTTTCATTCTGGAGCTGTTCCTGCACCTGCAACCAATCAGCCTCACTCAACAAACCCTGCTCAGAGAGTGACAGGAAGCCGCACCTTTCAGCCTCACCCCTACTGAGAATGGGCTGGATGGAGAGTGGTGGAAGGAGAGTGAAAAAGAAAGGTCACTATTGTATTACTTGAGGGACATTTTCTGATAATCCTGGAGGTAGTAAAGAGTGTAAGCAGGAAAGGGAGGGGCTGTCTCCCCTAGCATAGATAGGGGAGATGCTAGGAAGGACCATAAAAAGAACATTCACATATTATATCCAAGTAACAGGCTTCTGTTCTGACAAAAGGATCTTTACTAACCTATAAATTAATCACATGAGAGTCACTGCAGTCATGCAACATAATAAGAATGTAAATTTATGTATTATCTACTTAATGAATTCCTATTATTGGACTGTATGACATCTATGGATGGGAACTCTCCTGGAATAACCAAGACTAGTGGCACATGTTGTAAGAAATGAACCAAATGACTGTAAATTGTCAAGAAAAGAATAGTATACATTCAGACATTATTTTTAAATATTATCCTTCCTGCTTCACATCATGTTTTTCTAATTTTTTCATTTTATTTTTTATTTCTCTTGTTTATTCTATTACAATTTCTCCCCTTTGCTCCCATCCACGCAGCCCAGACTCTGCCTCCTCAGTCCATCCCCACACTGTTGTCCATGTCTATGGGTCATTCATACATGTCCTTTTACTAATCCCTTCCCCTTCTTTCCACCATTCCCCCCTTCCTCTTCTCCTTTGGCAGCTGTCAGTTTGTTCCATGTTTCCATATCTCTGGATAATGGACTAAAAACTGTGGTACAGTACATTTACACAGTGGAATACTACACAGCAGAAAGAAAGAAGGAACTCCTATTTTTTGCAACAGCATGGTTAGAATTGGAGAGTATTATGCTAAGAGAAATAAATCAGTTGGTGAAAGACAAATACCATATGATCTCACTCATAAAAGAAATCCAATGTTTTTCTAATTCTTATCTGTAAAAACTTCCTGTGGGTCATGCTGGCAGTTTAGTTCATCTTTTTTTCTCTCTAATTCTTCTGGTGTCCTCTTTTCTTCCCACTTTTGCTTCTCATTACATTTTAGTTTCATATTCCCCTTACTGCCTCTCTTGTCCCTTTTTTTGGTTTTCTAGTTACAAGAAAGAAACAGAAAGAATATTAGATAAAAGATGGCATTTTATGGTTTAGAAATAATTTGGAAACTGATATTTAAAAATCATAGCTAATAAAAATTTAAAAATCAGGAAAATCTAAAATCTATACTTTGGAATTCTTATTCTTCTCTTTGCTTTATATGACTATTTTATCCAGGAGTCATTTCTGATAGCTACAGATAAAGATGATGTAGATAAAGATAATGATAACAATATAAATAGAGATATATGCATTATAGCTATCAACTTCTAGTACTTGAATCAAAGAATAGACAAAGCTATTAACTGAAAGGAATACTCAGCAAGAAGCATATTACTTATGAGTTGGTAAGAATTTTGTTTGTCTTCACACACAATTATTCTTCCCTCTTTACTATTACTAGCCCCTATTGCAACACTAGCTTCCTCACAGCAGTCTTGGTTTAAGAAAAGCCTATAGCATCTCCTAATGGGCTAAATCTTAAGAAAAGAGCACTTGCCAGTCAGCAGATGAGATGGCTCAGCCTAGCCTTCCTGCCTAGGGCTATCCCTGTGGATTGACTTGAAGCTCTGGAAGTGTCCACAAGAACAGAGAGTACCGTAAACAGGACCATGAGTCCCCACAGTGTCTTTTATGAAAATAAATTATTTCATATAATGTAATTATCTGTACTTATATGAAATCAATTCATTTATCTTTTACCTGTGAACTTATAAAAGAACATAAGCCCTCCAAATTGATTCTATCTAGTTTAGCCAATATATTTAAGAATGTTCTAGATCTGGGAAAATACAAAATGAATTAAACACTATATCTTCCTCTACAGAGCTTGTGACATGGGAGAGATGGACATCTCTGTAAATGTAATAAAAGCCTAAAGAATACCATTATAAAAGCATGATAAATACTACATGAACACCAAGACAAGTAACAATTACCTCAAGCCTATATTACAGGAGACAGTTCAATGGAACATGTGACACTGTAGCAGGGTGCACCAGAGGGACTCCAAATAGGGATTTGTAATGGGGCCCAGAACTCAGGGTGTCCAGGAAATATTAGAAAAGTATGGGATGTCCTCACCCCCACAAGTCTGAACTGGGGAATGGGACACATGGAGCAGGGCCATTGAGAGCTGTTTTGTACAGCAACAGCTTTGCAGCTAACCTTTGGCATGGTCATCTAACATATCTATAAACCTTTAACTGGTTTCATAGATATGTTAAATAGCCATGGCCATGCTTTGAGCCAGGGGGTTGGGAGTAACTTCCACCCAGGATGTAAGTGGGAGGCAACTCCCCCTGGTTACAGCACTTGCATGCCTACCTGAGAGCTTGGAGATGATTGGCTCCACACCATGGGGCCACACCCTTCTGGACTTAGTTTGGGAGCCAAGAAAGACTAGAAGAATATGGGAATGCTGGCAGATGTAACTGATTGTGGGAGGAGTCGGAAATGGTGTGGCAGAGGAAGATTGGCGCTGGGATTTAAACCCAGGTGCAGCAGACATGTGGGATGGTTGGGACCAAATGGCTTTGGGGTGCTCCCTTTTGCCACATGGCTTAGGAAGCAGGAGAGACTTTGCTGGGAAGGAAAGGGGTGAAAAGATTCTTGCTAGTGGTGCATGAGAAGGTGACACATAGTTCTGGTTTAACTGGAGATCGTGGTAGCAACACAACTGATGGTGCCAGGAACTGGGGACTACCTAAGCCACAGACTTCTACTTCTTTTCCTGAGATATGGGAAGAGGGAGAAGGGAGGACTGTGTATGTTTGTGGGTATTCTAAAGGACTTTAGTATTTTAATGAAGACATTAAGTCATTACTCTAAGTCTGTATAACTTTTTGAATAAATAATTTCTTTCCTTTTCACCAATCTCTGGCATTGAGAGACATCTTTCCCTGGTGGCATCCAAGATGAACCTAGTATAGAGGCGGATACCCCCAGAGCAGAATGATATACTATTTCCATTGGGTAATAGTATATCATTCACCCCCTCTCCCTGGGAGTCTGTTCTGTAACAATACTGTATGTCTTCCATGGAAGTGCCAAGAGAGGATAATAACAAAAGCAAAGATGAGTGATCTTTCACAGGGAGCCATTTATTTTAAATACAAGGAACAGAGAAAACGAGCAAGTGTATTGACAGGGCCACTGATAACATACACACACAAACAAGATAGATGTACTGAAGAACACAGGGTGTCTCTGTCACTTGAATGTGGACACAGAGTGTAACCTTAACCAACACACCGTTCAGGCTCAATGAAAATGCTTGTTCACCACCTAAACACTTGTCCTTGGAACTGCATTTGAATATCAGAAAATGTTGTGGGCTGTGCTGCTACTGACATAGAAGACAGGCTCTGATTTGGAATTTGGGGGACTTGAGGAGTGAGGAAAAATTAATTAACTAGACCATTCTTTCCTCTCAGATTGCATGGATACAGTAGATTCTTATAAAACAAAGTATTGTTTCCTAGGAGTGCTCAGGATTCATCTTGCTTCTCTTATGTATTCATCTGTGGTTCTGAAGGGTGTTCATGAATTAGCAAAGTATTCACTGTAGCTGCTCATGCTGGCCTGAATACCTTGCAATATTAAACAATGTTACTTTTAAATTGTACATGTTTTTCCAAACTTAACCCAATAAAGAGTGATACTATTTACTTGAGCAATTAGATGGACATCGAAACAAAAATTGTGAATAGTTTTATGTTTATGAAAATCTATAAATTTTGAAATACATTTTAAATTAAACTTTAGTTTAAAATACATTTTATTAAAACATTTGATCATTTTTATGTTTTAGCTTTAGTAGATTATTTAAAAAAATAACTAGTTTTGAAAATGTGAAAATAATTTTAGTTTGTGCTCTTGTCTCTGACACTATAAATAATAATAACCCTCTATAGATGGACTTTGAGGTAAAAGCCATAAAAATGAAGACCTCTATATTTTCACTAAAGTAGAAAAGGAAGTGATCAACAGACACTGAAGATCAGATGAATTATTCAAGAGTGCTGCGAATGTTTACTAATGGCACTGTGAGAAATAGTGTAAGAGAATAAGATGACCAAGGAATAACTGGTTATTATGGGCACTAGGTGGATATTAGAGAAATTGAATCAAAATGGAGAAAAAGAGGAGAGAGGTAACCTGGATGGGTCTGATAGAGAAAGGGTGGGTCAGCCACTCATACACAGTCAACCCTGGGATTCCACATGGAACTTTGGCATGATATTGTTTAATTTAGAATGTCTGCTACTGGAGACCACTGGATGAAGAACGTCTTTTTTCCTTCATGCTATATTGTTTTTGGGAAAGTTACCTTGTATGCATCCTTCAATGTCAAGATTTATTAAGTCTACCAATCTCAAATACTTTAGTCAAAGAGCTGGAGTCTGATGAGGAAAGAGACCTCTCAGATTACTAATAAACTAGTCTGGAGATAAAACAGTTTGAAATAAGCAATTGTCCTGGGTTTTCTGATTGCTTGAGAGATGAGATGAATAATACAAAGCAATTCTCTGAATTGCCTTATGCCAGCTCAGCCACCTTAGCCATCACTATCTCCATTGACATGGGAGCCAGTAAATTCCTCCAGCTTGTTGAAAATCCTACAGCCTCAGCCCTGGCTGGCGTAGCTCAGTGGATTGAGCACAGGGCTGCAAACCAAAGTATCGCAGGTTTGATTCCCAGTCAGGGTACATGCCTGGTTTGCAGGCCATGACCCCCAGCAACCACACATTGATGTTTTTCTCTCTCTCTCTCTCTCTCTTGCCCTTCCCTTTCTAAAAATAAATAAATAAAATCTTTTAAAAAAATTCTACAGCCTTATTCCCTGTACAATGTTGACTCTAGAGGATAAAAATGCTGCACTTCAGAAAAAAGGACTTTTCTCAGCAAAATGGAGAGGAATAGAAAAGAAAACAATTCAAGATTTCCATAGGAATCAAACACTTCCCAGGATTCCCATGCCTTCACAAGACATGCCAGCTTCCAGGAAATAACCCAGAATCTGAGACCCAGAGTCTTTTAAGCTATAAAGTCTCAGGAGATTGTGATCAGCTCCCCCCTAAAATCTCAGTCACCATGTGACTCACAGCGCAGAAGTACTCAGCTGAGTCACTCCTATGGGCTGAAAGTTTCCTCAGGTGGAAGGTTTTATTCTTCCTAAATTCAGCCTCAAAACCTTTGATGCCTGAAACAAGGCTGTTTCCAGAAGTGTACTCCAGGAGAAACCGGAGTCCTGGGCTGGGGTATTGCACATACCAGAAGAGATACAGTTAAAAGGAAGAAAAATAGTTGCACTCAGCTCCAGAGGGGCTCCTTTCAGGACAATGACCTGGCTGTCCAGCTGGGTCACTGACCGAGCTCCTGTTCCTCCGGAAACATCAGTGCTGTGTCAATAAACTCAGCTAAAACAAAAAGTTTCTATTCAGAGTCAAAACAATAGAGTTCCATTTGTGGACAAGGGAGTAAAATGGAATGTTACTCACAAACAGGTACTCCCCAAGCATCAAGGTGAACACTAAGGTTGTGGCCTAGCGGTGAAGAAGCAGCAAGCTCCTTTCTGAGAGATTCCCCACAAACAAAAACAAATCTGATGACTGGGAGACTGAACCCAGATGGCTCTGAGATTGAGGAGGAATGACAGGGGATTTAAATTTCTTCTCCTCAGAGACATTGTAAGGGACTGTTAGGAAGAAATTCTCTCTTGACAAAATTGCTTGCTTCTGGCATCTGAAATCCTTTATAAGTCATTATCTAGAACCTGCTATCAGAATGCTCCTTATCCTGAAAAGCTATTTCCAATTTAGGCAACTATGCCCTCTGGGGCAAATAGAGAGCTAAGGAAATACAATTTTTGTTAACCTTCCCCACCTCCCTTCTGCCTTCCTATGGTTGATATTTAAAGCATTATGATTATGAACAGAGGAGTGTTTATGTTTTATAGGCAAACATAAAATGGAGAACTTTCAAAAATAGACGAAATTATGAATTAAAAAATTGTATGCAAAATAATTTTTAGAATGAGAAATAAAATTATACCCAAGTACAAATTTAAAAAAAAACAAATACCACAAACATAAAATCTAGAAAGTGACATAATATTTTTTGTTTATTTCTCTATACATTTTTTAAATTTATTTTTAATTGTTGTTCAAGAACAGTTTTCTGTCTTTTACTCCCATCCCAGTCCACTCCCCCAGTATTCCCCCTCTATACATTTCTATAATGCTTTTTGTTTCTATGATTTTTGGATCCTTTTAAATTGTCTCTTCTTATGACAACACATTTGTAATACTTCTTATACAGAGAAAAGAAAGATAATTCAGTCTTTACTCAGCATGGTTGATCAAAATTTCTTTTTTGAAATTCACAGTGAATTTTGATATTACCACATTAGTTTTTAGGATTATAGTCAAATTTGGGGAAATATCTATCAAGTTTCTATGTTCTATAAAATTTCATTACATTTCAAGATTTTTTATGCTGTAGCAAATCCTAAATATTTTGAACTGATGACACTCATTATCCAGTTTATTAAGCCTGTATTAGTTTTCTATTGCTGTGTAATAAAGTACTGCAAACTTTGTGACTTAAGACAATACCCATTTGTCTCACAGTTTCTGTGGGTGGGCAGTCTGCGCACAGCTAAGCAGGATCTCACAAGGCTGAAATCAAGGGGTCAACTAAGATTGCCGTGTAATCTGAGGCATGGGGGTCCTCTTCCGAGCTCATGTGGTTGTTGGCAGAATTTATTTCCTTGTAGCTATAAAAGTAATGGCATCTTGCTTCCTTAAAAATAGCGGGAGAATCTCTCTGACCTCAGGAAAAACCTCAGCCCTCTTTTAAGGAGCACGCAAGATTACATCAAGTCCACCAATCTCCATTTTGATTAACTTAAAGTCAAACTGATTAAGGACTTTAATAACATCTGCAAAATCCCTTCACCTTTGTCAATAATGTAACTGATTATGGGAGTGCCACCCATCATCTCTAGGTCCCGCCCAAACTCAAGGAGAAGAGATTATACACTGCTTGTACACCAAGGGGGCAGAAAACTTGGGTATCATCTTAGAATTCTGCCCGCAGTTCTGTCCTCAGTGTACATGTGCATTATGAGTTTTATATTATTCCTGTTAATGTAAACATTTTGTGACCAATTAGCAAGAAGTTAATAAAAACCTTAATATGATTATACATGGCTGTTTCAAACCAAAGGAAGGACATAAGCAAAGGAAACCTCCAGCAAAGTTAAGGAATCCAGTGTATATAGAGTGGGGTGCACAGATATGGCAACAGTGGGCAGTATGACTTATATACAAGAGTATTGGAACCAGTTAGAGATGTGAAATACAGTTCTAAACACTGGGAAGTTGCTGATGATAGACTATCATGCCTTTAAGGAAACAAAGCCTTCTTAATGGAGCTAAACCCCCACCTCAAGAATCTAGAAAAACAAGAGAAAATTTTGAAACAAGCAGAAGAAGGAAAATAATAAAGATAAAAACCGAAATCGATGAAATTGAAAATAGAAAAACAATAGAGAAAAATCAATGGTTGTTTAAAAGATCATTAAAAATGACAATCTTCTAGCAAAATAAAAGAAAAATGGGGCAGACATAAGCAGGCTAACTAGAAGTTGGGTGATTGGTCAGGGGTGAAAGTTTGCCTTTCTCCAGTTGGTCCTGAGTTGGACAAATCTCCAAAATGTTTTGCTGAGTGAAGAATCCGTACACTAAAGTCCACATACTGTATAATTTATGAAGTGTACAGAATGGGTAAATTCATAGAGACAGAAAGCAGGCTGTGGTTAGTTACCAGGGACTAGGGCAGGGGAGAATGGTAATTGCTTAATGGGTACGTTATTTCCTTTCAGGGTGGTATTAGATGCCACTTAATTGTTCACTTTAAAAGAGAGAACTACATAACATGTATTAATCTCAATAAAGTTATTGTGTAATTGGATGTTGATAAAAATCTAAAGTTCAAAGAATTCACTATTTCATTTTAGTCCATTATATCAGGTTTTGTGTTAATTGCTTCTATCTACAGAGTCCATTTCAAAACCCTCTTAATGGAGAAGGGTTCCTGAGCTTCAAGAAAGGACATGTGGTTGGGTCCTCAGCCACAGAGTTTGGGTATAGGTGACAGATGCTCCTTGTGTACTGTGCCTCACAGCACAGAAGTAGGTGGCCGAGTCTCCGAGCTGAGAAGCTGCAATGCACAAAGCACTATGCCTTGATGTTTCATCCAACAAGGCTTTAATTCTTCCATTTGTTTCCTCTCTCTGATTTGACCGGATCAACAACAGAGGTGTGAGGCCCTTCCCAGGGTGCTGCCTAAACCACTGAAAGAAGTAAATACCGCTACTGGAGTAACTGCAGTTGAGAAATAATCTGTCTCCTTCTCGGACAGTCAGAGCTTCAGGACTCTGACTCACGTCCTCTTTGCTGCTCACCCCTGTTTAGAAAGAGAACATGTAGACAGAGATACTGGTTAGTGGATGGTCATTCTTTGGCAATTCCTTTTAAATTTAGTCTTTTAATCTCCACAGAAACTCCTACTAAATTACACTAGTACAGCTCCCTGTCTTTCTCCATTTTTCCTTGGGGAGAAATGCCCTAGAGTCTGCCTTTTCTTTGCCCATTTCCAGATCCCTCTAACTCACAGTGTAGTTGTAGCCAAAAGATGAGCAGGCTCAGGAATTTGTCCATTCTTTCTGTCACTTACACTCACTGAGAATTGTTCTTATGTCTTTAGTACTCACAGGGTCACTGTCAATACTAAAGAACCTGCTTTGCTATCTCAAACATTCAAACATTTCTACAGGAAACACATTTGTCAGCCCAGCCAATCAGAGACAAGTCTCACTAATCTGCACAGTGGGAAACAAGTGGAAATAGTGTCATCTAGGGATGGAGCCCAGAATTGCCAGAGAAATTCTCACCTCTCCTAAGTGAAAACCATTTTCTTCAGAGGAGAGAAGGGACTAGACAGGCGATGGGGGGAGAAGTGGGGGGAAGATGGAAGAAGGAGGGGGAAAGAGGGAAAGAGAGAAACATTAATTTGTTGTTTCACTTATTTATGCATTCATTACTTGATTCTTGTATGTGCCCTGACCAGGGATGGAATCTGCAATGTTTATTTATCAGGAAATGCTCTAACCAACTGAGCTATCCCAGCCAGGGCCCAATTTTTTTTATAATATCAAATTTGTATAATAGTATTTTTCTTTCACTGACTGGCTTATTTCACTTAGCATAATAGTCTCCAGGTCTGCCCATGCTGTCGCAAAAGGTAAGACTTCCTTCATTTTTACTGCCATGTAGTATTCCATTGTGTATCAGGGGTGTCCAACCTTTTGGAGTCTCTGGGTCACCCTGGAAGAAGAAGAGTTGTCCTGGGCCACACATTAAATACACAAACACTAATAAAAAAAATTTCATAATACTTTAAGTAAATTTACAATTTTATGTTGGACTGCATTCATAGCCATCATGGGCTGCATGCTTTTTTTGTCCACTCCTGAATGTACCACAGCTTTTTTATTCACTTATCTAATGATGGACACTTGGGCTGTTTCAAGATCTTGGCTATTTTAAATAATGCTGCTCTGAACATAGGGGTGCATATATTCTTTTGAACTGGTGTTTTGATCTCACTTGTATGTGGAATCTAATGAACAAAATAAACTAATGAATAAAATAGAAACAGAGGCACAGATACATGGAACAGACTGATAAGCTGTCAAAGGGAAGGAGGGCAGGGTGTACTGGATGAAAGAAGGTGAAGGGATTAGCCAAAGGACAGATAGACATGACCCACGGACACAGACAAAGGGGATGTCCTGAGCGGGGGTGGGAGAGGGCTGGGATGAGATAGGCAAAGGAGGAAAACAGTGGGGCTAACTGTAGTAGTGTAAAGAAAAAAATTAAAACAAAACAAACAAAAAATTTTTAGAATGTAGCTAAATCAGTATACAAAGAGAAATGTATATAGAAGAAATATATTAGAAAAGAAGAAATCTAAATTTTTCCTATATCTACTCCTTCCTCCTCTCACTTCAGTCCTTAATGACTGGTTTCCCTTAACTTACACTTTCTTGAAAACTTCCTTTATATCATTTCTCATCTGTAGATTACAAAGAATATAAGTATGGTAATGTCAGGAAATTGGCACTCTTGTATCTCATAGCTGAAGCATAAACTGGTAAAGATTTATAGGTGTTATTTACATATCACTGGATGCCAAAAAATTCCACTTGGCTGGGAACTTATTCTTAAGAAATGTCCTTGTAAAATATATTTTAAAAATTGTACATTATATGCAGCAGGAAAAAAGTGAAAAAATAAATATCCTTCAGTACACATATTTAATGCATTATGGTAGATCTGCATTCTAATATACTATACAGTTGTGAAAAGAATAAGTAGACTTAAATTTCCTGACTTGTAAAAATTGTTTTGTACTTAAAAAAAATCACAGTACTTTACATATAAGTGTAATTTATGTTTTTTTAAAATATTTCATTTATTTATTTTTAGAGAGAAGGGAAGGGAAAGAGAAAGAGAGAAGCATCAATGTGAGGTTGCCTCTCGCACGTCCCCCCACTAGGGGGACCTGGCCCACAACCCAAGCATGTGTCCTGACTGGGAACCAATCTGGCAACCCTTTGGTTGGCACGCCCATGCTCAATCCACTGAACTATACCAACCAGGGCTAATTTATGTTTTTTAAACAGTATGTTTACTATGCATATATGTGAATGAATCAAAAGAGTTGAAATGTGCTCACTAAAACTTAAACAATAATTAAGGACTTTGTGAAGAACAAATCAAGGAAGTATTACTTATTATTTTATATATTTAAAATTGCCTCAATATTTTCTACAATTAAACATTAACTTATAGCTTGTTTAATCATAAAAATAGAAAAATTAGTTACCATATAGGAAACTAAGGAAAAAATTGAAATAAGAAATATTAACGTAATTGTCCTTTTTCTAGCAAACTTTCAAAATTTATTTATTTCTCAAATGCTCGTGCTATAGTTCAAAGAAACTGAGAGAACTCATACATTGCTCAGAGGAATAATGTTAAATTTATGAACTTCACATTAGACCTTAGGCAAGGATGAGAATGTTAGATTGCAGACAGGACACACATCCAGACTCCTCACACCCAGCCTCCTCCTTCTCCCTGCTCTTTTCTTGCCTGGTCCCTTTCTTGATTTCATGTACATTTTCCTTATGTCTTTCTTGTTTTTTTTTACTTTATTGCATTAAGCTTACATTTTCTATATAATGTCCTCTTTGAATAGAGATTATTTCCCTTTCCCCACCAGAGAGACAGGCATGGCCAAGTCTGCCCCTCTGTGCATCTTTTGCAATGCAATAATGCACTGAACTTCCTGTTCACAGTCATAGACAGAGGAGCCATTTTATTGATCACATTGTTCTTTAAACCTCAAATCTAATACTGTGGGCCCTAGTTATAAAACCGTCAATACCAGATAACATTCTCATTTCCTCCAAAAGTGAAGTGGGAACAGGGTGTGTTCAGTTCTTGTCCTTAGTCACTGTACAAAGAGCTGGGCTGTGTGGCATTACAAATGTCACAAATGACTCCTCAGAGGGAAAAAGAATATACAAGATTGTCTCCAAACAATGAAGGTAGATTTTCAAGGTCAAGATATGGTACGTTCAGAAATTTCCAACCTAATGCCCATCTCCTACTTCAACTTTATCTCATTTCCATCCTACATAAAGAGCAAAATATGTCTATAATTATCTATAGTCACTGATAAAGAAGTGGAACTCTATGCTCCTCTCATTCCCCTTGGGCTCAATGAATATGAGAAATAAGAAATTTCTTATATTCATAAGAAAGCAAGACAAGCTCCTCTTTGATTTCTGAGGGTTATCGGCTGAATTGTGTCCCCTTCAAATTCATATTTTGAAGTCCTAACCCCCAGTAACTCAAATGTGATTTTATTTGTAGATGGGGTCCTTTACCGAAAGTAATCAAGTTAAAATGAAGTCATTAGAATTAGCCTTAATCCAATACATCTGGTGTTCTTACGAAAAGGGGAAATTTGGACATAGACACACATAGAAGGAAAGTTATATGAAGAGATACAGGGAAAAGGATGGCTTTCTATAAGTAAGGAAGGAGCTCAGAATAGAACTTTTCTTCACAACCCTCCCAGGCCTCCCAGAAAGAACCAAACCTGCCAATACCATGATTTTAGACGTCTAGCCTCCAGATCTGTGAGACAATGCATTTCTATTGTTTAAATCATCTTGTCTATGGTACTTGTTATGACAGTCCTAGGCAGACTAATATACAGCCGCTCACACTCAGGATATGACTTCTTCACAAACTATGCAGCTATGATCTGAACCCTTGCTTTAAACATCTTGGGTGAAGGACATTGAGACAAGTGGAGATGCCTTGAGACAAGTCCCTCCTCTGATGCCTTGGTTTTGAACACCATCTTTTCTTAAGCTCCTGATTTACCCAGAATCAGAAGCACACACACTTCTGTCATTTGTCTCATATTTCAAGCAGACACTACAGTCCAGGGCCCATGGCTCACGATTCTGTGTCTGAACCTGAGCTGGGACAGGCTAACAGAACAGACATATCAGCTGCATTGCTGCCAGTGCATCCCCTCACCTGGCAACTGTCACTCTGGGGAGTGCCCAGGCCTAGAGTTAGCCAATGCAATGGTAGCTCCTTAGTTGATATATCTTCCAAGGCTTGGTCATGTCTCTGGTAAAAAATATGTAACAGGCATCCACTCTCAATCCAAGGGTTTACTGAGAGAATTTGTGAATTTTAAACTCTAAGAGGCTAAATCGAAAAAGAGGAAAATAAGGATAGCATCCATCCAGAAATTATTATTGCTTTTTCACAGCCCAAGAGAAAGAATATATGTTATTGGTGATCCAATGCTCTGATGAACTCAATAACTTTTTCTTTACCTTCCAGAATACCACCAAGTCTCATACAGTCCCGAGAGGATGGAGAAAGCCCATCTAAATGACAAGAAAGAGCAAATGAAACTCATATGGAGAGGGTGATGTCCTGAAAGTGACTGGGAAGGTTAAAGTCAGAGTCCTTTCAAAGCCAAGTTTCCCAATTCTCTGGTATCTCAAAAACCTTCTAGGGATCATGTGTCTCTAGGAAGGCATTTGTAGACTCAGCTCTTAGTATAAAGGAAACAAGAGACCTGAAAAGGCAGACAACCTTATACTCCACAAATCCTTTGCACCTTTTCCCGTTCTCTGTGTGTACCTAGTGGTTGCATACACAGAGGAGAAGAGAAAGAAGGGAGGAAATGAAAGGCACTGTAAAACATAAAGGAGCGACCTTGAAAACATTTTCTTATTATCTCCTCAAATCTAAAAAATTGAGATAGATTGAGTAAAATAATTTCCTTACCACCCAAAAAAGGCTATTTTTCTCTATTACTACAAAAACAATTTAAAAAATAGATTAAGTTTGAAAGCTGCATAGCTACTTCCTGTCTTCTTCTTTCTGTGTTGTCTTATTTTCAGTGGAAAGAAGACCTTTCATAAAGGATTGGGACAAGGTCATGAATCAATGAATGTTGAAAGCTGTGCACAGACTGTTCTACTTATAACAAAGAGAATAAAATATGCCATTTGTCAGAGTTCATACATAATTTCAATATTGAATGTGAGCCAACCACTCTTTCCCTAACTGATTAGGGATGTTATTGACAGACACAGCAGCCCCCTCTTGTGATTAAACATGTGAATGCCTTCATTCAGATCCCAGACAAATCAGAAACCTGCTTTTGTAAAGATATGGGGAAGAATAGCTTATGTGTGCTTATTATGTAGCAGAGAAGATGATCAGTTTTGGTCAGAATGACTGCAGTGTGACAGGAGAATCTTTGCAACATTAACAGAGTTTTTGCTTTTTCTTATTTTTTAAAAACCACATGATCTTTCCTCCCTTCAGGCAGTTGGGTGATTCTCTACTTATCACTTCAGTGAAAGGACATACAGCTGAAAAAAGAAAATAAAGATGCCTTTCTTACCATTTTGCTTCAAAGTTTCAGCCATGTAGGCAAACGAAACGATCTAGCATAAACTATAGTTTTAGAAGATACAATGAAATAATACAAGTTTTCCCAACTGAGACAAAAACAAACCAAAACATTTTCTAAGTGGAGTAGAGGAGAGAGAAAAGAGTATCAAAGAAAAGTAAAGTGGCTTAAGAGTGGGTGAGGCCCTTTGGAAGGATGCTGAATCTTATCCCCTTAAAGACATCCTGGAAAGAAAACCACAAGACCACGGGGTCACTTGCAGTTATTAAATAAATCTCTGTGCATCCCTGTTTAAAATTTTCATCTTCATCTTTCCTTTAGCCTTGAGCCTTGAGCCTTTAGAACTTGAGCCTTGACTCCTGGCTACACTGAGGTCAGCATGGCCTTACTCTGTTTACTTACTCCCCCTTTTCTCTATGGTTCTAGAAAAAGATTAAAGAAGAAAAAACAGCAGGAGCTGCTTCCCTGGCCAACCGCTGACAGCCTCTGTGTGATGAAGGTCTTCCCTGAGAGAGCACCAGAACCTCAGAGGCCTCCTCCAGGCAGGGGTTTTCCCTTCTTGTCAGCTCCCTCTCAAGGAACACTTTCCAGAACTCCTTACTGTTTCTTCTCCTAGGTGGATCATGGACAGGTCAGCTCAGGCCCTGCTGCCCTCAGAGGTGTCACTTGCCTAACAGAGTACTGGCTGCTCCTCACCATGCCTTCTCCAGGAGGCCACCATGCCTTCACCCAGTGGCCCCATTGCCATCCCTCTCCACTCCACCACTGTTCCCCAATGTCCTTGTCTTCTACTTCAGTGGATCAAAATCTGCTTCAGAAGCAGATATCCAAAGACAGAAGGACATGAAATTTTATTATTTATTCAGGTGACCTTTGACTTTTAAAACAATTATTTTGGTATATTAACCTGTCAAGTGGCTTGCAGAGGAAAAGGGACACTGGTGACACTCACCTCTTGACTCCCCCCATCCCTCACACCAGCCAAGGGGTTGAAGGTCTGGGGTCGCAGAGCCTGTTCAGTTGCTACTTCTTAAATCCTAGAGTGTCAGGCTGTGAAAGTGGTGGATGCCTAATGCTCCTGAGTCCCTAGCTTTGGATCCTACTAGCCACATTCATGATAATGGAAAATGTCCCACAGTACATCTAAATGGGAAAAAAAATCTGTTTGGTTCTATAAGTCACTCTTAGAGAACCAAACAGAATCCCTATAATGATAAGAAACCCTATAGTTAAGGGCTTCTAATTATTCAAAAGAGAAAATAAAAATGTATACATATATAATCCAATAATTATGTTATATAAAATATAAGATATAGATTATAAATATGTGGGGGAGCTTTGTCCACAGAGCCTCCCTATCCACCACGGATGAGAATAAGTCTACCAAGACATGATTTGCTTGGAGAGGAAAGGTGGCCGATTTCTCAAAGGAGAAGGACCAGGAACCTGTTCCTCAATGGGCTTTTTATTGGGTTCATTTGCACAGGAATACAGATAAAGCTCATTAATCATTGTCTGGCAGTAAGGGTCAAACAATAGATAACAAAGAACTCCGAGGGCCTATTTTGAGTCTGGGTCAGATAGCTAAAGAGCTGTAAAACTTTGAGGAACAAACTTACTTCTTGCTTGGACCCTTATCATTTAATTGACAGCATTCTAAACAAAGCAGGTTTCACAGGATGTTACATATTCTTTCTTAGGCCTGATTCCCCAGGGAACCCGCACAGGGGTTTCCAGCACAGGGCTGCACTGCCCTCTGTCATTGTTTCAGGCTTAGGTGGAGCAAGGGAAGTAAGGCAGCCAGAAGATTAGGAGATTTCTCGCAGACGGAATGAGAACTCAGGCTTTGTCAAAGCCAAGGGGACGAGGGCCCATCACCCCCCTTTTTGCTGTAGCCCCCCCCCCAAGTCCTTCCTTGGGGGCCTCCCACGTGATTGTGCCTGTCTGAGGTCATTCCCCCCTTTGGGGAATCTTACCCATCATTGGCTAATTGACCAAGCATTGGGGGCCAGGCAGGGTGAAGTAAAAGGAGCAGAAGTGGCACTCCTGCCAGGGAGATAAGCTTTGTCTCCTTGATGGCTTACAGTCCAAGGTCACTCCCTCAGCCTTAGCCTTGGTGCGGGTTTCAGCTTCTGAAACCAGGCAGGGTGGTTCCCAACATAAATATATAAATATAAATATATTACAATAAAATATATTCCAATTATACTGGTAATATGAATTAATACTATATAGTGTCCTTAGGAATCTTTCTGGCAACAAGCAGGGCAGGATTTGGCCACTCTTAGATCCCGGTCAATATCACCATCTGACACAAAATCCCCATTCAAATGCATATTAGAAAATATTTTAGTTAAGTAATAATGACCATATGATATATCAAAACATGGGGGATGTAGCTAAGGCAATATTTAGAGGCAAGTTTGTAGACTTAAATGCATTTGTTAGGAAAGAAGAAAAGTTGAAAATCAATGGTCAAACTTGCAACTCAACAAAACTAGAAAAAGTAGCTAGTTAAATTCAAAGAAAGTATATAATAAAATATGAACAGAAAAAAATAAAACATAATTTATCAATAAGAGAAAATCAAACATATAAAGAATCCCTTAGAGGTTAATTTAACTGAATCTATAATTTAATAAAGCTGTCTCATAAGTGAAGTGTTATACTTGGATAGCTTCACGAGTGAATTTTCTGAAAAAATTTTAGAAATAAAAAAAATCCTACACAAATTCTTCTATAGGTTGAAAAGGAGAAATAAATTGCAACTCATTTTATGGCTCATTATAATATTGATACTAAAATCTGGCAGAGACATTGAAAAGAAAAAAGTTGAATACCAGTATTATTCAGGAACATGGAAACAAAACCTCAACAAAATACTAGCAAAAAATGTTGCAGTATGAAAAGGAAAATATAACATTACTAAGTGCATCTTATTCCAGAAATTAAAGTTGGTTTAAAATTTGAAAATCAGTATAATTTATAGCATTAATATATAATCATCCCAGCAGATAAAGATACCAATAATTTGATAAAATTTATTTTATATTTATGATAACAACTCTCAATTAATTAGAAATCAAAACGAGACTCTTTAATAATCAGATTACATAAAGGATATTTACCAGAAAAAGAACACTGTAATTAACAGTCACAGTGAAATACTGAATGCTTCACTTTTGAGGTTAGAAATAAGGAGATTTCTAGTCAATAAATTTCGTAGGTGATCCTAGCCAGATAAGTAGAGCTTGCTAAGTAATTTGTGGGGCCCACTGAGAAATGAAAATGCAGGGCCCTGAGTGGGACAGTGAGGTCAACCACCCTTCCCACAGGCCTGCCACCCAGACCTGTAGAGCACTGGTGGGGGACTAGAAAGCTTCTGGGTTGGTGAACACATAGGGGTGCAGAGAGAGTGGTGCCCCGGGAGGGCATAGAAGCTCTGTCTCTTCCTTATACCCTGCCCTAAGCATCTCTTCCATCTGGATGTTCACCTGTGTTCTTTACTGAATTTTTTTAATACAAATAAAATTTATTTTCTTAAAAAAGGGAAGGGAGACTGATGAGAATCTCTGACGAGAAGAAAAGTGGAAAATGTCCATTGGCTTTATCAACATCAAAGCCACTAGTGTTAATGTGAGGGCTTCTGTTGGAGGGGTGCCACCGGAGGCAAGGTTCCAGTGGAGTGAGGAATGGGAGTTGAGAAAACAGAGACAAGTAGACAATTCTTTTATGTACTTTGATTATTAAGGAGAAGAGAAATGTAGAAATGTGGCTGGTGGAGATGGAAACTTCAAGAAGACTGTATTTAAGTGGAAAACATTCACTTGTAGACATGTGACCAGATTATTATAAGAGAATCCAAAAAACCAAATTTTAGGGAATAGTGTATTCCTATGCAGTCTCTTTTCAAGTGGCCCAAGATGAGAAATCAAGCCTGTCCACATCACAGCTCTCCCGTCTGAGTCTACATGAAGGAAAAGGACTGCCCCAGGAAGATACACAAAGGGACTGTCTGGGATACCTAGACAGAATGAACAGTAATCTCTGCCATCTGGCTATGTCACAAGATTTCATTCTCCATAGGACCACTTGGAAAGAAGTTCTGGGTGCTAAGTAAATACTTCATCGAGGAGGAAAAACAGCAGAGATGCCGTTATTCCAGAGGCTCAGCTGCAGGGTTTTGGTAGAGGGTGCAGGTGCCTGGGGAGCACTGTGCCTCCACAGCACAGAGGTAAGTGGCTGAGTCTTCAGCTTTAGGGGTGTTGATGTGCAGAGAACTCCCCTTCTCTGAAAGCATAGCCGTTAGTCTCTCATTCTGCTGTTCTTTCCCAACTGAATACAGGTTGAAGAGGAATTTGGGGCCTTTCCCAGGATCTTGCCTGTACCACTGCAGTGCTCTGAAAGCGCTGACTGTGTAACTGCATTTGAGGCTGACACTCTCTCGTTCCTGGATCCTCAGGGTCTGAGGACTTTGCTCCACCTGGTCTTCTCCACTCAACCCTGTTCAGGAAACCAAAATAAAAAATGAGACAAAGCTTTGAGTTCAGCAGTTTTGAAAAATCCCAATGAGAATTTTGAGAGGAGCTGAGACTAAACCACTGTCTTACTTTCCCACTTTTGGATAAATGGGTGCTTATAGTTCTCATCCCTGAACCTCTAACTTACAGCCAAGCTGAAGCCACAAGAGTATCACTGCATACTCCAGCATGCTCTCCATCATGATATCTGTCTTGACACAACTTGTAATGATTCCAAAACTTCTCTGAGGAGCTGTTTTTATGTCTTGTTCTTGTTCTCTCATGCTCAAGAGAGCGTTTCTGTTGGTGGGTGAGCCAATCAGGAGCAAATCCTCTAGTAACCATCCTGCTTTCAACATTTAAGGCATTTGTGAAATGAGAAGAACAGAACCACTGCCACCTCATGGTCACAAACACACTCACATGGTACCCACTTCATGCTACCTACAAAGAAAAAGATTGATGGAAGGACATTTTGGTATTTGGTGGTATAGATGAGCTTTAAAAAATAATCAGAAAAGACTTTTCTTACTTGTACTTTTAATTGTTTCATTGTTCCTATATAGCCTTTAAAACTGAACTACTAACAGGTTAAAGGAGTTGAACCCAAGTGTGGATATAACTGATTATGCTCTCTTTATAATACACAAAAATCTCAACAGGTGAAATCTTAAAAGAACTGGAGTACTGAGAGAAAGAAAAATTAAATAGGTTGTGGATATGTCTAGAAACCTCTTTGACAGAGAATTGAGAACATAAGTTAACATATCTATTTCTTTTTTATTATTTATTCTGTTAAATTTGTCCCAATTTCTTCCCTTTAGCGCCCCTCTACCCAGACCACCCCTCTCTCCCACAACCTCCTCTCTGTTGTCCTTGTCCATGAATCATTCACACATGTTCTGTGATTAAACCCTTCCCCTTCCTGCCACCATTTCTCTCCTCCCTTCTCCCCTCCTACAGCAATCAGTCTGTTCCATGTTTTCATGTCCCTGGTTCTATTTTTCTCATTAGTTTATTTTGCTCACTAGATTGCAGTTATAAGTGAGGTCATATGGTATCTGTCTTTCACAGATTGGCTTATTTCACTTAGCATAACAGTCTCCAGTTCCATCCATGCTGTTGTCTTATTCAACATAGTACTGGAAGCTCTGGCCACAATGATCAGACAAGAAGTAAAAGGCATCTAAATTGGAAAAGAGGAAGTAAAATTGTCATTATTCACAGATGACATGATAGTGTACATAGAAAACCTAGTAGTCTCCACCAAAATATTACTTTACCTATGAAGAGAATTTGGCAAAGTAGCAGGATATAAAGTTAATATTCAGAAATAGATGGCTTTCTTGTACACTAACAATGAATTATCAGAGAAAATAAGAAAAAAAGCCCATGTACTACAGCAATAAGAAAATTAAAATACCTAGGAATAAACTTAACCAAGGATGTAAAAGACCTGTATTTGGAAAATTATAGAACTTGGAAGAAATAAATTGAGGAAGCATACATAGAAATGGAGGCATATACTGTGTTCATGGATAGGAAGAATTATAATCATTAAAATGTCCATACTACCCAAAGCAATCTATAGATTCAATGCAATTCCTATTAAAATACCAATGGCATTTTTCACAGATCTAGAACAAATATTAAAAAACTTTATATGGAATCAAAAAAGACTCCACAGAGCCTCAGCAACCCTGAAAAAGAAAAACAAAGTAGGAAGGATCACAATACCTGATATCACACTATAAACTATACTACAAGGACACTGTAATCAAGGCAGTCTTGCATAAGAGCAGATAGATAGATCAATGGAACAGCATAGAAAGCCCAGAAATAAACCCGTGTCTCTATGATCAATTAATATTTGAGAAAGGGGACAGAAGCATACAAGGGAGTAAAGATAGCCTCTTCAACAAATGGTGTTGGGAGAACTGGACAGGTACATGCAAAAAAAATGAAACTAGACCACCAACTTACACCATACACCAGAATAAACTCAAAATGGATAAAGAACTTAAATATAAGTTGTGATACCATAGAAGACATGTGTTTCTTCAAATATTAAATGCCTGGCTACAGGGACCAAGTGTGACCAAAACTCAGGGTCACAAACTTGATAGATCTTAGGAGGCAGGGAAAGAAGAGCATGCAGAAGGAAAAGAACTCCATTTCTAGAACTCAGAGAGATCAGAAAATCACTGGGAGGGTGACTAGTATCCATGTAAATCATAAACATTTTACATACCATAAGTAACATATAACAGTAGTCTTCCTTCTTCATTTATCTTTTACTACCACAGTTTATTCACAGAGGCAAATATCTGAACACACATGCACACACATTCATTATTTTCAAGCAAACCTATATTCTCCATTCTGTGCTGTGCTTTTTTCTTATGTAAAATAGCCACATGTCATGCCATTATATGGATATACCAAATTTTACTTAAGCAGTTTTGTATTTTAGATTTCTGATCTTTTACTACCATATATTACACTGAAATAAATATCCTTATACAAACATTTTTGCCAACATGAACATAAAATTTATTAAAAGTATAAAACTATGAAAAACTATACATTTTTTATTTAACAAGTATTGCCAAATGCCTCTAAACATGCAGTGGCAATTTACACATTTACAATGTTCCTGAGTACTGGTTTCTCCACTCCCTTGCCACCCCATTATATAAGCAAACTTCTCTAGCTTTCTTACTTCAATAGGTGAAACATGCTAATTCAGAGTATCATGTTCAATTTCTCTATTGTCAGTAAAGGTGGTTTTTAAAAAATAATTTAACTCTATTTGCATGCATTTATTTAAAAGGTCTGTGGAGTCAGAATAACAGAGAGAACACTCTAGCCCTATGGTTTATTTGCTGTGAGATTCTGAGCAAGTTGCTCACCGACTATTACGTCATTTTCTCAACTGAGTAGTTCAGAAAGAATAGTACACGCATGATAGAACTGCTGCATCACTTGAAATATATATGGAGATAGATAGCAGATAGATGAGACATAAAATAGAAATGGCTAGAACATAAAAAACATGGTTAATATTAGCTATTATGTTATTAATGCAATTTTCTTTTGGAGAAGTAATCTTATTGGTTTGTAAAACTCTTTCCATATTTAAATTACATTTTCTCTATTTTTTGTATCTTTGATTCCATTTTGCATTTAATTTTAGTTTTTGTTGGTGTTTTGCCATGTTGAATTGCTTCATATATAATATTTATTGTTTATTCAAATGTATGCACTTTATTCTAACTTCTAAAGTTTGAGCCTTGCTTAGAAAGTCTTAACAAACTCCAGGACTATTTTTTGTAAATCCTGAGGATTCTTATTACATTTGAAATTTAATACTTCAGGTTTACAATTTGGAATTATTTCAATCTAAAAAGCAAAGTAGGGGTTTGATTTTTTAAAATGGCTCATTAATTGCCCCAACATTATCTGCTGAATATATATATAGTTTATAAAATGTGGCCTTTCCCCAATATTTCCAGAACTCACCTGGCACCATACGTAGTTATTACAATATTATTCACTATATTCCTTATGCTGCCTGTGCTTTATGTCCCCCTATTTTGTAACTACCAATCTGTACTTCTCAACTCCTTCACCTTTTTCACCCAGCACCCCAATTTCCCTCCCATTTGGCAACCATCAATCTGTTCTCTATATCTATGAGTCTGTTTCTGTTTTGTTTGGTCTATTAAATTTTTGTTTAGATTCCACACATAAGTGAAATCATATCATATTTCTCTTTCTCTGACTGAATTATTTCATTTAGCATAACATCCTCTAGATTCATCCATACTGTTGCAATTGGTAAGACTTCATTCTTTTAAATTTGCATTTATTTATTTATTTATTTATTTTGGATACAAATTATTTACTTGGATTATCCAAGGTACCCACAAACCTGGCATAGCATAAATGTTGAAAGACAATCACAAATTTCACTACAATTAGAATTGCTTTATAGTCATTTGGTTTTTAATTAAATTTATTGGGGTGACATTGGTTAATAAGATAATATAGGTTTCAAGTACACATTTCAATGATACATAATCTATGTATTGTGTTGTGTGCCCACCACCCAAAGTCAAATTATCTTCAGTCACCATGTATTTGGCCCTCTCTACATTTTACTACCTCATACTCACTCCACCCCTCTTCCCTCTGGTAACCACCATACTGTTGTCTGTGTCCAGCATTCCCTCTTCTGAATATCTACCTGAAAAAATTTGAAAACGTACATTCATAAAGATATATGCATCCCTATGTTCATTGTATCATTATTTCACGATGGCCAAGAAATGGAAACAACCAAAGTGTTCTTTGATGGGTGACTGGATTAAGAAGATGTGGTACATATATACAATGGGATACTACTCAGCAATAAGGAAAGATGAAATACTGCCATTTGAGAGAACATGGATGGACCTCGAGAGTATCATGCTAAGTGAAATAAGTTGGGCAGGAAAAGTTAAGAACCATATGATTTCACTCATATGTGAGATACAAAACGTAAAGCAACAAATGAACAAACAAGAAAAACAAATTTGCCTTCATTTTTAAAGGATATTTTGTCTGGCAATAGAGTTCTAAGTTGTCAATTATTTTTCTTCCTTTTTAAGATTTTATTTATTCATTTATTTTTATAGAGAGGGGAAGGGAGAGACAAAGAGAGGGGAAGGGAGAGACAAAAAGACGATGTGTGATGGAAACATCAGTTGGTTGCCTCTCACATATGCCCAAACCAGGGGCCAGGCCTGCAACCCAGGCCCATGTGCCCTAACCAGGACTCAAACCAGTGAACTTTTGCTTTGCAGAACAACACTCCACCAAGTGAGCCATGGCAGCCAGTAAACTATTTTTCTTTTAGCACTTTAAATATATTGTTTCATTGTCTTCTGGTTTCCTTTGTTTTGAGTAAAAAAAAAAATCAGTCATTACTTGCATTAGTGTTCCTGCATGCAGGTAATGTATCTGTCTTTTTCCAGTGACTGCTTTTAAGATCTTTATTTCATTTTTTAACAGAATTTTTATTGTAATAAGCCTTCATGTGGCCTTCTTTGTATTTATCATAATGGGGATCATACTGTTCTAAAAGAAGTAAAAAAAGTGACATTAATTCCAACATGCCAGACCCACAGTCATGACTTATGGTAATTTGCTCTCAAAGTTTCTGCCTCCAAACACCTTTACATTGGGAGTTAGCAATCCAACAAAGGAGTTAAGAATGGGTGGTAGGGGCATAAACATTTAGTCTGAAACAGAGAGTGAGGCAGCCAATGTCAGATCCAGCACATCCTAGCAGGCAGGGGGCAAAAGGAGAAGTACTTGGTCTTTCTCTCTTCCCACCCACAGAGCTCTTGCCAGTTTTTATCAATGGATGAATACAGTTAAGGTGCTTAAAAGCAAAGAAAGCCTGGATGACTCTACCCACAGGGATTGGACTACCAGGGCATAGAACAGGACAGACAGATGGAGAGGAAGCCTGGATCACTCCTGTCTCAATGAACTCCTCAGCTGAAGTACTAAGGTCAGTAAAAAGAATAAGAGAGAATTTTCCATGATTGCTTATTAAAATTGAGAGTTTATTCTGGGGTTTGAAGACTGGCCAATGTTCAGATGACTCTTATTTCCTGTGTAGTGCTATCATAGCTCAACTTTGAAATCCAGAAATAAGAGATTACCTTATTCATTTAGCTCCTAAGTTAATAATAGACAGTATATATCTCTCTCTTATGGACTGAATTGTATCTTCCTGAAATTCCTATGTCAAATCCCCAACTGTTAACATGGCTATATTTGGAGGTAGGGTTTGGAAGAGGTAATTAAGGTTAACCAAGGTCATAAGGAAGAGGCCTTAATTTCATAGGACAGGTAACCTCTTAAGAGAGAGACACTAGATCTCTCTCTCTCTCTCTCTCTCTCTCTCTCTCTCTCTCTCTCGCCCCCCCCCCCTTGTGCTCAGATGAAAGGCCATGTGAGAACACTGCAGGGAGGCAGCTGTCAATGAGTCACAAATGAACAGTCAGGAGAAACCAAAATTGCTGGTATTTTGATCTTGGGCTTTTAACCTCTAGAATGACAAGAGAATAAGTCTGAGGTATAGTGTTATGTTTCCTATTCACTTAGACTATATTTCTTACTCTATGGATGAATATGGATCTTTCCTATGGAAGCATCCATGATCTTTGTATAAAGATCTTTCTTGTTTTACAAGGAAATATATAATAACATTAACATATTTTAGTTTAAACTAATATTTCAGTCTAAAGAGCTGAGATGGGCTAAAATCCTGGTCTCTTTTCAGATGAATTATCTTGGAACCTGCAGCCCAAACCCAGGTGACTGAGCACATCATCCTCAGGATAAGGATCTGGGTGACATCAGAGGAGACTGAATGTTCAGGGGGAGGATGCCCTGGACACAGCCTTTCCAGACTGGCTGCCTCTCACCTAGTGAGGAATGTGGACCCAAGGAGGGGATTCCTTCAGTGTCCCTGACCTATGAGTCTTTCCACAGCAGTGTTTCCTGAGCAGCTCTAAAGAGTGATGAGTTAGTGTGAAGTTGGGTTAAACTTTCTGTAGCAAGGACTAAGCTTCTAGGTCCTGAGCTTGGTTCATTTCCTTGAGAAAACTTTAAAATAGAGCCAATACTGCTTAGGGAGAGAATATAACTCTCCCACCCAGGGCTGCCCACAGCCAGTGCCCCACTTGCATTGTTCTGGGTTTGTGCTCAGCTCCCCCTGCAGCCTCCAACACTGTGTCACTCACAGCACAGTAGTATACCGCCGAGTCTGACATTCGCACTGAATGTTTTGTCAGGTGGAAGGAGTTGTCATTCTTCACCAGTTTGGCCTGAAATTCTCTGTTGTGGACCTCCTGATTATCTGATGAGCTTTTCAGGAGAAGAACAGGCTCTTTTTTTGGATATTGGACATACCAGAAGAAAGATAAACTGAATACCCATAGCTGGTCTGGTAAGTGCACCTCAGCGTCAAAGTTTTCCCCTCTGGGAGGGTAACAGGGCCTTCTGTCTGGTTCACTGAGTCTCCACTGGTCCCTCCTAAAATAAAAAAGTAAAGGCTTTGTTGTATTGGCAATGAAAAGGAATCGTCTCCAGTTTGGTAAGCATCCTAAAACCAGGGGATAGAACACCTTAGAAATCCCGAGAAATGTTACTTACCCAACATCAACAAGATCATAAGTACCAGGCTGGAAGCAGACAGCATGGCTGGCACAGAACCAGCAGCAGGTTTGCTTGGTAATACCACAGCTGAGAGGGCTGTTCCTCTACTTTCGTGATCCTTTGGTGGAACTCCTAGAAAATCTTGACTCGTGTGTTAGGCAAAACAAACTGCTCTGTGAGTTCATGTCACAGGCTATAAAAAGAGGCATGTTCAGAAATGGAAGATGTGTCAAAGCAGCACCCACGGGGAGCAGCGCCCTCTTGTGGTTTCTCCTCTGTCCTGCAGCCTTCCTCACACCTTTGAATTTGATATTTACCTTGGAATGGATCTTAAATTGTGGACATAGAAGGGAAATAAGTATCTGGGATGAGAGGCAGAGCTCCGGGAAGGAAGCACCCAGCACCTTATGCAGACTTCACAATGGATGAGGCTTAGACGGGGCGCTATTCCTTGGTTACTGTCTTTAAGATTCAGGGCAACATGTCTCCCTGAAGTCTCCCCTAGACTGAGCATCTAATGTCTGTGCACACCAAATGTTAAGCTATTTCTAGGCATCTTAAGGTATACTGAGAGTGGAAAATAAACATGATCTGAGTTATCTTCTTGACACATTCCCCCACCACTGGTCTCTGGAACTAGAAGATGAGCCCCTCTGCCTAGAATGTTCTCCCTTCCCTCAACTGCCCTTGCCTAGGTCATTTCCATTCATTCTTTAAGATCCAACTTACATGCCACCTTCCTGTGAAAGCGCCCACCCAGCTCTTCAGGCTGAGTTGGTGCTCCTCTCTTTTCCCACTTTACCTGTGACATATCATCACTGTCATTGCTATATGATAATAGAATCATCTGTGTCCTGTTTTTCATACTGGAGTTGGTGCCCTTGGGATCAGAAACTGAATCTTATGAATCTCAGCAGCCAGTTCCTGAGAACATACAGTTGTACAGTTCATACTTGATGTTCAAAAAATATCTGAGGAATGAGTGATTACATGAGTGAGTGGACATATCTGGAGGGTATAATTATCTTTTTAAGGAGGTCTGGTCTCCATAAGAACATATGACCAGCTTCTTCCAGAGGCAGAGCCAGGACCTGGGTAACAGGGGCATGCAATGTTTCTTAAAGTACAGGTTTTCATTTGAGGATAATGCTTATAATGACTATCTTTTTTAGGTTTTATGGTGCCTCATATACACAAAAAAAGGAGTTAAACATAAAGGTTTTCTGTCCCCTTACAGGAAACAGACAGCTAATCCATCAGAAACCATACACTATTTAAAGAAGCTGGGAAAGAACAAAAGATGTGGTGAGAGGGAGGGGAAACACTTGTTCCAACTTCCCTGAAAACTGAAAAGTATCTCCCTCAGGAGTTATCCAGGGTTCCCACCTTCTGATTGCACCAGAGGCCCCCTCTGGAAGAAGGTACTGGCTGTGTTCTTGAATCATTAAATGAACTACTCCTGGGCCCTGGGCTGATAGAAAGAGGGAAGGGCAGAACAGTGGGGACCAGCCAAATCTGAAGAAGACAGCCACAGACTGTGGATCATTATAGTCTTGAACACGCTACTTAAGTCTAGACTGGGACACCATCTGACATCCCCATGGGTGGGTCTGGAAAGAGAAGGCAGTGGCGAACTCTCAATTCTACTGAGACAAATTCCACCGCTATCTTCATTATTTGAATTATCTTCTCTCTTGCATAGCTTTTTTTGCATTCATTTCTTTTCCTTCAAGTTTGTGCGTATCATTTCACTAGTTGTTTTTTTTAATTTTAGTTTACTCCAAATCTCATATTTTGCTCCTACCTTCTCTTATTCCATTTTCACCTTCTTCCTTTTTCTTCTTATTTTTTGTTTTAAATTCTATTTTCTCTCTTGCTACAACTTGTTTCTATTCTGCACTCTTACTATTTCTTCTCCCTCCTGCCTCTTGAAACCATTTTTCTTGTCATTAGTGATTTCCCATTCTTTTTCCCATTCTTAAAAGTATGTTTATTCTCTCTCCACCTTTATCAATCTTTGCTCACTGCTTGTAGATAAGGTGGTTGTTGCTGCATTCCTTCAATTTCATTCCTAGATCTTCACTATTTTTGTATTTCATGTCTCAAATTTTACTATTCCCCTCTCCTACTCCATTTTGCCTTCCTCCTGTCCTTTCTTTATATTGTTTTACATTTTATTTTTCTTCCTGTTTTAGCCTGGTTTTCATTCCTCTCTCTTGGTATTTCTTCTCCCTCTATCCTCTCAAAATCACTTTCCTTTCTTCTAGAAATCCCATGAGCTTTTTTTCTTCTTCTTAGATCCATTCCACCAGTAATAATCTTTGCTCATTTGCTGTTGATATTGCTGTGGAGAATTTTTTTCTTCATTATGGTTCCTACTTTTTTTCACTATTGTTTTTAAGTTTTCTTTTATTTTAAACCCCAAACTATACTCTTCCCTTTTATTATTCAATTTTGCCTTCTCCCCCTTTTATTAATTATGATGTAATTTCTATTTTCTTTCTTTCTTCACTTTGTTTCTATTCCTTACTCTCATTATTTCTCCTCCCTCTATCCTCTCAAGTCATTTTTATTTCAGTTAGTCATCTCATATTCATTTTTCTTTTCTTATAATAGTCTTAATTTTTTTTACACCTGTATTAATATTTTCTCATTTGCTATTGATAGCATGGTTGTGGGTGGGGGTTATTTTTTCAGGTATGGGTTTAGTTTCCTGGGTTGTTTTGCTTTGTTCTGGCACCACTTGTACAAAAGCATACAAGACATGGTTGGCAGTGTGACTCTCAGCCAGCCAGCTGGAGGAAGAACCCACCAAAGAATGACCAAACAACAACCAAACCCAATTACAACAAGAGAGCCCACATAAATGGCATCCTAATAGCATTCAGCTCAATAGATCAAGGAGACTGCACCACAGAGTCTCACAGGTCTCCTATCACAGAAGGTCACACAACAAAGACAGAGAATCCAAGAAAATCAATCTAGTATGTGGAAACAAACAAGAAGAGTCACTCGAAAATGGGGAGACAAAGAAACAATCCCCAAACAAAAGGAAAAAAAGGAATCCCCAGAAAGAGTGTTAAATGAAATACAGGCAAGAAATCTATCAGACACTTAGTACAAAATAATGGTTAGAAACTCAGTGAGAACCAAAAGGAACTTTATGTAAGTGCCAAGGAACTTATTGGGAACTACATCACCATGAAAAAGACATAGAAACTATCAATAAGAGACTGTAGGAAATGAAGAATACAATACCTGAGATGAATAATACAATAGAGGGAATTACAAACAGGCTAGATGAAGCAGAGGATTGAACCAGTGAGCTAGAATACAAAGTAGAAAAAACGACCCAAATGGAGCCACAAAATGAAAAAAGACTAAAAAAATAATTAATAATGTCTAAAGGTGCTTCAAGACAACAGGAAACCTAGTAATATTCACATCATGGAGATACCACAAGGACAAGAGGAGCAGAAAAGGAATAGAAAAAACTGTTTGAAAACGTAATGGTAGAAAACTTTCCTAACTTGATGAGGCCAAAAGTCACACAACTCTAGGAAGCACAAAGTATCCCAATCAACATGAACCCAAAGAGATATCATAATTAAAAGGGCAAAATTTAAAGATCAAGAAAAACTCTTAAAGGAAACAAGGGAGAAATAGTTAATAACCTACAAGGGAACTTTCAATGAGACTATCAGCTGATTTTTCAACAAAAAATACTATAAGCCAGAACAGAATGGCAAGAAGTATTCCAAGTAATGAAGAGCGAAAGCCTGCAACCAACACTACTCTACCCAGCAAGGCTCTCATTTAAAATGGAAGGTGAAATTAGGAGTTTCCCAGACAAAAAAAATAAATAAATAAAACCTAAAAGAGTACATCTCCTCCAAACCAGCATTGCAAAAGACACTAAGGGAACTGTTCTAAGAAGATAAAGAAAAAGGAGAGAGAGAGTAATGCAGGTACAAGAAGAAAAACTGCAATGAATAAGTACTCATCAACAATAATCGTAAATGTAAATGGGATTAAATTCTCCAATTAAAAGACAAAACACAAAACATGACCCACATATATGCTTTCTACAAGAGACCCATATCAGAAAAAAAAAGACCTACATAGACTGAAAGTGAAGGGGTGGAAAAAATATTCCAAGTAAATGGATATGAAAAAAGGCTGTGGTAGCAATAATTATATCAGATAAAATAGGCTTTAAACAAAAACCATAAAAAGAGACAAAGAAAGACACTACATAATACTTAAGGCAGTAGTCCATCAAGAAGATATAACCATTGTAAACATACATGCACCCAATGTAGGAAAACTTAAACATAAAAGAAAAAATTTCGAGTAAGATATCAACAGCAACACAGTCATCATAGGGATTCTAACATCCCATTGTCAACAATGGACAGATATTACAAGCAAAGAATCAGTAAGGATATGGTGACACTGAACAAAACACTACATCAAATGGACTTAATTGATATATATGTATACACACATGTATATGCATATAAATGTGCACATACACATGCATATGCGCATACTATATGTATATGTGTGCACATATGCACATGCATATGTATATACATGTGTGTATACACATATATGTGCATGTGTGCACATATACATGTGTGTACATATAATTGGTGTGTGTGTGTGTACACACACACACACACACATAGAATCCTTCACCCCAAAGAAGCAAAATACTTGTTCTTTTCAAATGCACATGGGACATTTTCATAGATAGGTGTCATGGTAGTGCACAAAATAAGCTTCAACAAATTTAAGAATATTGAAATTATATTAAGCATCTTCTCAGATCACAATCACTTGAAACTAGAAACCAACCTCAAGGAAAAAATTCAAATGCATTCAAATTCATGGACACTAAATACAATGATATTGAACAGTGAATGGGTTAACAATGAGATCAAGGAAGAAATAAAAAAGTTTCTGGAATCAAATGAAAATGAATACACAACAGCCCAAAACCTATAGGACACAGCAAAGGCAACTAAGGGAACTTAGTTCCCTAGGAGGGAACTCATATCAACATAGGCCTACCTAAAAAAGATAGAAATATATCAAATAAACAATCTGATCCTACATCTACAACTAGAGGAACACAAACAAACAAAGCCCAGAGCGAGTAGAAGGAAGGAAGTAATCAAAATCAGAGCAAAATTAAATGACACAGAGACTAGAACAATTCAAGGGATCAATAAATTCAGGAGCTGGTTCTTTGAAAAGATAAACAAAATTGACAAGCCTTTAAGCAGACTCATCAAGAAAAAAAGAGGGATGACCCAAATAAATAAAATCAGAAGTGAAAGAGCACAAGTTACAACCGATACCACAGAAACACAAAAGATTGTAACAAATTTCTACAAACAGCAATATGCCAAGAAATTGGACAACCTGTGCAAAATGGTCAAATTTCTAGAAAAATACAATCTTCCAAAACTGAATAAAAAAGAAGCATAAAGCCTGAATAGATGGATAACAACTAGTGAAATTGAAGCAGTAATCAAAAAACTTCCAGCACACAAAAGCCCTGGACCAGATGACTTCACAGGTGAATTTTACCAAGCATTTAAAGAAGAACTAACTCTTACCCTTCTCAAAACTATTTCAAAAAATTCAAGAAGAGGGATGACTTTCAAACACTTTTTACAAGGTTGCTATTCTTCTAATTCCAAAACCAGGTAAAGACACTACAAAGAAAAAAACTGTAGGCCAATATCTCTGATAAACATAGATGCTAAAATCCTCAACAAAATATTGGTAATCTGGATCCAGCCATACATTTAAAAGATCATACAATTTTTGAGGAACTTCCAGCCAAAATGGAGGCATAGGTAGACACACTGTGCCTCCTCACACAACCAAGATAGGGACAACAACAATTTCAAAATAGAATAACAACCAGAACTGACAGAAAATTGAACTGTATGGAAGTCAGACAACCAAAGAGTCAAAATAGACACGTTCATCCAGATCAGTAGGAGGGAAGGAGTTGGGCAGCTGGTCAGAGAGGTGTCAAGGCCCAAAGAGCTGTGGGACTGGGTGCAAAAGCCATCCTCAGCACGCAAGACCACAGTGGGTGGACCCTGGGTGCACAGGCAGTGGCTGGCAGACCCTGGGTGTGGGTTGGCAAGCGGCAGACCCAGCAAGGTCGTGATTGTGAAATGAGGCACTGTGCACAATCCAGGGTCCCAGCACTGGGAAATAGAGCCTTGGGACACTGATTGAAAAGCACCTGTGGGGGTTGAGGTACAGGGCAAGACTCCCAGCCTCATAGGAGAATTTGTTGGAGAGACCCATGGGGGCCTAGAACATGCACAAGCCACCCACATGGGAATTAGCACCAGAAAGGCCTAGTTTGCTTGGGGGAAAGTGGCAGAAGGGACTGAAGTCCCACAGAGAGTGGAGCAAGCACCATTTTTTTCCTCTCGGACCCCGCCCCTCACATACAGCGTCACAACCCAGCTACTGGGTTGCCCTGCCCTGGTGAATGCCTAAGTCTCTGCCCCTCATGTGTAACAGGCACAACAAGACAAAAAAAAATGGTGTGAACAGATCAAAGCTCCACAGCAAATACAACTAAGCGACCAAAAGATAGCCAACCTATCACACACACAGTTCAAAGCACTGGTGATCAGGATGCTCACAGAATTGGTTGAATTTGGTTGCAAATTAGATGAAAAAATGAAGGCTACACCAAGTGAAATGAAGGAAAATGCAGAGGGAACCAATAGTGATGGGAAGAAAACTGGGACTCAAATCAATAGAGTGGACTAGAAGGAAGAAAGAAACAACCAAATAGAAAAGAATGAAGAAACAAGAATTCAAAAAAATGAGGAGAGACTTAGGAACCTCCAGGATATATTTAAAGGTTCCAACATCCAAATTATAGGGGTACCAGAAGGAGAAGAGAAAGAGCAACAATTGGAAAAGTTATTTGATCAAATCATAAAGAAGAACTTCCCCAATCTGGCAAAGGAAATAGACTTCCAGGAAGTCCAGGAAACTCTGGGAGTCCCAAAGAAGCTGGAACCATGGAGGAACACACCAAGGCACATCATAATTACATTAGCCAAGAGAAAAATGAAGGTGAGAATCCTAGAAGCAGCAAGAGATAAGGAGACAGTAATCTACAAAGGAGTTTCTCATCACACTGTCAGCTGACTTCTCAAAAGAGACCTTACAGTCAAGAAGGGGCTGGAAAGAAGTATTCCAAGTCATGAAAGGCAAGGGCTTACATCCAAGATTGCTCTATCCAGCAAAGCTTTCATTTAGAATGGAAGGGCAGATAAAGTTCTTCCCAGATAAGGTCAAGTTAAACAAGTTCATCATCACCAAGCCCTTGTTATCTGAAATGTTAAAGGGACTTATCTAAGAAAAAGAAGATAAGAAAACATGTATAGTAAAATGACAGCAAACTCACAATTATTAACAACCACACCTAAAACAAAAACAAAAAACAGCCTAAGCAAAACAAACTAGAACAGGAACAGACTCACAGAAATGGAGGTGACATGGAGGTTAGCAACAGGGGAGTGGGAGGAGAGAGAGGGAAAAAGTATAGAGAATAAGTACCATTGATGGTAGGGTAGAAAATAGACAAGGGAGAGGGTAAGAATAGTATGGGAAATGTAGAAGCCAAGAAGTTATAAGTATGACACATGGACATGAACTAAAAGGGGGGAATGTGGGTGGCAGGAAGTATGCAGGGTGGAGGAGAGTGAAGGGATGAAAATGGGACAACTGTAATAGCATAATCAATAAAATATATTAAAAATAAAGTAAAATATAATTAATTAATTAATTAATTATTTATTAATTAATTGACTGATTAATTAAAATTAACAAAACTGTGGTACATTTTTGCACTGGAATACTACACAGGAGAAAAGAGGAAAATCCTACCTTTTTCAACAGCATGGATGGAGCTGGAGAATATTATATGCTAAGTGAAATAAGCCAGGCATTGAAAGACAAATGCCATATGATCTCACTTATAAGAGGAGCCTAATGAACAAAACAAACAAACAACCAGAATAGAACCAGAGGCATCGACAAAAAGCAACAGAATGTCAGTGACCAGAGGGGAAGCAAGATGGGGATAAGGGTAAAAAGAAGGGGAAGGGACTAGTTAAGGAACATGTGTGAATCACCCATGAACATGCACAATAGAGTGGGGATTGTCTGTGGGAGCAGAGGGTGGGCTTGGTGGAAGAGAGCAAAGCAGGGGAAATTGGGACAACTGTGTAGAACAATAAAATACTTAATTAAAAATAATGACAAACATGCTCTAGGGTAGTTCATAAATATTTTCATAAATTAATTTTATGATATTTTATTCATAAAATATAGAGATGGGGAAGAAGAGAAGGAAGAAACTTTTGCTTCCTTCTTTGACAAAAGGAAAAAGGGAATAGAATGTTGGCCAGAGCGTGCATAGATTAGAGAGTGCCAGGAGATCAGTCTGGAAGATGATTTGTCTTGGATGTCTGCAAAAATAAATCTGGATGTTGGTCAGGAGGAAACAAAGAAATATTAAGGCTTTCTGAGCAAGGAACTGATGTTATTTAAAAACACTACTTAAGAAGTTTACATTTTAATCTATCTGTTCTCTGTTAGATAGGTTTGAAAAGTTTGAGGAAATTTAGAATAATAGTTAAAAAATATCACCAACCTATAGAAGACTTTCTTTTAGCATTTCTTTTACTGCAGGTCAGCTGGAGAAATGTGGTCTTCACTTTTGTCTTTCTGAAAATGTATTTATTTTGCCTTTATTTTTTTAAGGAACTTTAAATTTTATTTTTCATTTATAATTTACATTCAGTATTATTTTGTATTTGTTCCAGGTGTACAGCATAGTAGTTAGACAATCTATACTTTCATGAAAGTGTCCCCCCCCAATATTCTGAGGACCCTCCTTCCACTATGCATAGTTATTACAATATTATTGTCTATATTCCTTATGTTGTGCTTTACATCCCCACGACCATTTTGTAACTACCAATTAGTACTTCTTAATTCCTTCACAATTTTCACCTAGGACCCCACTCTCTGCCCTTCTAGAAACCATCAGTCTGTTCTCTGTATCTCTGTAACTGAGTCTGTTTCTGTTTTGTTTGTTTATTTAGATTGTTCTTTAGATTCCACATATAAGAGAAATTTGATGGTATTTGTCTTTCTCTGACTGAATTATTTTGTTTAGCAAAGCACCCTCTAGGTTCATCCATGCTGTCACAAATGGAAAGATTTCATTCCTTACAATTTGCCTTTATTTATTTAAATAGTTATTTTAGATCAAAATAATTTATTTAGATTAGTCAGAGGCACCCACAGACCTGGCATGGAATAGATGTTGGAAGACAATCACAATTAGAATTGCTTTAAGCTTCTGGTTAACATGATGGCATAGGCAGACATGCCTTGCCTCTTTACACAACCACATCAAAATAACAACTGAAATATAAAAAACCATCACTCAGAACCATCAGAAATCAAGTTGAGTAGAAGTCTGACAACTACTGAATTAAAAAAACCACATCCATCCAGATTGGTAGGAGAGGTGCAGACGTAGAATGGGCCAGTCCCATACCCACATGTGATAGACAAAAATTCAGGAGGGATATGTTGGGAGCAAGGAGTCCCAGACCCACACCAGGCCCCCCAGCCCAGGGCTCAAGTGCCAGGGAGATAAGTCCCTACAACTTCTGGCTGCAAAAACCAGTGTGGAATGAGTTGGTAGAAGAAACTGCTGGAGCCTCAAGCAGTTCCTCTTTAATAACACACACATGGATTCACCTATTCAGACTCCCTCCCTCTGAGCTCCAGCACTGGGGTAGCAGCCTGAAAGGCACCAGTGGCATACTGGGAGAAACTGACATACCTGGCATCTAGACAACCAGAGGCCATTGTCCTTTTTCTAAATCACCCCCCTCCCCCCCCACCCATAGAGCCACAGAGCTGCCAGCTGGTGCCATATCTGAGACTCCATCAACCTGGCTAACATTGTTTGATCCACCTTAGAGATCCCCAAAGACTCTGTCCCACCCAACCTACGGGCCCACCCAAACTGCTTTTCCCATATGAGTCCTGGCTCAGGCTTTATAGTTTCCTAAATCCTTTCAAACAAGCAACAGCTGGCCTCAGTGAGCCCTAGGACAAGCTCTAGCAGCAGCCAGCCACATAACATTATACTTCCCTACCCACAGCAATTACCACACTGTTGTCCATGTCCATGAGTCTTTTTTCTTCTTGCTCAAGCCCTCTACCCACTAATAACCCCCCAACTAGATGTCATCCTGCTCTCCATTTATGAGTCTGTTCCCCATTTTCCTTGTTAGTGTAGTTTGTTCATTAGATTCCACATATGAGTGAGACCATATGGTATTTGTCTTTCTCTGACAGGCTTAGTTCACTCAGCATCATATTCTCCAGGTCCATCCATACTGTTGGCAAGGGTAGAATTTTCTTCTTTTTTGTGGCTGAGTAGTATTCCATTGTGTAAATGTCCTATACTTGTTTTATTCATTCATCTATTGATGTATGCTTTGGACAGCTTCCATATCTTGGTGATTGTAAATAATGCTGCAGTAAACATAGGGGTGCTTATGTTCTTTCAAATTAGTGTTTTGGGTTCCTTCAGATATATCCCTCAGAAGTGAGATCACTGGTCAAAAAAGCAGATCCATTTCTAATTTTTTGATGAGTTATTTTAGGATCTTAACTTTATTTAAAAAATTTTTTTCAGAATTTTGATTGTCATGTGCCTCAGTGTGGCCTTCTTTCTCTTTATCATTCTTGGGATCATACTTTTCTACAAAAAGTCTTTCTTTTTTTTAGATTTTATTTACTTATTTTTAAATAGGGAAGGGAGGGGGAAGAGAGAGAGAGAGAGAGAAACATCAATGTGTGGTTGCTGAGGGTCATAGCCTGCAACCAAGGCATGTACCCTGACTGGGAATCGAACCTGCGACACTGGTTTGCAGCCTGCGCTCAATCCACTGAGCTACGCCAGCCAGGCAAAAATGTCTATTAAAAAAATGATACTAATTCCATCATGTCAGTCTCACACTCATGACCTGATCTAAACCTAATTACCTCTCAAAAGTTCCAACTCCAAACACCATTACATTGGAAGTTAGCAATCCAACATATGAATTGGAGGTGGAGAGTCACAAACATTTAGTCCAAAACAGAGAGGGAGGCAGCCAATGGCAGAACCACCACATCCTAGCTGTCAGGGGGCAAAAGAGGAAATACTTCACTTTCTCTCTTCCCACCTACAGATCTCTTGCCAGTTTTTATCCATGGCTGAATGCAGTAAGATGTCAATAAAGCAAGGTTAGCCTGGATGATGCCATTCACAGGAGTTGGACTACCAGGGCATAGAACAGGACAGACAGATGGAGAGGAAGCCTGGATTTGGGTGAGGAGGTGAACCAGGAATAACTAACACTGAGGCAAAGAGGGAGTAAATCTTGGGTATCCTTGCTCCTGTCTCTATGGACTCAGCTGAAGTCATAAGGTCAGTAAAAATAATCTAAAAAAAAATTCTCGATGGTTTCTTATTAGAGCTGACTAATCTTCTTTCCTATTCCTAGACTCTTTATTTTCTTACTCTCTAGACAATATTAACCCTTATTGTTGGAAGTCTCCATGGTCTCTGCATACAGATCCTTCTTGTTTTACAGGGAAATATATCATAATATTAACATACTTTAGCTTAAAGAGCTGAGATGGATCAAAATCCTGGCTTCCTTTCAGATGAACTATCTTGGAACCTGAAGCCCAAACCCAGGTGACTGAGCACATCATCCTCAGGATAAGGATCTGGGTGACGATCAGAGGAGACTGAATGTTCAGGGGGAGGATGCTCTGGATGCAGCCTTTCCAGACTGGCTGCCTCTCACCTAGTGAGGAGCATGAACCTGAGGAGGGGATTCCTTCAGTGCCCTGTCCTACGACTCTTTCCACATCAGTGTTTTCTGAGAAGTTGTATGGGGTGATGAATTAATGTGAAGTTGGGTTGAATTTTCTGTGGCAAGGACTCAGTCAGAGGGGGCATGTCCATCTGTCCATCTTAGCTGTGGACACTCAGTTGTGCAGAACACTAAAGACCAGATCCTAAGTTCCTCAGTTGGTTTGTGAATGTTTGCATGCAAAAGCAGGAGATTACAGGGCTTTTAAAATAATTAAATAGTTAAAAATATCTTGGTAGACATTCATCTCACGATAGAGTTTTTCTACAAATGTTTTCTGTGAAGGATTGGAGTCTGGAGAAGAGAGAAGCCTTTCTGACTGAGCACTTATGGGGCTCAAAGTTTTGATTCTGTTTAACACTGACATCCACCCCTCTTTACCTGCAGAGCAATTGTGAGCCTCTTAGACTTCTATGAATAGTCTGGGCTTGGTTCATTTCTGTGAGAAAACTCTAAATAGAATCAAGCAGTTATATTCTCTCACTGCTTAGGGAGAGAATATATCTTCCCTCCCAGGGCTGCCCACAGCCAGGCCCCACCTGCAGCCCTCTGGGTTTGTGCTCAGCTCCCCCTGTAGCCTCCCCCCACTGTGTCACTCATAGCACAGTAATACACCGCCGAGTCTGACATTTGGAGTGATGATTTCTCTAGGTGGAAGGAGCTGCTACTCTTCACAAGCTTGGCATGAAACTCTTCATTCTCTACCTTCTGGTTGTCTGTTGAACTCTTCAGGAGGAGCTGGGGACCTTTACTGAGATACTGGACATACCAGAAGAGGAAAGGACTTGAATAAGTGGTCTGATAACTGCAGTTCAGGATAATACTTGTCCTCTCAAGGCGGGTAACAGGGCCTTCTGTCTGGGTCACTGAGTCTCCACTGGTCCCTCCTGAAAGAGAATTACTTTGTTATGATAGAAACGTATAGGGAGAGAGTTTTCAGCCAAAGAAGAAAACTAAAAGTTATCTATAATTATAGGAAAATGAAAAAGCGTTAACGTTTAAGATAAAATGTTACTTACTGAGTATTAAGATCACAAGAATGGAACAGGTGGCAGAAAGCATGCTGGCAGAAGAAAATGATCCTTGCTCCCTGGAATACACTGAATGCAATAAGGCTAGTCCCCAGCAGGCCCTTAGAGACACTCCTCACGCATAACTTAGAGCCCCTTTCTGCACAGCAGTCTTTTTTGTTGCTACAGAGTCACCAGAGTCAAAGCAGCCCATGAACACAACCAGAAACTGCATCAGTAGGAAACATCGCCCCCTGGTGGCTGTCCCTCAAATTGCACAACAACCGTGTCCTGGACCCTATTCCTCCTAGTAACTGCTAGAGGGTTAGACACAGGAGAAGGGGAAAGAACTCTAAGTAGAAAGCACTAAATATTTGCTCTATAGGTTAATTAGTATTCTTGGGAAAATATTTACTTATCACTTCCATCATTTCTTCCACGGCACAGAAATCTAATGATTCCCAGATAATCCCAGGCACAAAGAATAGTCTGAGGTCTCTTCCTTGCATATGTCCCCATGCTTCTCATGAACAGAGAAGGATCCCTCTGCCTAGAAACCGCTCCGGTCCTTCACCTGACTTAGTTTTATTCATTCCCCAAGACTCAATGCCATACAGGAAGCATTTTCTAACACAGTTCTTCTCAAATAATATGTGGTTGAATAACCAGTTTTTCCCCAATACTTCAGGGACTGCTGCATTTGTAAACTGCAAGTATAATAAATTACTGTGATTTCTGTTTCACTGGCAAAATTAGAGTGCTATAGGAATTGACATTCCAAACAGAAGGCTGGACAAAATAATGAAACAATTTTTGGACATTGAACTACAGGTGGCACAGAGATAGGTAAAGAAAACAGTGAAGTGAGTCCTAATATTGCCCCAGCTTGCTTCCTGGAGGCCGTTTCAGTGCAGGGAGAGCATAGCAAAAATAAACCCAGCCATCTCACTGTGTTGATGAGACAGAAGAGGAGTTTGGGGATCCAGAAACCCCTGGAGTTTGTGAAACAGTGTACCAGAGAGGAGAGATCTGCTGTGGGTGTGTGTGTGTGAGAGAGAGAGAGAGAGAGAGAATATGAGAACTGCAAAGGCACACTGATCACTTTGAGTCTTTGACTGAGTACTGATCTGCACGTAGGAGAGAGGACACTCACTGACTCGCTGAGTGGGCATCCCCCCCTCCCTGAAGGGGCCTCCTTAGGGGTTGCTGGACCATACTTGAGTAGCAGCAGCCTTACACCTTTAGCCTTATGAAGGACAGGTAAGCTTACTTAGGTAACCTGGTTCTTGAAACACTGTCCTTTTACTTCTGTCACATCATTCTTTTAATCCAATTAAGTATTTGCCTGTAGAAAGCCAAGTTTTGAGGCTTAATATTATTGGCCCAGCTCTCTTCATTCCAGAGGCATGCATATGGTGTATAGCTGTCTCCTGTTTATTTGTTCCTTAAGGAAGTCAGGAATCTCAGCTAAAGGTACTGCTTGCTCATTGTCAGCTCTTTACTGCCATTGTTATTATTTGTGCTGGTAAAACAAACCCAGCAGAAGATGAAAAGGGCCATTTTCACAACTTGTTGTTTCTCTAGAATTGGGTTTACTTTAAGCAAGTTCTGATGGTGTAATAGCAAGAGAGCAAAGCATTGTTTCCTGCTTCCATAAACCATGTAAGGCACTGGGCCCTCGTTCCTGCAGACTGCTGGGATACTTTGCTACACAAACTCTCAGTGGCTGTGCTGTCCATATAATAACGATGGCTGGGAATAAGTCTGTGGAACCCAAAATTAATTCTCTTCAAATGAGAAATATTCACTCTAAACAGATTTTCTCACCATATTAAAATTGTCTCTAATTCTCACAAAAACTCAGCTCATGAATAGAGTTAGCATGTTGGCAAGAATCTCTGGCTGAGCAGATCCCTCTGGCTGCCCTTACACTATTGTGCACATTTGGGAACTCTAAAGCACAAGCATTATTCTGGAAATTCACAGACTTACCCACTAAATGTGTAAACCCCTTTTAGTCTCTAGGCCTTCTCACTGCACTTCATTTCTTGTAGTTTATTGTTAGAGAAATCAGGTTTGTCCTGTGAGTTTTTCATACAGTGGATTTTGCTTATTGTATAATTCTGATGAGCTTAACATGTTCCTTTATCCATTGTATTGCCTGTAAATTGGTTATTACACCAAAAGGGAAGATTTTTTTCAAATCTAGTAACCAACAAAAAATGATGTGTTTCACTTCTTTAGGAAGCT